>NC_064850.1:117226230-117563730 GCF_024139225.1 Suncus etruscus
TTAGATTAGGTCTTTCAGTTTTTCTCTTAAGACTGGTTTTGTGTCTGTGAAGTTTCTGAGCTGTTTTTTGTCTGTGAAACCATGTATTCTTCCGTCAAACCGGAAAGTGAGTTTTGCTGGGTATAGTATTCTGGGTGAAGCATTCATTTCATTCAGTCTTGTCACAATATCCCACCACTGCTTTCTGGCATTGAGTGTTTCTGGTGACAGGTCTGCTGTAAATCTCAGGGAAGCTTGCTTGAATGTAATTTCCCCTTTTGATCTTGCTGTTTTCAGAATTCTGTCTCTATCTGTGGGATTTGTCATTGTGACTAGGATATGTCTTGGGGTGTTTTTTCTGGGGTCTCTTTTGGTTGGTACTCTTCGAGCATGTAGGATTTGATCACTTATATTCTTTAGCTTGGAAGTTTCTCTTTAATGATGTTCTTGACCATTGATTCTTCCTGGGAATTTTCTTCCTGGGTCTCTGGGACTCCAATGATTTTTAAGTTGTTTCTGTTGATCTTATCATAGACTTCTATTTTCATCTGTTCCCATTCTTTGACTAATTTTTCCATTGTCTGCTCATTTGCTTTAAGTTTTTTGTCCAATCTCTCCTGCTGTATGGAATTGTTATGTATCTCATCTTCCACAGCACCAAGTCTATTCTCAGCTTCTGACATCCTGTCCCAGAGCTTATCCATTTTGTCATTCACTTCGTTTACTGACTTTTTCAGGTCTGTTAATTGATATGTTATTTCAGTTTGGAGTTTTGTGATTTCTGTCTTCATATTTTCTTGGTTCTTATTAGTGTTCTGTTCAACTCGATCAAGGGTTTCTTGGAGTCCGTTGAGCATCTTCCATATTGCTAGTCTAAAGTCCTTATCTGAGAGGTTGATTAGTTGGTTGGCCATTATCTGGTCATCAGACTTGTCCTCTTCATTCTCTATGTCTGATGCTGGCCTGCGTTGTTTCCCCATTGTCACACTAGTATTTTGGGTTTTTCTACGTGTTGTGGTGGTATTCATTGGCTATATGATGTAGGCAGCACACTTCTCTGGCTCCGCCCTTTCTGGATGGGCTGACTTGTCTCTAGGGGATGGGAGTCCTCTGTGGGTGAAGCCTCACACTGGATCAAATCTTAGGCCCAAGCATTCAACGGAGAAGACAGTCCGAGGAGGAATGCTTGCTTCTGTGTTATAGCTCAGATCTTAGTGTGATTTTTTCTTCTTGTTACGTTGGTGTTCTTTTCTTAGAAAGAGCGCACGGCCGTGTAGCGAAGCGGAGCGGCCGTGCTCTACTGGAGCCTCTTTTGCCCCACTCCCAAGAGTTTCACGCAAGAGGACAGTAGAGAAACATTTACAAGGAGCACTCACAGTCGGGCTCCTCTGGGCGGGCGCAGATTCGTGTCTTTTCCCTGCCTGATGTCCCAGACAGGGCAGCTGGCTTCTGCGAAAGCCCGCCGGTTTTCACCTTCTGGAGACCCGCCCTGGAAATGGCGTCTGGAAGCGCAGATTTCTGGAGCCTCTTTTGCCCCACTCCCAAGAGTTTCACGCAAGAGGACAGTAGAGAAACATTTACAAGGAGCACTCACAGTCGGGCTCCTCTGGGCGGGCGCATATTCGTGTCTTTTCCCTGCCTGATGTCCCAGACAGGGCAGCTGGCTTCTGCGAAAGCCCGCCGGTTTTCACCTTCTGGAGACCCGCCCTGGAAATGGCGTCTGGAAGCGCAGATTTCTGGAGCCTCTTTTGCCCCACTCCCAAGACTTTCACGCAAGAGGACAGTAGAGAAACATTTACAAGGAGCACTCACAGTCGGGCTCCTCTGGGAGGGCGCAGATTCGTGTCTTTTCCCTGCCTGATGTCCCAGACAGGGCAGCTGGCTTCTGCGAAAGCCCGCCGGTTTTCACCTTCTGGAGACCCGCCCTGGAAATGGCGTCTGGAAGCGCAGATTTCTGGAGCCTCTTTTGCCCCACTCCCAAGAGTTTCACGCAAGAGGACAGTAGAGAAACATTTACAAGGAGCACTCACAGTCGGGCTCCTCTGGGCGGGCGCAGATTCGTGTCTTTTCCCTGCCTGATGTCCCAGACAGGGCAGCTGGCTTCTTCGAAAGCCTGCCGGTTTTCACCTTCTGGAGACCCGCCCTGGAAATGGCGTCTGGAAGCGCAGATTTCTGGAGCCTCTTTTGCCCCACTCCCAAGAGTTTCACGCAAGAGGACAGTAGAGAAACATTTACAAGGAGCACTCACAGTCGGGCTCCTCTGGGCGGGCGCATATTCGTGTCTTTTCCCTGCCTGATGTCCCAGACAGGGAAGCTAGCTTCTGCGAAAGCCCGTCGGTTTTCACCTTCTGGAGACCCGCCCTGGAAATGGCGTCTGGAAGCGCAGATTTCTGGAGCCTCTTTTGCCCCACTCCCAAGAGTTTCACGCAAGAGGACAGTAGAGAAACATTTACAAGGAGCACTCACAGTCGGGCTCCACTGGGCGGGCGCATATTCGTGTCTTTTCCCTGCCTGATGTCCCAGACAGGGCAGCTGGCTTCTGCGAAAGCCCGCCGGTTTTCACCTTCTGGAGACCCGCCCTGGAAATGGCGTCTGGAAGCGCAGATTTCTGGAGCCTCTTTTGCCCCACTCCCAAGATTTTCACGCAAGAGGACAGTAGAGAAACATTTACAAGGAGCACTCACAGTCGGGCTCCTCTGGGCGGGCGCATATTCGTGTCTTTTCCCTGCCTGATGTCCCAGACAGGGCAGCTGGCTTCTGCGAAAGCCCGCCGGTTTTCACCTTCTGGAGACCCGCCCTGGAAATGGCGTCTGGAAGCGCAGATTTCTGGAGCCTCTTTTGCCCCACTCCCAAGAGTTTCACGCAAGAGGACAGTAGAGAAACATTTACAAGGAGCACTCACAGTCGGGCTCCTCTGGGCGGACGCAGATTCGTGTCTTTTCCCTGCCTGATGTCCCAGACAGGGCAGCTGGCTTCTGCGAAAGCCCGCCGGTTTTCACCTTCTGGAGACCCGCCCTGGAAATGGCGTCTGGAAGCGCAGATTTCTGGAGCCTCTTTTGCCCCACTCCCAAGAGTTTCACGCAAGAGGACAGTAGAGAAACATTTACAAGGAGCACTCACAGTCGGGCTCCTCTGGGCGGGCGCAGATTCGTGTCTTTTCCCTGCCTGATGTCCCAGACAGGGCAGCTGGCTTCTGCGAAAGCCCGCCGGTTTTCACCTTCTGGAGACCCGCCCTGGAAATGGCGTCTGGAAGCGCAGATTTCTGGAGCCTCTTTTGCCCACTCCCAAGAGTTTCACGCAAGAGGACAGTAGAGAAACATTTACAAGGAGCACTCACAGTCGGGCTCCTCTGGGCGGGCGCAGATTCGTGTCTTTTTTCTGCCTTTTGTCCCAGACAGGGCAGCTGGCTTCTGCGAAAGCCCGCCGGTTTTCACCTTCTGGAGACCCGCCCTGGAAATGGCGTCTGGAAGCACAGATTTCTGGAGCCTCTTTTGCCCCACTCCCAAGAGTTTCACGCAAGAGGACAGTAGAGAAACATTTACAAGGAGCACTCACAGTCGGGCTCCACTGGGCGGGCGCAGATTTGTGTCTTTTCCCTGCCTGATGTCCCAGACAGGGCAGCTGGCTTCTGCGAAAGCCCGCCGGTTTTCACCTTCTGGAGACCCGCCCTGGAAATGGCGTCTGGAAGCGCAGATTTCTGGAGCCTCTTTTGCCCCACTCCCAAGAGTTTCACGCAAGAGGACAGTAGAGAAACATTTACAAGGAGCACTCACAGTCGGGCTCCTCTGGGCGGGCGCAGATTCGTGTCTTTTCCCTGCCTGATGTCCCAGACAGGGCAGCTGGCTTCTTCGAAAGCCCACCGGTTTTCACCTTCTGGAGACCCGCCCTGGAAATGGCGTCTGGAAGCGCAGATTTCTGGAGCCTCTTTTGCCCCACTCCCAAGAGTTTCACGCAAGAGGACAGTAGAGAAACATTTACAAGGAGCACTCACTGTCGGGCTCCTCTAGGCGGGCGCAAATTCGTGTCTTTTCCCTGCCTGATGTCCCAGACAGGGCAGCTGGCTTCTGCGAAAGCCCGCCGGTTTTCACCTTATGGAGACCCGCCCTGGAAATGGCGTCTGGAAGCGCAGATTTCTGGAGCCTCTTTTGCCCCACTCCCAAGAGTTTCACGCAAGAGGACAGTAGAGAAACATTTACAATGAGCACTCACAGTCGGGCTCCTCTGGGCGGGCGCAGATTCGTGTCTTTTCCCTGCCTGATGTCCCAGACAGGGCAGCTGGCTTCTGCGAAAGCCCGCCGGTTTTCACCTTCTGGAGACCCACCCTGGAAATGGCGTCTGGAAGCGCAGATTTCTGGAGCCTCTTTTGCCCCACTCCCAAGAGTTTCACGCAAGAGGACAGTAGAGAAACATTTACAAGGAGCACTCACATTCGGGCTCCTCTGGGCGGGCGCAGATTCGTGTCTTTTCCCTGCCTGATGTCCCAGACAGGGCAGCTGGCTTCTGCGAAAGCCCGCCGGTTTTCACCTTCTGGAGACCCGCCCTGGAAATGGCGTCTGGAAGCGCAGATTTCTGGAGCCTCTTTGGCCCCACTCCCAAGAGTTTCATGCAAGAGGACAGTAGAGAAACATTTACAAGGAGCACTCACAGTCGGGCTCCTCTGGGCGGGCGCAGATTCGTGTCTTTTCCCTGCCTGATGTCCCAGACAGGGCAGCTGGCTTCTGCGAAAGCCCGCCGGTTTTCACCTTCTGGAGACCCGCCCTGGAAATGGCGTCTGGAAGCGCAGATTTCTGGAGCCTCTTTTGCCCCACTCCGAAGAGTTTCACGCAAGAGGACAGTAGAGAAACATTTACAAGGAGCACTCACAGTCGGGCTCCTCTGGGCGGGCGCAGATTCGTGTCTTTTCCCTGCCTGATGTCCCAGACAGGGCAGCTGGCTTCTGCGAAAGCCCGCCGGTTTTCACCTTCTGGAGACCCGCCCTGGAAATGGCGTCTGGAAGCGCAGATTTCTGGAGCCTCTTTTGCCCCACTCCCAAGAGTTTCACGCAAGAGGACAGTAGAGAAACATTTACAAGGAGCACTCACAGTCGGGCTCCTCTGGGCGGGCGCAGATTCGTGTCTTTTCCCTGCCTGATGTCCCAGACAGGGCAGCTGGCTTCTGCGAAAGCCCGCCGGTTTTCACCTTCTGGAGACCCGCCCTGGAAATGGCGTCTGGAAGCGCAGATTTCTGGAGCCTCTTTTGCCCCACTCCCAAGAGTTTCACGCAAGAGGACAGTAGAGAAACATTTACAAGGAGCACTCACATTCGGGCTCCTCTGGGCGGGCGCAGATTCGTGTCTTTTCCCTGCCTGATGTCCCAGACAGGGCAGCTGGCTTCTGCGAAAGCCCGCCGGTTTTCACCTTCTGGAGACCCGCCCTGGAAATGGCGTCTGGAAGCGCAGATTTCTGGAGCCTCTTTGGCCCCACTCCCAAGAGTTTCATGCAAGAGGACAGTAGAGAAACATTTACAAGGAGCACTCACAGTCGGGCTCCTCTGGGCGGGCGCAGATTCGTGTCTTTTCCCTGCCTGATGTCCCAGACAGGGCAGCTGGCTTCTGCGAAAGCCCGCCGGTTTTCACCTTCTGGAGACCCGCCCTGGAAATGGCGTCTGGAAGCGCAGATTTCTGGAGCCTCTTTTGCCCCACTCCCAAGAGTTTCACGCAAGAGGACAGTAGAGAAACATTTACAAGGAGCACTCACAGTCGGGCTCCTCTGGGCGGGCGCAGATTCGTGTCTTTTCCCTGCCTGATGTCCCAGACAGGGCAGCTGGCTTCTGCGAAAGCCCGCCGGTTTTCACCTTCTGGAGACCCGCCCTGGAAATGGCGTCTGGAAGCGCAGATTTCTGGAGCCTCTTTTGCCCCACTCCCAAGAGTTTCACGCAAGAGGACAGTAGAGAAACATTTACAAGGAGCACTCACAGTCGGGCTCCTCTGGGCGGGCGCAGATTCGTGTCTTTTCCCTGCCTGATGTCCCAGACAGGGCAGCTGGCTTCTGCGAAAGCCCGCCGGTTTTCACCTTCTGGAGACCCGCCCTGGAAATGGCGTCTCGAAGCGCAGATTTCTGGAGCCTCTTTTGCCCCACTCCCAAGAGTTTCACGCAAGAGGACAGTAGAGAAACATTTACAAGGAGCACTCACAGTCGGGCTCCACTGGGCGGGTGCAGATTCGTGTCTTTTCCCTGCCTGATGTCCCAGACAGGGCAGCTAGCTTCTGCGAAAGCCCGCCGGTTTTCACCTTCTGGAGACCCGCCCTGGAAATGGCGTCTGGAAGCGCAGATTTCTGGAGCCTCTTTGGCCCCACTCCCAAGAGTTTCACGCAAGAGGACAGTAGAGAAACATTTACAAGGAGCACTCACAGTCGGGCTCCTCTGGGCGGGCGCATATTCGTGTCTTTTCCCTGCCTGATGTCCCAGACAGGGCAGCTGGCTTCTTCGAAAGCCCGCCGGTTTTCACCTTCTGGAGACCCGCCCTGGAAATGGCGTCTGGAAGCGCAGATTTCTGGAGCCTCTTTTGCCCCACTCCCAAGAGTTTCACGCAAGAGGACAGTAGAGAAACATTTACAAGGAGCACTCACAGTCGGGCTCCACTGGGCGGGCGCATATTCGTGTCTTTTCCCTGCCTGATGTCCCAGACAGGGCAGCTGGCTTCTGCGAAAGCCCGCCGGTTTTCACCTTCTGGAGACCCGCCCTGGAAATGGCGTCTGGAAGCGCAGATTTCTGGAGCCTCTTTTGCCCCACTCCCAAGAGTTTCACGCAAGAGGACAGTAGAGAAACATTTACAAGGAGCACTCACAGTCGGGCTCCTCTGGGCGGGCGCATATTCGTGTCTTTTCCCTGCCTGATGTCCCAGACAGGGCAGCTGGCTTCTGCGAAAGCCCGCCGGTTTTCACCTTCTGGAGACCCGCCCTGGAAATGGCGTCTGGAAGCGCAGATTTCTGGAGCCTCTTTTGCCCCACTCCCAAGAGTTTCACGCAAGAGGACAGTAGAGAAACATTTACAAGGAGCACTCACAGTCGGGCTCCTCTGGGCGGGCGCATATTCGTGTCTTTTCCCTGCCTGATGTCCCAGACAGGGCAGCTGGCTTCTGCGAAAGCCCGCCGGTTTTCACCTTCTGGAGACCCGCCCTGGAAATGGCGTCTGGAAGCACAGATTTCTGGAGCCTCTTTTGCCCCACTCCCAAGAGTTTCACGCAAGAGGACAGTAGAGAAACATTTACAAGGAGCACTCACAGTCGGGCTCCACTGGGCGGGCGCAGATTCGTGTCTTTTCCCTGCCTGATGTCCCAGACAGGGCAGCTGGCTTCTGCGAAAGCCCGCCGGTTTTCACCTTCTGGAGACCCGCCCTGGAAATGGCGTCTGGAAGCGCAGATTTCTGGAGCCTCTTTTGCCCACTCCCAAGAGTTTCACGCAAGAGGACAGTAGAGAAACATTTACAAGGAGCACTCACAGTCGGGCTCCTCTGGGCGGGCGCAGATTCGTGTCTTTTCCCTGCCTGATGTCCCAGACAGGGCAGCTGGCTTCTGCGAAAGCCCGCCGGTTTTCACCTTCTGGAGACCCGCCCTGGAAATGGCGTCTGGAAGCACAGATTTCTGGAGCCTCTTTTGCCCCACTCCCAAGAGTTTCACGCAAGAGGACAGTAGAGAAACATTTACAAGGAGCACTCACAGTCGGGCTCCACTGGGCGGGCGCAGATTTGTGTCTTTTCCCTGCCTGATGTCCCAGACAGGGCAGCTGGCTTCTGCGAAAGCCCGCCGGTTTTTACCTTCTGGAGACCCGCCCTGGAAATGGCGTCTGGAAGCGCAGATTTCTGGAGCCTCTTTTGCCCCACTCCCAAGAGTTTCACGCAAGAGGACAGTAGAGAAACATTTACAAGGAGCACTCACAGTCGGGCTCCTCTGGGCGGGCGCAGATTCGTGTCTTTTCCCTGCCTGATGTCCCAGACAGGGCAGCTGGCTTCTTCGAAAGCCTACCGGTTTTCCCCTTTTGGAGACCCGCCCTGGAAATGGCGTCTGGAAGCGCAGATTTCTGGAGCCTCTTTTGCCCCACTCCCAAGAGTTTCACGCAAGAGGACAGTAGAGAAACATTTACAAGGAGCACTCACAGTCGGGCTCCTCTGGGCGGGCCCAGATTCGTGTCTTTTCCCTGCCTGATGTCCCAGACAGGGCAGCTGGCTTCTGCGAAAGCCCGCCGGTTTTCACCTTCTGGAGACCCGCCCTGAAAATGGCGTCTGGAAGCGCAGATTTCTGGAGCCTCTTTTGCCCCACTCCCAAGAGTTTCACGCAAGAGGACAGTAGAGAAACATTTACAAGGAGCACTCACTGTCGGGCTCCTCTGGGCGGGCGCAAATTCGTGTCTTTTCCCTGCCTGATGTCCCAGACAGGGCAGCTGGCTTCTGCGAAAGCCCGCCGGTTTTCACCTTCTGGAGACCCGCCCTGGAAATGGCGTCTGGAAGCGCAGATTTCTGGAGCCTCTTTTGCCCCACTCCCAAGAGTTTCACGCAAGAGGACAGTAGAGAAACATTTACAAGGAGCACTCACAGTCGGGCTCCTCTGGGCGGGCGCAGATTCGTGTCTTTTCCCTGCCTGATGTCCCAGACAGGGCAGCTGGCTTCTGCGAAAGCCCGCCGGTTTTCACCTTCTGGAGACCCGCCCTGGAAATGGCGTCTGGAAGCGCAGATTTCTGGAGCCTCTTTTGCCCCACTCCCAAGAGTTTCACGCAAGAGGACAGTAGAGAAACATTTACAAGGAGCACTCACAGTCGGGCTCCTCTGGGCGGGCGCAGATTCGTGTCTTTTCCCTGCCTGATGTCCCAGACAGGGCAGCTGGCTTCTGCGAAAGCCCGCCGGTTTTCACCTTCTGGAGACCCGCCCTGGAAATGGCGTCTGGAAAGCGCAGATTTCTGGAGCCTCTTTTTCCCACTCCAAAGAGTTTCACGCAAGAGGACAGTAGAGAAACATTTACAAGGAGCACTCACAGTCGGGCTCCTCTGGGCGGGCGCAGATTCGTGTCTTTTCCCTGCCTGATGTCCCAGACAGGGCAGCTGGCTTCTGCGAAAGCCCGCCGGTTTTCACCTTCTGGAGACCCGCCCTGGAAATGGCGTCTGGAAGCACAGATTTCTGGAGCCTCTTTTGCCCCACTCCCAAGAGTTTCACGCAAGAGGACAGTAGAGAAACATTTACAAGGATCACTCACAGTAGGGCTCCACTGGGCGGGCGCAGATTCGTGTCTTTTCCCTGCCTGATGTCCCAGACAGGGCAGCTGGCTTCTGCGAAAGCCCGCCGGTTTTCACCTTCTGGAGACCCGCCCTGGAAATGGCGTCTGGAAGCGCAGATTTCTGGAGCCTCTTTTGCCCCACTCCCAAGAGTTTCACGCAAGAGGACAGTAGAGAAACATTTACAAGGAGCACTCACAGTCGGGCTCCTCTGGGCGGGCGCAGATTCGTGTCTTTTCCCTGCCTGATGTCCCAGACAGGGCAGCTGGCTTCTGCGAAAGCCCGCCGGTTTTCACCTTCTGGAGACCCGCCCTGGAAATGGCGTCTGGAAGCGCAGATTTCTGGAGCCTCTTTGGCCCCACTCCCAAGAGTTTCACGCAAGAGGACAGTAGAGAAACATTTACAAGGAGCACTCACAGTCGGGCTCCTCTGGGCGGGCGCAGATTCGTGTCTTTTCTTTGCCTGATGTCCCAGACAGGGCAGCTGGCTTCTGCGAAAGCCCGCCGGTTTTCACCTTCTGGAGACCCGCCCTGGAAATGGCGTCTGGAAGCGCAGATTTCTGGAGCCTCTTTTGCCCCACTCCCAAGAGTTTCACGCAAGAGGACAGTAGAGAAACATTTACAAGGAACACTCACAGTCGGGCTCCTCTGGGCGGGCGCAGATTCGTGTCTTTTCCCTGCCTGATGTCCCAGACAGTGCAGCTGGCTTCTGCGAAAGCCCGCCGGTTTTCACCTTCTGGAGACCCGCCCTGGAAATGGCGTCTGGAAGCGCAGATTTCTGGAGCCTCTTTTGCCCCACTCCCAAGAGTTTCACGCAAGAGGACAGTAGAGAAACATTTACAAGGAGCACTCACAGTCGGGCTCCACTCGGCGGGCGCAGATTTGTGTCTTTTCCCTGCCTGATGTCCCAGACAGGGCAGCTGGCTTCTGCGAAAGCCCGCCGGTTTTCACCTTCTGGAGACCCGCCCTGGAAATGGCGTCTGGAAGCGCAGATTTCTAGAGCCTCTTTTGCACCACTCCCAAGAGTTTCACGCAAGAGGACAGTAGAGAAACATTTACAAGGAGCACTCACAGTCGGGCTCCTCTGGGCGGGCGCATATTCGTGTCTTTTCCCTGCCTGATGTCCCAGACAGGGCAGCTGGCTTCTGCGAAAGCCCGCCGGTTTTCACCTTCTGGAGACCCGCCCTGGAAATGGCGTCTGGAAGCGCAGATTTCTGGAGCCTCTTTTGCCCCACTCCCAAAAGTTTCACGCAAGAGGACAGTAGAGAAACATTTACAAGGAGCACTCACAGTCGGGCTCCTCTGGGCGGGCGCAGATTCGTGTCTTTTCCCTGCCTGATGTCCCAGACAGGGCAGCTGGCTTCTGCGAAAGCCCGCCGGTTTTCACCTTCTGGAGACCCGCCCTGGAAATGGCGTCTGGAAGCGCAGATTTCTGGAGCCTCTTTTGCCCCACTCCCAAGAGTTTCACGCAAGAGGACAGTAGAGAAACATTTACAAGGAGCACTCACAGTCGGGCTCCTCTGGGCGGGCGCATATTCGTGTCTTTTCCCTGCCTGATGTCCCAGACAGGGCAGCTGGCTTCTGCGAAAGCCCGCCGGTTTTCACCTTCTGGAGACCCGCCCTGGAAATGGCGTCTGGAAGCGCAGAATTCTGGAGCCTCTTTTGCCCCACTCCCAAGAGTTTCACGCAAGAGGACAGTAGAGAAACATTTACAAGGAGCACTCACAGTCGGGCTCCTCTGGGCGGGCGCAGATTCGTGTCTTTTCCCTGCCTGATGTCCCAGACAGGGCAGCTGGCTTCTGCGAAAGCCCGCCGGTTTTCACCTTCTGGAGACCCGCCCTGGAAATGGCGTCTGGAAGCGCAGATTTCTGGAGCCTCTTTTGCCCACTCCCAAGAGTTTCACGCAAGAGGACAGTAGAGAAACATTTACAAGGAGCACTCACATCGGGCTCCTCTGGGCGGGCGCAGATTCGTGTCTTTTCCCTGCCTAATGTCCCAGACAGGGCAGCTGGCTTCTGCGAAAGCCCGCCGGTTTTCACCTTCTGGAGACCCGCCCTGGAAATGGCGTCTGGAAGCGCAGATTTCTGGAGCCTCTTTTGCCCACTCCCAAGAGTTTCACGCAAGAGGACAATAGAGAAACATTTACAAGGAGCACTCACATCGGGCTCCTCTGGGCGGGCGCAGATTCGTGTCTTTTCCCTGCCTAATGTCCCAGACAGGGCAGCTGGCTTCTGCGAAAGCCCGCCGGTTTTCACCTTCTGGAGACCCGCCCTGGAAATGGCGTCTGGAAGCACAGATTTCTGGAGCCTCTTTTGCCCCACTCCCAAGAGTTTCACGCAAGAGGACAGTAGAGAAACATTTACAAGGAGCACTCACAGTCGGGCTCCACTGGGCGGGCGCAGATTTGTGTCTTTTCCCTGCCTGATGTCCCAGACAGGGCAGCTGGCTTCTGCGAAAGCCCGCCGGTTTTTACCTTCTGGAGACCCGCCCTGGAAATGGCGTCTGGAAGCGCAGATTTCTGGAGCCTCTTTTGCCCCACTCCCAAGAGTTTCACACAAGAGGACAGTAGAGAAACATTTACAAGGAGCACTCACAGTCGGGCTCCTCTGGGCGGGCGCAGATTCGTGTATTTTCCCTGCCTGATGTCCCAGACAGGGCAGCTGGCTTCTTCGAAAGCCTACCGGTTTTCACCTTCTGGAGACCCGCCCTGGAAATGGCGTCTGGAAGCTCAGATTTCTGGAGCCTCTTTTGCCCCACTCCCAAGAGTTTCACGCAAGAGGACATTAGAGAAACATTTACAAGGAGCACTCACAGTCGGGCTCCTCTGGGCGGGCGCAGATTCGTGTCTTTTCCCTGCCTGATGTCCCAGACAGGGCAGCTGGCTTCTGCGAAAGTCCGCCGATTTTCACCTTCTGGAGACCCGCCCTGGAAATGGCGTCTGGAAGCGCAGATTTCTGGAGCCTCTTTTGCCCCACTCCCAAGAGTTTCACGCAAGAGGACAGTAGAGAAACATTTACAAGGAGCACTCACAGTCGGGCTCCACTCGGCGGGCGCAGATTTGTGTCTTTTCCCTGCCTGATGTCCCAGACAGGGCAGCTGGCTTCTGCGAAAGCCCACCGGTTTTCACCTTCTGGAGACCCGCCCTGGAAATGGCGTCTGGAAGCGCAGATTTCTGGAGCCTCTTTTGCCCCACTCCCAAGAGTTTCACGCAAGAAGACAGTAGAGAAACATTTACAAGGAGCACTCACAGTCGGGCTCCACTTGGCGGGCGCAGATTCGTGTCTTTTCCCTGCCTGATGTCCCAGACAGGGCAGCTGGCTTCTTCGAAAGCCTACCGGTTTTCACCTTCTGGTGACCCGCCCTGGAAATGGCGTCTGGAAGCGCAGATTTCTGGAGCCTCTTTTGCCCCACTCCCAAGAGTTTCACGCAAGAGGACAGTAGAGAAACATTTACAAGGAGCACTCACAGTCGGGCTCCTCTGGGCGGGCGCATATTCGTGTCTTTTCCCTGCCTGATGTCCCAGACAGGGCAGCTGGCTTCTGCGAAATCCCGCCGGTTTTCACCTTCTGGAGACCCGCCCTGGAAATGGCGTCTGGAAGCGCAGATTTCTGGAGCCTCTTTTGCCCCACTCCCAAGAGTTTCACGCAAGAGGACAGTAGAGAAACATTTACAAGGAGCACTCACAGTCGGGCTCCTCTGGGCGGGCGCAGATTCGTGTCTTTTCCCTGCCTGATGTCCCAGACAGGGCAGCTGGCTTCTGCGAAAGCCCGCCGGTTTTCACCTTCTGGAGACCCGCCCTGGAAATGGCGTCTGGAAGCGCAGATTTCTGGAGCCTCTTTTGCCCCACTCCCAAGAGTTTCACGCAAGAGGACAGTAGAGAAACATTTACAAGGAGCACTCACAGTCGGGCTCCTCTGGGCGGGCGCATATTCGTGTCTTTTCCCTGCCTGATGTCCCAGACAGGGCAGCTGGCTTCTGCGAAAGCCCGCAGGTTTTCACCTTCTGGAGACCCGCCCTGGAAATGGCGTCTGGAAGCGCAGATTTCTGGAGCCTCTTTTGCCCCACTCCCAAGAGTTTCACGCAAGAGGACAGTAGAGAAACATTTACAAGGAGCACTCACAGTCGGGCTCCTCTGGGCGGGCGCAGATTTGTGTCTTTTCCCTGCCTGATGTCCCAGACAGGGCAGCTGGCTTCTGCGAAAGCCCGCCGGTTTTCACCTTCTGGAGACCCGCCCTGGAAATGGCGTCTGGAAGCGCAGATTTCTGGAGCCTCTTTTGCCCCACTCCCAAGAGTTTCACGCAAGAGGACAGTAGAGAAACATTTACAAGGAGCACTCACAGTCGGGCTCCACTGGGCGGGCGCAGATTTTGTCTTTTCCCTGCCTGATGTCTCAGACAGGGCAGCTGGCTTCTGCGAAAGCCCGCCGGTTTTCACCTTCTGGAGACCCGCCCTGGAAATGGCGTCTGGAAGCGCAGATTTCTGTATCCTCTTTTGCCCCACTCCCAAGAGTTTCACTCAAGAGGACCGTAGAGAAACATTTACAAGGAGCACTCACAGTCGGGCTCCACTGGGCGGGCGCAGATTCGTGTCTTTTTTCTGCCTGATGTCCCAGACAGGGCAGCTGGCTTCTGCGAAAGCCCGCCGGTTTTCACCTTCTGGAGACCCGCCCTGGAAATGGCGTCTGGAAGCGTAGATTTCTGGAGCCTCTTTTGCCCCACTCCCAAGAGTTTCACGCAAGAGGACAGTAGAGAAATATTTACAAGGAGCACTCACAGTCGGGCTCCACTGGGCGGGTGCAGATTCGTGTCTCACTTCTTTATTTTAGTGTAGATATTGAAGTTGATGTCTCCAATTTTATTTTATTTTATTTTCTCTTTCTCTTTCTTTTTGCACTCTGGCAGGGTTTGATTTCAGGACCGAGACTATTGCATGGCTTGTCTTTATTGCTGCAGTGCTCACTGGATATTTTATCTGATATTTCTTTCTGTATTGTTGCAGTGTTTCAATTACCTTTTTTCTGTCCTCTTTCAAACTGAGGTTGAAAGCCTCTAGAAGGACTCCACTCATTTTCAGCTTATTTAATTTTTTTACCCCATTCTATTGCTTTTCTTTCCTTCAAGCAAAACCACATAACTCGAACTATCTAGCTCCACCTCTCAAATAGAGGGGGAAACAAGGGGGATACAAGGACCAAACAGATATATGATCACTAGTGGTAAGCTAGACACAGAGGGGACCACTTACTCTACCAACTTGGGGAGTGATGGTGGGGAATATGGATTACAGGAAGGGAATGGGGGTGGAGGGAGGACAAATTTGGTGATGGGAATTCCCCTGATTCAATGTTAATATATACCTAAAATACTACTGTGAAAGATTTATAAGCCAATATTGTCGAAATAAAAATAATAATAATAATAATAATAATAATAATAAAGAAACCAGCAACAACAAAAACAGCTGTTTAGAGTGAATAGGTGTTCAATCAACCTCTCACTACAAAGGCCTATAATAATGTTCTAATGTATTTATCCACAGATCTAGGTGCAGAATATGATTGGAAGCCAGGGAACCTCGCTGCAATGCTTACTATCAATATGTGCTAATGAATTAAATTTATTAGGTATAAAATAATTCTTCAGCTTTTGTCCATAGGGTGGACACCCTAATTTTGCAGTTTGGCACCCAACCTTATGCATTTCCTTTTGATTAAGTCTTCTATTAGAACCTAAATCATATGATTATTGAGACTACTGAAACAGACAACTGTGCACCACAGACTTATATTACAGGTCCAAATCACCGAGTACGTTTCTGCAAATTACTATTGTCCCTTTTCCTTATTTTTTTTCCTTCTCTTTCTTTTCTTCTTCCATCCTCTTCTTTCTCCTTCTTAACTTTAAACTATGCTGCTATTATATAATAAAGCCCATGCTATCAGTTTCTTTTTTGGAAAGGAACCTTGATGCCCAAAACACAGCAGATGATGCTACATGGAGTAGACACCTCTTATAGTGCTCACTATCATATTGCTTAGTACACTAGATGAGAAAATTATACTTATCCTAAAATGCTCCAGACACAATCTAACCCTCAAAAGCTTCATTTAGCAAAGTTCACCCCTTCAATGATAAAGTGCCTAGAAATTGGGAAACCTTCCCACTCCGAGGAGCCAGCTCAATTTTTTTAACTTATTTTTTCTCGCTTATCTTTTTTCTTTTTCTCCTAATGTATATTTTTGCTATTTATTTATCTTTTTTAATTCAATCATTTCTTAAACACCCAGACCCATCCTATGAGGGCCAGGCCTCCAACAACAATTTATGAAAAGATCTCTAATGTCTGTCTAAAAGTGGAAATGAGTTTGTATACAGTGGACTCCTCTTTGTCTGAGACCCAATCTTTACTGTAAACAAACAATGCCTATACTGTATATAGCCCTTCTTATATATTATCCCTCCTCCCCCCTCCAGAAATCTTTATATCCTCTCGTCCTCCCAATCCTGATTCATTATCCCTCCCTATTTAATCCTCTCTACCCTCAGTTCTTAACTCATTAGTTACCGAGACTGACCATCAGCCCTAATAAGCCACCATCCAGCTAGCAGAGCAAAAGGACACCCTCTCGGTCCCACATCTCAGGCCCTGGCAAGAAGCTGCAACCACCATTCCTGCAGACTCATTCTCTGTGGCATTTCTCTCTCTCTCTCTCTCTCTCTCTCTCTCTCTCTGTCTCTCTCTCTCTCTCTCCCTCTCTCTCTCTCACTCACACACACACACACACACACACACACCTTAAATTTGGACTGTTGCACATTACTGGATGCAGCCCCAGAAGAAGCCCGAGCTCAAGAACACTACCAATCCCTTATCGGTACAAACAATTTCTAAAACCCAACAAGACCACAGTGCAGGATGGAAATGGGCCCTGGATCTAACCCCTCCCCCAAGAATGTATCAAAAGACTTAATGTGGATATCTATAGTTTCCTTGTATATTTAATAATTCAATAATATGTCTCTTAGTATGTTTATTTCCAAATGTAAATGTAGCCTCCTCCATCCCCTTTTTCTTTCTTCTTAATCTTTTTAAAAATTTATATATATATATATATATACATATACATACATATTTTTTTAATTTTACTTGTTTGGGTTCTGCTTTTTCTAGAAGAAGAAGTCTTGCTTGGGATAAAAAGCTCAGGTCAAAACCAGGGCACAGTTATTATATAGCCTGTCATTCTTACCCTCAAATGCACCAGCAATATAATATGGCACCATTCCTTTTTGCACAGGCACACTAAAAAGGGGGGGGGGGAATCTTATGAATAGAAACAAGCTCTTATCGACTAAGAAACCATAAATTTTATAGTACAGGGGTGCCTCTCACCCTGAACATGTTGCATGGGAACTCGACTTAGACTACATGTGATTGGACAGCGACCATCCAACCATGAGCCCCAGATTCCAACCCATAGAACCTACACAGTTCCCTGCAATAGCACCAGGTACCAAACTTGCCCAGGGGAGTTCCTAATACTGTTCTGGCACCAACTTGCACCAGGTTGATACAACATCCTGATGACGAGGAAGCAGCAACAACTTGTCTAAGAGCAGGTTGCCCTGCCTCATCACATAATGATAAATTGAAATCAGAAGACATTTAGTTCTTGATATATGCAAAAACCAAGATCACTAATTGCAGAAGACTAACTTTAACAACAGTGACTGGGCAGAACTTTTTCTGGGACCAATCAAAATGACCCTAGCCTAGGCTTTGGCCTAGGATTTGAACAAAAGCAAAGATCTCTAATTCCAGAGGTCTGACTTTCACAATTGCAACTGAGCATAACTTCTGGAAAGAGCATAAGACTATACCCTAGGCTTCATCCTAATATCTGTGCAAAACCCAAGATTGCTAATTACAGAAAACTAACTTTAACAACTGTGACTGGGCAGAACTTTTCCTGGGACCAATCAAAATGACCCTAGCTTAGGCTTTGGCCTAGGATTTGAACAAAAACAAAGATCTCTAATTCCAGAGGTCTGACTTTGACAATTGTGACTGAGCAGAACTTCTGGAAAGAGCATAAGACTATACCCGAGCCTTTATCCTAAGATCTGTGCAAAACCCAAGATTATTAATTACAGAAGACTGACTACAAGAACCATGATGGACCAGAACTTCTAGGACCATAAAGAAAGACTCTATCCTAGACTTCATTTCTATGACCTGTGCAAATACCAAGATCTCTTATTACAAAGAACTGATTTTGTCAGCCACAACTGAGCAGAACATTTTCTGGCAGCATGAAAAGACTTTGGGGTTTGATAATGAAAATGTCCAGAACCTGTAGTTGTTTCCATGACAATATGCTTCAAGGGTAGAGAAACTCTGTATCTCTTAAGCCAAGGGAATTCCCTTTCTAATTTCCCCAATAGTTACTGTGCCTATGGAAAGATAAAGGGCACAAAACCTTACCACAGCAGCCCTCCTTCCCTTTTTTTCTCCTTTCTTTCTTTTTGGTTGCTGTTTAATAGTTGTTTATTGTGGCTGTTGTGTATTTTGTCATTGCTTTTTCTTCTTCCTCTTTTCTTCTTTTTTCGAGGAGGGGGTCACACCCAGCAGCGCTCAGGGGTTACTCCTGGCTCTACGCTCAGAAATCGCCCCTGGCAGGCACAGGGACCAAGTGGAATGCCAGGATTTGAACTACCGTCCTTCTGCATGAAAGGCAAATGCCTTACCTCCATGCTATCTCCCCCTTTCTTCTTTTAAATTGATATTGATAGCTCCTAGACGGACTCCTCCCAGATTTATTTTCCCAACAGAACCACAGAACTTGAATCATCTTGTTCTGCATCATAAATTGAGGGCAAAAAATGTGGATGGTACCAGGAACAAAGAGTCACATGAACAT
The DNA here is from genome assembly GCF_024139225.1 of Suncus etruscus. NCBI lineage: Eukaryota > Metazoa > Chordata > Mammalia > Eulipotyphla > Soricidae > Suncus > Suncus etruscus. Next base: position 117,244,367 of record NC_064850.1, read on the forward strand.
TGAGTGGAAATAAATAATGATCAGGCCTAAATACCAAACCCAAAGTCAACAATAACAGAATCAAGATCTAGAACAAGTTATTTACAAAGAAAACATGTTACACTAGCAGTCCAGGGGGCAAAGAGGGAAGTTATGGGATGCATACTAGGAACAGGGAAGGAGGGAGGACAACACGGGTGGTGGGAATGGCCCTAATTTACTGTCACTATGTACCTTAAATATAACCGTGAAAGACTTGTAATTCACATTAGTCACAATAAAAAAAAGATGATGCTTGTGGTACTAAGTCTGTTGAGATTCTTGCTGATTTTCTGTATCAGACAGGTTTCTCTAGCTCACACATACACACACACCTCCAAAATTAGCAGTTAAATTTAACCAACAATTAGTGATATACTTGGCATGCCTTTTTATTACAAAATTGAGTCTAGGCACCATAATACATTTCTTACATAGGCTGAATGACCAAACCAATTTGGATACAAAATAACATGCTTAATGAGTCCCCAAAACACAACTTTTCTTTATCTTTATTTTTCACACTGTATCTAGCAAAAAAAAACATAAAAATTATTCAAATGTGACATTGTCACATTTGTAGGAAAAAACAAAAATGAGCCTTCATGCTTGCTTGACTTATTCAAGGTTAATCTTCCAGTATTTTTTTAAACCAGACACAGTGATCCTTAAGACAAATTTTAAGGATCAGGTGTTAGCTCAGCAGTAGACCACTTGCCTTACATGGATGAGAGAATGGGTTCAATCTAAGGCATCACTTCATTAAAAAGCTTATTTTGATGGACACTTCCTTCTTAAAGCATAAAAGCTGTTCTAATGTCCCTGTATTATCACACCGAAAATGTGATGTTTTTTAAAACATTTTTTCTAATTGTTCTCTTTTTTTTTTATCTTTTGAACATTTATTTTATCGTCAATACCATTGTCTCTGTGTTAGGACATAACAGGCATCCTCATTTTCTGCATAAGTCTGCAGAGTTCTGTCTCACTTTCTCAGGGCTTCTAGATCTAATTAAACTCAGCAAACATGATTTAAGGACCAATTTTTTAGGTTCTGTGTCTGGCTCTATCCATTATTCAAAACTAAATTACATACTATTTTTATATACTTAAAAATTATTTTTTTGTTGTCTAGGTATTCCATCCTAATCAATAAGAAAGCAAATCAGGCCTGGGGCCATGAGCCTGTGCAAATTTCACATCACTGAACTCACATTTCAGATTTGATCACTTGCCCTGTATTTCCAGAGTCTTTAGGGCCATAATCCATCCCCAACTCTCTCTTCCCTCTCATCCCACTGACTTCATCTACCTCTCCCCCCATAATTGAAGCTGCATCCCAGCAGAGCAGATGTGGATGGAAAATGTTATGTACCTTCATTTTACTCTGCCATGGGATTACAAATCGCTTTTCTTTTTTCTTTTATTTTTATATTTATTTAAACACCTTGATTACAAACATAATTTTAATTGGGTTTCAGTCATATAAAGAACACCCAGTACAACATTCCCATCACCAATGCCCCAAATCTCCCTCCTCCTCACCCCAATCCCTCCTGCCTGTATTTGAGACAGGCTTTCTACTTCCCTCTTCCATTCACATTGTTATGATAATTGTCAGTGTAGTTATTTCTCTAACTGCTTACCACAAAGAGTGGTGAGTGTAGTTATATATTGCTTTAACAAGGAATCTATGGCTCTTGCCTTCTTGGGCAACTCCCAGTTTCTTTTCTGCCAGAACAAACCACTCAGATTTGTCAGAATCATGTAGGAGGCCCCAGTGACTACCCCTGGCTTGACTCTGCACCACATGTCCTGTCCCATGTCCATCTCATTTAGCTCCTGACTTTTCAAACCCCTTTTGCCCATCTGAGGAGGGGAGGGAGAAATCCTGTGCTTTTGACTCCTTTTAAGGGCAAACAGGAACCCACAAAACTGAAGAGGCCCGGGGCAGGTGCCTAACAGTGATATTGAGTGGAGGAAAACATGAGTGCTTCTTTTTTTGGTTTCTTTTTTGTTTGGGGGTCACTTCCACTGTTATTCTCAGGGGTTACTCCTGCCTCTGCTTTCAGAATTCACTCCTGGTGGGTTTAGGGGATCCTATGAGATGCTGGGGATTGAACTTGGGTCGGCTGTTTTCCAGGCAAACCCTCTATCCACACCGTAATACCTCTCCAGCCACAGCATGGGAACTCTTTGCAATTGCCAGTCTGTTCCTTATCCTAATACTTAAGTGGAAGACCTTAAGTTCAGTTCAGTAAAGATTTTTCAGGTACACCAGTTAGGAATAGAAAAGGACTTTGGGCAAACTTTCCTTGTCATTCAGTATTCAACCCAGTAAGACAGAGACATCACTTGCTGAAAGCATTTAATTTTAGTTAAAACCCGAACAGAGATTTGAATGTGTGGAAACTTTAGAAAAAGGGTCTTCCTCTGTGATGTCTTCCCTCCTGCCAAGTAAAACAACATTAAGCATTTAAAAATTTTAAGTTAAAAATGATCATTTTTTTTTCTAAAAAAAATACAGAAAAACAGAGAGAGTAAGTTTGGAATTATCTTTCAAAATTAGCTTCCTAGTATACTGATTTATGGCTTTTGAGTTTCAATTTTTTACTTTGCATATTTAAATTTAAGCTATGTACCTAAGAATTTGTCATTGGAGGTGGAAAGATAGGACAGAAGGCAGACAGCACAAACCTGAATGTGAGTTGGGCTGGGTGCAGTATTCTAGGTGAAGCCTCCATTTCATTCAGTCTTGTCACAATATCCCACCACTCTCTCCTGGCCTTGAGAGTTTCTTGTGACATGTCTGCTGTAAATCTTATGGATGCTCCCTTGAATGTAATTTCCCTTTTTGATCTTGCTGCTTTCAGTATTCTATCTCTATCTGTAGGATTTATCATTGTGACTAGGATGTGTCTTGGGATGTTTTTCTTCAGGTCTCTTTTATCTGGTACTCTTCGGGCATGCAGGATTTGATTGCATGCAGTCTTTAACACTGGGAGTTTCTCTGTGATTATGTCTTTGACTGTTAATCTTTCCTGGGCATCTTCTTCCTGGCCTTCTGGGACTCCAATGACTCTTACGTTGTTTCTGTTGAGTTTATCAAAGATTTTTATTTTCATCTGTTGACATTCTCTGAGTACTTTTTTTTATTGTCTGATCATTTGTCTTAAGATTCTTTTCCAATCTCTTCAGCTGTATGGAGTTGTTCTGCATTTGATCTTCCATTTGATTCTGTCCTCAGATGCTGTTACCCTGCTGTAGAGGCTTTCCATTGAGTTTTTCAGTTGAGCTACTGTGTTTTTATTCAGATCTGTTATTTCAGTTTGGAGTTTTCTGATTTCTGCTTTTGTGTTCTGTTCAGCTAGAGCTATGTTTTCTTTTATTTTCATAAGTATTCTCCATATTTCTTTTCTAAACTCCTTACCTGAGAGGTTATTCAGGTGGTTGTTATTTTTTGGGTCATCTGAGCTATCATCTTTATTCTCTGTGCATGGTGTATGCCTGCAAGTTTTCCCTATTGTCATGCTTGTATTATAGCTTTTTCTATGTATTATGTGGTATTCATTAGCTAGAAGATGGTGCAGTCGTGAAGAGGAGCAGCCGTGCTCCTGACACCCAGGAGAAATCAGCAGAAATCCGTCTGTGGTTCTTTCAACTCACCTCTGAAGCAGGCAAGTTCTATGGTAGGAATGCTGAAGAAATCCAATTTTTAGGCCTTTGGGATCAGCAAGACCCAAGATGACTGCCGGACTCCTGGCACCCAGCAGAAATCAGCAGGAAGCAGTTTGTGGCCAGCTTGACTCGCCTCTAAAGCAGGCAAGCCCTCAGGATTGCTGAAGAAATTCATTTCTCGGGCTGCTGGGAGCAGCAAGGCCCAAGATGACTGCCATGCTCCTGCATAAATCTTGAAGAAATTTCCAGCAGAAATCCGATAAAATTTATTTTTATATTGCTGACTTAAAGATAGCATATATGCTCCAGGACTTTTGTTTACTTGTTTGGGGTCCACACCCATATGTTCTTGGGACTAATTTTTTGCTCTGTTCTCTGGGACATTGCTGATAAAATTCAGGAGTCCATATGCCAGCCAGGGATCAATTAGAGCTGGTTGTGTGCAAGGTAAGTATAATACCCTCTATACTATTTCTTCATATCCTAGGACTATAAAAATTTTTAATAAATTTTTCTGTATTGTGATCCCTAAAAATAAGGATAATGTTGAGAATGTCTCAGAAAACATTACCAGGCACACATATATAGAAAACAATCAAGATTATGTAATTTTTGTGTAACAAATACTTTCATGAACATAAGTATGGGAATGGACATAGAGGGAAGACATGAAACTGTAACTAATCTTATGACAAACCCTCAAAAATGTATTCAGTCATGTTATTAAATTCCCTGTTTTGAGTTTGTTTTTCACTCTAAAGTAGGGTTGCAATATTAAAAAGGAGAGTGAGGAATTTGACTTCAGAACCATTATTTAGTACATCATATGCTAATAACCAATGGAACAGATATTTCATGCAGTATCATCCAAGAAATGAGCTTTGGAGTGACCCCTTGATGTAACAAATACTAGACATTTCTAATTTCTCTGCAAGTATTTTTGAATACTTAAATATGTAGTCCAAAGCTGAAATAACTGTTTTGCTCCATTAGAGAGGCAATAGTTAATTAGTTATCTACAATAGTTAATTTATTTTTCCAATTCTATATTTGGTGCTTCATACATAGACACTGGCTAGAAAGGAAGTTATTAATCAGTACTTGGTTGAATTCCATCTTTGATTTTCTTAGGGTATTTTAGCAGAAAGGTGCCTTGATGGGAGAAAAACAGCAGTACCCTGAATGCTTAGCCTGGATCTAGTTTCTCTGACAATGGTCATTTCTCTGACTTTGAGTCCTGCATTCTCCTGGCTTCTCATAAGCATAGTTGTTTCTGGCTTCCAGTTGTATACATCCTGTGGTTTCCCATTTGCTCTGTTTAAATATATATATATAATTTCTCTCTCAAGTTGTTCCTATCAGAATTTTTTGGGAAAAAATGTTTGAAGAAAAATTTGTACCAAATAAGACACTTAATGCTGCTCATAGAGTTTCTGGAAAAGGAGGAGGTTTCAGAAATAGTTTATTCATCAATAGCTCCCATGGCACTTGGTGGTTGCTTTGCACAAACATATTCCTTTTCCTTACTATCTTATCACCACAAAGGAGAATTGACTTGCCTAGTTGACTGTTTTTCTTTTGATTTCAAGACTTATTCCTTCCCAATTCTGTTTAGCAGAAAGAGCAAAAGGGAAATTCTGAGTGCATAGCTCACTGGGGTCCATAATCTTTTGGTAGGATCATTCCTATGATTATTTATTGTGACTAAAGTGAATTACAAATATTTCACAGTAATATTAGAGGTAATAGTGACATTGAATCAGGGGTATTCCCACCAACAGTGTTGTCCTCCCTCCACCCCAGTTCACAGCATCCCCCTCTTTTGCCCACCAGACTGCTAGTATAACTGGTCCCCTCTGTGCATAGCTTGTTGAAGATTGGCTATCGATTCTGTTGTCATTGACACTGGGTTTGGTATTGAAGTCTGATCCTTTTTTATTTTTACTCAATGTTCATATGACTTTTTGGTTCTGATACTATCCATTTCTACCATCTCCCCTCAATTTATGAGGCAGAACAAGATGATTCAAGTTATGTGGTTCTGTTTTAAAAAAAAAGAAAAGTAAAAGAAAAAAAGAGCAAACAAACTAACAAAAAACAGGGAGGAGTCTGTCTAGAGGTTATGAATGTCAATTCAAAAAAAAAGGGAAAAAAGAAGAAAAACATAACAATAAAAACCCAAAATACAAAAAAACAAAAGCCTACAACAAAACAAAATAAACAAAACAAAAAAGAAACAAAAATCAAACAAAAGATCAATACTAGCAACTACAAAAAAGAACCACAGCAACAAATACAACAACCAAACAATAACCACAAAAACGAAAGAAAAAGAAAGAAACAAAAGGAAGGAGGGCTGGTATAGCAAGGTTTTTGTTTATGTTTTTACATAGGCACAGTAAATATTGGGAGAAATGAAAGGGAATTCCCCCTTTTTAGTATGTCTTTGCAAAAGGAATGGTGCCATATTATATTGCTGGTTCATTTGGGGGTAAAAATAGCAGGCTACACAATCTCTGTGCCGGTTTTGATCTGAGCTTTTATCTCAGAAAATACTTTTTCTTGTAGGTTTTTGTACCAAGGAGAACCAATACAGGTGAAGTTAAAGAGAAAAAGCATGGGGACGAAGAGATAGCATGGAGGTGGGGCATTTGCCTTACATGCAGAAGGATGGTGGTTCAAATCCCAGCATCCCATATGGTTCCCGAGTCTGCCAGGAGCAATTTCTGAGCATAGAGCCAGGAGTAACCCCTGAGTGCTGCCAGGTATAACCCCAAAAATCAAACAAATAAACAACAACAACAACAACAAAAAAAAACAGAAAAAGAGAGAAAAGGCAAATATATATACATGTATATGTTTTACAATAGATATATAATAGAAGAAATATACATAATAAATTTTAAAAAAGTAATTGAAGAAAAAAAGTGATGTAAGAGACTACCTTACTTTTGGGAATAAACAGACTCATGTATTATTACAGAGAAATTAAAAATATAAAGGAAATATAAGCTTCCCCATTGTCTTTTGAGATATTCTTGTGGGGGATGAAATTCAGGGCAAATTTTCATCACATACCCTGTGTTGTTGAGTTTGATACATGATTTGCAGCAGAAAGGGGTCAAGTAGAGTCCTTGCACTGGGGATGCTTATGGAGCTGAATCTGGTATCATGTAACAGTCCACATTTGGTGGGTGGTGAGAAAAAGGGCCACACAGCATGAGTCAGCAGGAATGTTGTTTGTAGTTTCTTTCCAGGGCACAAGATGTGAAACTGAGAGGGTGTCCTTTCACGTTGGGAGCTGGGTGATGGCTTATTGGGGCAGGAGTTTGGTCTCGGTACCTAATGAGTTAAGAACTGAGGGTATGCCGTCTAGTACAGCCTCTATGGAAAGCGATATGGAGGTTTCTTCAAAAACTGGAAATTGAGCTCCCATTCAACCCAGCTATTCCACTCCTAGGGATATACCCTAGGAGCACAAGAATACAATACAAAAACCCCTTCCTCACACCTATATTTATTGCAGCACTATTCACAATAGCCAGGCTCTGGAAAAAAACCAAGATGCCCTTCAACAGACGAATGGCTAAAGAAACTGTGGTACATATACACAATGGAATATTATGCAGCCGTCAGGAGAGATGAAGTCATGAAATTTTCCTATACATGGATGTACATGGAATCTATCATGCTCAGTGAAATAAGTCAGAGGGAGAGAGAGAGACGCAGAATAGTCTCACTCATCTATGGGTTTTAAGAAAAATAAAAGTCATTTTTGTAACAATCCTCAGAGACAATTAGAGGAGAGCTGGAACACCAGCTCACTCCATGAAGCTCACCACAAGAGTGGTGAGCACAGTTATAGAAATAACTACACTGAGAACTACCATAATCAAGTGAATGAATGAGGGAACTGGAAAGCCTGTCTGGAGTACAGGTGGGGGTGGGGTGGGATGGAGGGAGATTTGGGACTTTGGTGGCGGGAATGTTGCACTGGTGAAGAGGGGTGATCTTTATATGACCGAAACCTTATCACAATCATTTATGTAATCAAGATATTCAAATAAAGAGAAAAAAAAAAGAACTGAGGGTAAAGAGAGTTTTTAAAAAAAACGAGGGATATTGGATCATGATTGGGGGGGGTGTGAAAAAAATAGAAGGCTTTTTGAAGGGGAATAATATATAGGAGGGGTTATATACAGTTTAGGCATGGATTGTTTACAATTTAAGTTTGGTACATAGAGGGCTGTCCACTGTCTATAAACACATGTCCATATAAATACAGGCATTAGTTATCTATTCTTAAGTTGTTAGAGGCCTGACCTTCATAGGATGGGTCTGAGCTCTTAAGAAATAATTGAATTAAGTAAACATAAAGAATTAGCTTAGATATAGATTAGGAGAGAGAGAAAAAGGGAGAACAAAAGCTATGAGAGAAGATAAAAATAATAAGTAAATACAATAGAAATAAGTTAAAAAATATTTAGCCATTGCACCAGAGTTGGAAGGCTTATGCAATTTCTAGACACTTCATCACTGATGAGGTTAGGCCTAAATGAAGATTTCAGGGTTAGATAGTGGCTGGAGCATTTTAGGATATGCATAGCTTTTATGTCTAGAGTACTAAGCAATGTGCTATTGAGGACTATTGAGGTGGCTACCCTATGTAGGATTGTCCACTGTGTTTTAGGTATCATGGTTCCTTTCCTAAAGAGAAACTGACATCATGGGTTTTATTTAACCTAGATTGAGTTGATGAATACTAAGAAGAAATGGGAGAAGGAAAGAATAAGTAGGGAAGAGAGAGATAAAGGAAATGGTAATTTGCAAAAAAAATGTATTTGATGAGTAGGACCTGGAACATAAGTCTGTGGTGCGCCATTGACTGTTTCTGTGCTCTGAATGATCATATGCTTTTAGATCCTAATAGAAGACATAAACAAAAAATGGGTAAATTGTTTTATCAAGACATTATCATAATGGAGACTGTATATGATATTTAGTATTACTGAGCACCATGGTGTAAAATTAGGGTGTCCACCCTTTGTTTCCAAGAACCACCATGGACAAAGAAGCTGAAGGATTGTATTATACTTGGTAAAATTAGGGCTTTAAAATGTATTGTTAGTAATCAGTGAAGCTAGTCTCTCTGGCTTCCCATTCTATTCTTCACCTGGTCTGTAGATAAATACCTTAAGACATTAGTATTGGCATGTGTAGTTAGAGAATGATTGCAAACCTGTTCACTCTAAACCGCTGTTTCCATTATTGCTGGTTTCTTTATGGTATCATGGATAGTCAAAGCATTTCGGACCCCCTCTTCCACTTGATTTGAACACTTCTCCTTGCTAAAAGCTGGCAACTATGGTGCTTGGAGTTTCTATCCTATTAGACCATTGTATTATATGAATATATGATATATATTCTAGATCCCTCAGGTAAGTGCTATCATTCTGTATTTATCCTTCTTCTGGCTTACTTCATTCAACATAATATTTTCTAGATCCATCCATGTTGCTGCAAAATCCATGATTGTCTCGTTTCTACCTGCTATGAAGTATTCCTTTATATATAAATATCACACCTTTATGATCCACACATCTGTTGTTTGGGCATAGAGGTTGGTTCCAAATCTTGGCTATTGTGCTGAGTGCTGCAATAAATAGTGGAGTGCACAGATACTTTGGGATGAATGTCCCTCTGTCTTGGGGATAGGTACCCAAGAGTGCGATTGCTGGGTCTTATAGCAGCTCAATTCTGAGTTTACTCAGCACTCTACATACTGTTTTTCTTAGAGACTGGACCAGGCAACATTCCCACCAGGAGTGGATGAGAGTTCCTTTCTTACCACATCCCTGCCAGCAGAGATTGGTCCCATTATTTTTGATGTGTGTCATCCTCACTTGGTGTAAGGTGGTACCTCATTGTTGTCTTTATTTGGATTTCCCTAGCAATGAGTGATAGTGAGCATGTTTTCATGTTTTTATTGGCCATCTTTTGGCCTTCTTTGGAGAAATGTCTCAGGACCCTTTCAAATTCCACCCTAATTTTTCATAAAAAATAAGATCACTCCAGTTATTTTGAGACACACAGTGCCACTCATATTTGAAAACTGTAATAGTCATATGAAATTCAAGGCTAAACAATAGCTACAGTCTTCATCTTAAAAAATCAAGGCAAACCATACTGCCTTAAAGTAAAAAAGGAAAAGAGAAAGAGAGAACAAAATGTCTGGCAAGTAGAAGGGTGGAGGGAACCTGAGGACACTGGTAACAGAAAATGTGCACTGGTGAAGGGTGTTGGACATTGTATGACTAAAACACAATCATAAATGACTTTGTAACTGTGTATCTCATAGTAATTCAATTAAAAACTTCTTAAAATTTTTAAAAATGTACAATAAACTAAATAACCTTTTAAAAATCCAGGCCATCTTTTTAAAATAACCTCTTTGTATCTAATACATTTGTCTAATACATTTACTTACTGGCATATTACTCTCTTACAAACACCGATTTTAAATAATCTTCCTGCCTACATTTCTTTTATTGAGTACTTATAATTCATGAAGTAGTGTACTGTTAGGAGTTTATTGTTTGGATTTACCCAGAAGCTACAGAGAAAGGCATTGTACACAGTAGTACTAACATTTGTTTGCTAATCTCTAAACTCCTCCTCAGATAAATGATGTTTCTGTGCTGGGAGGGAAAGTGTGTAAGGCCAGAGTCTGTAATTCCAACAGTTAAGGGTGAAGTTGGGGAGTATGTATGATTGACACTCAATCATAAAGAACTTGGTAACTATACTACAAAAAATTTTTAAACCATATATTTAAAAATTTAAAAATGAAATAATGAAAATTTAGAGAATTGAAAATGCAATTAACAGAAAATAAAATTTGAAGAAAATAAAAATTGAAGAAAAGTGAAGGATAATACTTTGGAAACTGGAACCTACAAGTTTAGAAATATAAATTAATCTAGAGGCAAGATGTATTGATACTATTTCCCATGATTTCAGTAGCTTTTACTTAAATTTTTGATGAGGGCTACATGGCTGCATGCATCTCCTAGTTCTTGCATCACTTCACACCACATAGAAAAAGCCACACTACAAACATGTAATAAGAAAACAGCATGCATAGAGAATGAATATGGCAGTTTTGATGAACCCAAAAGTATCAACCACAAAGTTAGCCTCTCAGATAAAGAGTTTAGAGTAGTAATATGGAGGATGTTCATAGAACTCAAAGAAACATTGATTAAGCTGAACAGAACACAAAGATAAAAATCAGAAAACTCCAAAGTGAAATAACAACACTGAAAAACTGAGTAGCTGAAATTAAAACTCAATGGAAAGCCACTCCAACAGAGTAACAGCAGCTGAGGAGAGAATCAACTAGCTGGAAGTTGAGATGCATAGCAACTTCATACAGCAGAAGAGATTGGAAAAGAAATATAAAGCAAATGATCAAACAATGGAAAACATACTCAAAGAATATGAACAGATGAAAATAGAAGGCCTTGACAAGTTCAGCAGAAACAACAAATGAATCATTGGAGTCCCAGAGACCCAGGAAGAAAATCCCCAGGTAGGATGAATTAAAGAATTAAAGAAAAAAAAAATCCCAGAGCTAAAGACAGTATGCAACCAAATCCTGCATGCCTGAAGAGTATCAGCTAAAAGAGACCCCAAGAAATGCATCCCAAGGGGGCCGGAGAGATAGCATGGAGGTAAGGTGTTTGCCTTTCATGCAGAAGGACAGTGGTTCAAATCCCGGCATTCCATTTGGTCCCTCGTGCCTGCCAGGAGCAATTTCTGAGCATAGAGCCTGGAGTGACTCCTGAATGCTGCTGGGTATGACCCAAAAAAACAAACAAACAAAAAAAACAAACAAAAAAACAAAAACGAAAAAAAAAGCACTCCAAGAAACATACTAGTCATAATGACAAATCTCACAGATAGGTATAGAATACTGAAAGCAGCAAAATCAAATAGGGAAATTACGTTCAAGGGAGCAGCCTTAAGATTTATAGCAGACCTGTCAAAAGAAACTCTCAAGGCCAGAAGGCAGTGGTGGGATATAGTGACAAAAATCAATGAAATGAATGCTTCGCCTTGAATACTGCACCCTGCCAGACTCACTTTCAGGTTTGAAGAAAGTATACACAGTTTCACAGATAAACAGAAGCTCGGAAACATTACAAACTCAAAAAAATCCTTAAAAGAAAAACTGAAGTGGCTTCTTTAAGATAAAGCAAAATCACAGATACGCAAACTTCTACACAAAGATGACATCAAATCCCATGATAATATTCTCTTTCAATGTCAGTGGACTAAATGCACCTGTTAAGAGACACAGAGTGGCAAAATGGATCAAAAAGCTGAATCCAACATTCTACTGCCTACAAGAAACAAATCTAAATAATCAGAACAAACATACACTGAAAATAAAAAGCTGGAGGAAATCAGCCAAGCAAACAGCTTCTTGTAAAACACCTGGAAATGACCAGAGGAGCCAGACAGAGAGATGGCTCCTTTGTCTGTGAAGGCAGGCAGGAGGGGTCTGCCTCTGCTGTGAGATTGGATACTGGGAAAGACTGAGGGGACTATTGGCTTTGCATGTCTCTCTTCTCTTCTGTCTCTTTCTGTCTCCTGAAGCTCTCCTGAGAGGGCAGGAAGGGCCCAGAAAAAAAACTGTCTCTTGGAGGCACTCAGGCCAAAAGCCCAAGAAAGAGTGAGTGAAAACTGGCTACCAGAGGTGCCAGGCAGAAAGGTGACTCCTTTGTCTGTGAATGTGGGACGGGTCTGCCTCTTCTGTGAGATTGGCGACTGGGAGAGACTGAGGGGCCCTATCGGTATGTGTGTTTCTCTTCTCTTCTGTTTCCTGAAGCTTTCCTGAGATGGCCAAGAAGTGTCCAGCAAAAACTGTCTCCTAGAGGCTCCAGAAGAGCATGGCTGCTCTGCTTCACTTCTCGGCCATGCACTCTTTCTAACTAATGAATTCCACCATAACACAGAGAAAAATCACACTACAAGTGTGACAATGGGGAAACCTCACAGGCAAACACCATGCACAGAGAATCTGTGATGACCTAAAAAATACCAAGCATCTGATTAATCTCTCAGATAAGGAGTTTAGAATAGAAATATGGAGGATCCTTATGGAAATCAAAGAAAACATGGCTCTAGCTGAACGAAACACAAAGACAGAAATTATCAAACTCCAAACTGAAATAACAGATTTGAAAAACAAGGTAACTGAACTGAAAACCTCAATGGAAATCTTCTCAAACAGTGTAACAGCAGCCGAGGACAAAATCAGTGAACTAGAAGATGAAATGTAGAACAACTCCATCCAGCAGAAGTGATTGGAACAGAACATTAAGGCTAATAATCAGATGATGGAAAAAGTGCTCAAAGAATGTGAAGAGATGAAAATAGAAGTCTTTGATAAACTCAACAGAAACAACATTAAGAGTCATTGGAGTCCCAGAGGGACAGGAAGAAGATACCCAGGAAGAACAACAGTCAAAGACATCATCTCAGAGAAGCTCCCAGAGTTAAAGACTGCATGCAATCAAATCCTGCATGCTCGAAGAGTACCAGCTAAAAGGACCCTAAGAAAAACACCCCAAGACACATCCTCGTTACAATGACGAATCCCACAGATAGAGATAGAATACTGAAAACAGCAAGATCAAAAAGGGAAATTACATTCAAAGGAGCATCCTTAAGACTTACAGCAGACATGTCGCAAGAAACTTTCAAGGCCAGGAGAGAGTGGTGGGATATTGTGACAAGACTGAATGAAATGGAGACTTCACCTAGAATACTGTACCCAGCCCGACTCACATTCAAGTTTGAAGGAAGAATACATAACTTCACTGATAAGCAACAGCTCAGAAACTTTACAGATGCAGAACCAGCCATAAAGGAGAAAGTGAAAGTTCTATTTTAAAACAAGACAGACCAACAGGCACACCAAACTTATACAGAAAGATGACATTAAATCCCATGACAATCATCTTCTTCAATTGTCAATGGATTAAATGCACCAGGTAAGAGACACAGGTGGCTAAATGGATCAAAAAGATGAATCCAACCTTCTGCTGCCTACAAGAAACACAGCTGAATAGTCAGAACAAACATAGACTCAAAATCAAAGGCTAGAGGAACAGTATCCAAGCAAACAACACCCTTATGAAAGCTGGGGTGACCATATTAATATCAAACAACACAAAGTTTAGACTCTGAAAAGTTGTAAGGGACAAAGATGGACACTTTGTACAATCCAGGGATATGTGCAACAGGAAGAAATCATATACATGCCCAATGAGAGACCAGCAAATTATTTAATAAGTTATCAACACATTTGAAAGAGGATATCAATAATAACACAATAATTGTGGGAGACCTCAACACAGCCTTGTCAACACTTGATAGGTCAACCAGACTGAAACCCAACAAATATATACTGAAAGAGAAATGGAAGAAAGAGGACTAGTAGATATATATAGGACACTCCATCCCCAGAAACCTGCATACATATTCGTCTCCAATGTACATAGGTCCTTCTCTAGAATAGACTACATGCTGGCACATAAAACATACCTCCATAAAATTAAAAGCATAGAAAATTTGCCATCTTGGGCCACACAATTTCCAGCTGCTGGAGACTGGATTTCACCAGCGTTCCTGCCGGTGATCTTGCCTGCTTCAAAGCTGCCTGAGACTGGATTTCATCAGCGTTCCTACTGGTGATCCTGCCTGCTTCAGAGCTGCCTGAGACTGGATTTCATCAGTGTTCCTGCTGGCGATCCTGCCTGCTTCAGAGGTGGATCGGGACATACACACACTCATTCCTGCTGGTTTCTGCCAGGAGTCATAAGGGTGCAGAAGCCATCTTGGGTCATGCTGTTTTCAGCTGCCTGAAACTGGATTACATCAGCATTACTGCTGGTGATCCTGCCTGCTTCAGAGATGAATGTCAATTTTCTGGGTGACCCTGGACACCACAGTAAAGGTATTGGAGGCTTCAAGCTCTTTCACCTTTGCCAGTAATAGGATGGGAAGCCCCAACCATCTGAGGGTATTACACATTTCAGACTAGGATTAAAGTTCTAAAGGATTTATGGGAACTCAGATGCCAGCGCCCCTATCTGCCTGTATTCTGTGCTGTGCTGCATTTTTGGCCTGATTTCATCCTCTGTGTGGCTCATCTGCGGACGACTCACCTTCCCTGGCGCTTTCCCTGGAGGAAAGTTTACACACCAAGAAAGGGTGGAGCCAGAGGAGCGCAGACGCTCCCCTTCGCAGCAGTTCACATCATCTAGCCAATGAATACAACCACAACACGTAGAAAAACACACAATACAAGTGTGACAATGGGGAAAAATGCAGGCCAGGGCCAGACATAGAGAATGACGATGGCAACTCTGATGACTTGAACATGACCAACCAACTAGTCAGTCTCTCAGATAAGGAGTTTAGAGTAGCAATATGAAAGATGTTCAAAGAACTCAAAGAAAGTATAGAAGAGAACACTAATAAGAGTCAAGAGAATATGAAGATACAAATCAGAAAACTCCAAACTGAAATTTCAGGTCAAATATCAGTTCTGAAAAACTCAGTAGATGAATGAAAGAAAAACATGGTTGAGCTTTCCCACAGGTTAACAGCAGCTGAAGATAGAATTAGTACACTGAAAGATGAGATGAATAACAATTCCATATAGCAGAAGAAATTGGAAAAAAAGCTTTGTAGCAAATGATCAAACAATGAAAAAATTACTCAATGAATGGGAACAGATGAAAATAGAAGTCCACGATAAGCTCAACAGAAACAACTTAAGAATCTTTGGAGTCTCAGAGACCCAGGAAGAAAATCTCCAGGAAGAATCAATGGTCAAGAACATCATTAAAGAGAAACTACCAAGCTAAAGAATACATGCGACCAAATTCCTGCATCCCCAAGAGTACCAATTAAAAGAGACCCCAGAAAAAACACCCCAAGACACATCTTAGTCACAATGACGAATCCCACAGATATAGAATTCTGAAAGCAGCAAGATCGGAAAGAGAAATTACATTCAAGAAAACATCCTTGAGATTTACTACAGACCTGTCACTGGAAACACTCAAGGCCAGAAGGCAGTGGTGGGACGTGTGACAAAACTCAATGAAATAAATGCTTTGCCTAGAATACTGCATCCAGAAAAACTCACTTTTAGGTTTGAAGAAACAATACATGGTTTCACAGACACAACAACAGCTCAGAAACTTTACAGACAAAAAACCATTCTTAAAAGAAAAACTGAACGGCCTACTTTAACACAAGACTGAACAAGAGACACACCAAACTTCTATTTAAAGACTCCCAGGACAATTCTTTCAATGTCAATGGACTAAATGCACCAGTTAAGAGACACAGAGTGGCTAAATTGATCAAAAAAATTAATCCAACCTTCTGCTGCCTACAAAAAACGCACCTGAATAGTCAGAACAAACATAGACTCAAAACAAAAGGCTGGAGGAAAATCATCCAAGCAAACAACACCCATAAAAAAGCTGGAGTGGCCATACTAATATCAGATGACGCAAACTTTATACTTAGGAAAGTTGTAAGGAACAAAGATGGATATTTTGTATTATTCAAGGGATACGTACAGCAGGAAGAAATCACTCTCCTAAACATATATGCACCGAATGAGGGGACAGCAAAATATTTAATAAAATTGTTGACAAACCTGAAAAATAATATCAAAAACAACACTATAATTGTGGGAGACCTCAACACGGCTTTGTCAACACTTTTCAGGTCAACCAGACTGAAACCCAACAAGAATATACTAGACCTGAAAAGAGAAGTAGAAGAAAGAGGCCTAGTAGATATATACAGGACTCCCACCACAGAAGCCTAGATACATTTTCTTCTCTAATGTACATGGGACATTCTCCAGGATAGACTACATGTTACCACATAAAACATACCTCTATAATATCAAGAGGATAGAAAATTTGCAGGCTACCTTCACTGACCACAAGGCCCAGAAATTATATGTGAACTACAAAGGGACACACAAGAAAAACTTTAATACCTGTAAGTTAAACACCCTAATAATGAATAAGCAGTGGGTCCGAGATGAAATCAAAGAGGAAATCAAAACCTTCCTGAAAACAAATGACAATGAAGACACAAACGATCAGAACAATTGGGACACAGCAAAAGCGGTACTGAGAGGAAAATTTATAGCTTTGCAATGCACACATCAGGAAAGAAGAAGGGGCATACCTGAATAGCTTAATGACGCAGCTCATAGAATTTAAAAGTACTCAACAAAAGGACCCAAAAATAGGGAGACAGAAGGAAATAACAAAGCTTAGAGCAGAAATCAATGAAGTGGAAACCACAAAAACAATCAAAAAGATCAACGAAAGCAGAAGTTGGTTCTTTGAAAAAATAAACAAGATTGATAGACCACTGGCAAAACTAACAAAAAAAGAGAGAGAGAGAAACTTGATAACTCATAGTAGGAATGAAAAAGGAGAGATCACTACTGATATGGCAGAGATCCAAAGGGTAATCAGAAACTACTTTGAGAAACTCTATGCCACTAAAAATGAAAACCTGGAAGAAATGGATAAATTTTTGGACTCTTATAATCTTCCATGGTTGAATGAAGAGGATGTAGCATATCTGAACACAACCATCACTATTGAGGAAATTAAGACAGTAATCAAATGTCTGCCCAAAAACAAAAGCCCAGGTCCAGATGGATTTACTAATGAATTCTTTTAAACCTTTCAAGAGGAACTTCTACCAATCCTGGCAAGACTCTTTTATGAAATTGAAAAAAAGGAACACTTCCAAATAGCTTTTATGAAGCCAACATCACCTTGATACCTAAACCAGATAGAGATGCTACCAAAAAAGAAAATTACAGACCAATATCGCTGATGAATTCAGATGCAAAGATCCTCAAATCCTGGCAAATAGGATTCAATGCCTCATTAAGAAGATCATCCACTACGATCAAGTAGGTTTCATCCCAGGAATGCAAGGATGGTTTAACATCCATAAATCTGTCAACATAATACACAACATCAACAACAAGAAAAATAGAAATCACATGATCATATCAATAAACGCAGAGAAAGCATTTGATAAGGTCCAACACCCATTCTTGATCAAAACTTTCAGCAAGATGAGAATGGAAGGAACATTTCTCAATATAGTTAAGGCCATCTACCACAAGCCAGAGGCAAATAGTATCCTCAATGGAGAAAAACTGAAAGCTGTTCCTCTAAATTCTGGCAAAAGACAAGGCTGTCCTCTCTCACCACTCCTATTCAACATAGCACTGGAAGTACTCGCTATAGCGATTAGGCAAGAAAAAGATATCAAGTGAATCCAGATAGGAAAGGAAGAAGTCAAGCTCTCGCTGTTTGCAGATGACATGATACTCTACCTAGAAAACCCTAAAGTCTCTATGTAAAAGCTTCTAGAAACAATAGACTCATATAGCAAGGTGGCAGGCTACAAAATTAACACACAAAAATCAATGGCCTTTCTATAAAAGAAATGGACATTAAGAAAACAACACCATTCACAATAGTGCCCCACAAACTCAAATATTTTGGAATGAACTTGACTAAAAATGTGAAGGACCTATACAAAGAAAAGTATAAAACTCTGCTCTAAGAAATGAGAGGACACACGGAAATGGAAGCACATACTCTGCTCATGGATTGGCAGGATTAACATCATTAAAAAGGCAATACTCCCCAAAGCATTGTACAGATTTAATGTGATCCCTCTAAAGATACCCATGACATTCTTCAAAGAAATGGATCAGGCACTTTTGAAATTAATATGGAACAATAAACACCCTAGAATAGCTAAGGCAATTATTGGAAAAAAGTATATGGGAGGAATTACTTTCCCCAACTTTAAACTGTACTGCAAAGCAGTAGTTATCAAAACAGCATGGTATTGAAATAAAGACAGACTCTCAGATCAGTGCAATAGGCTTGGATACTCAGATCATGTACAACTGGCTATCCACTTGCAAAAAATTGAACTTAGACCCCCAGCTAACATCTTGTACAAAGCTTAAATCCAAATGTATGAAAGACCTCGATATCAGACCCGAAACCATAAGATATATAGAACAACACGTAGGTAAAACACTCCAGGACATTGAGACTAAAGGCATCTTCAAGGAGGAAACTGCACTCTCCGAGCATGTAAAAGCAGAGATTAACAGATGGGAGTATATTAAACTGAGAAGCTTCTGCACCTCAAAAGAAATAGCGCCCAGGATACAAGAGCCCCCCACTGAGTGGGAGAAACTATTCATCCAATACCCATCAAATAAGGGGCTAATCTCCAAAATATATAAGGCACTGACAGAAATTTAGAAGAAAAAACATCTAATCCCATCAAAAAATGGGGAGAATAAATGGACAGACACTTTGACAAAGAAGAAATACAAATGGCCAAAGTCACATGAAAAAATGCTCCACATCACTAATCATCAGGGAGATGCAAATCAAAACAACTATGAGGTACCACCTCACACCCCAGAGATTGGCACACATCACAAAGAATGAGAACAAGCAGTGTTGGCGGGGACGTGGAGAGAAAGGAACTCTTATCCACTGCTGGTGGAAATGCTGTCTAGTTCAACTTTCATGGAAAGCAATATGGAGATTCCTCCAAAAACTGGAAATCGAGCTCCCATACCATCCAGCTATACTACTGCTAGGTATATACCCTAGGAACAGAAAAAATACAATACAAAAACCTCTTCCTTACACCTATATTCATTGCAGCACTATTTACCATAGCAAGACTTTGGAAACAGCCAAGATTCCCTTCAACAGACGAATGGCTATAGAAACTGTGGTACATATACACAATGGAATATTATGCAGCTGTCAGGAGAGATGAAGTCATAAAATTTTCCTATACATGGATGTACATGGAATCTATTATGCTGAGTGAAATAAGTCAGAGAGAGAAAGAAAGACGCAGAATGGTCTCACTCATCTATGTATTTTCAGAAAGACATTCTTGCAATAATAACTTTCAGACAGAAAAGAGAAAAGAGCTGGAAGTTACTGCTCACCTCATGAAGCTCATTACAAATAGGGATGAGTTTAGAGTAATAACTATGTTTTGAACTATCTTAATAATGAGAATGTACGAGGGAAATAGAAAGCCTGTCTAGAGTACAGGCGGGGGTTGGGTGGGGAGGAGGGAGATTTGGGACATTGATGGTAATGTTGCACTGGTGATGGGTGGTGTTCTTTACATGACTGAAACCCAAACACAATCATGTATGTAATAAAGTTGTTTAAATAAAATATGAAATAAAAAATATATAAATTAAAAAAAGGAAATTTTGCAGGCTACATTTGCTGACCACAATGTTCTGAAATTCGATGTGAACTACAAAGGGACATAGAAGAAAAACTTTAACAACTGGAAATTTAATAGCCTACTACTGAACAACCAGTGGGTCTGAGAGGAAATCAAAACTTTTCTGGAAACAAATGACAATAAAGCACAGACTATCAGAATCTATGGCACACAGCAAAAGCAGTACTAAGAGGAATAATTATAGCTTTGCAAGCACAAATCAGTAAGGAAAAAGGGCATACCTCAATATCCTAATTATGCAGCTCATAAAATTATAAAATTATCAATAAATGGAACCAAAAATACGAAGACAGAAGGAAATAACAAAGCTTAGAGCAGAAATCAATGAAGTGGAAACCCAGAAAACAATCCAAAAGATCAATAAAAGCAGAAGTTGTTCTTTAAAAAAATAAGTACGATTGATAGATCATTTGCAAAACTCACAAAGTAAGAGAGAGAGAGACTTGATAATCCATATTAGAATTGAAAAGGGGAGATCACTACAGACATTGCAGAGATTTAAAGGGTAATCAGAGACTATGTTGAGAAATTTTATGACACTAAACATGAGAACCTAGAAGAGTTGGATAAATTCTTGGACTCTTATAACCTAAAACAGTTGAATAAGGAAGATGTCGCATATCTAAACACTCCCATCACTATTGAGGAAATTAAAATGGTAATCAATAGTCTGCCCAAAAACAAAAGCCCAGGCCCATATTGATTTACGAATGAATTCTTTCAAACCTTTCAAGAGAATCTACTACCAATCCTGGCCAGGCTCTTTCATGAAATTGATAAAACGGGAACACTTCCAAATAGCTTTTATGAAGCCAACTTAATCTTGATACCAAAACTAGACACTCTGCCAAAAAAAAAAAGTACAGACCAATATCCCTGGTGAGCACAGATGCAAAGATCCTCAACAAAATCCTGGCAAATAGGATCCAATGCCTCATCAAGAAGATCATTCACTATGATCAAGTAGGTTTCATTCCAGGAATGCATTCATAAATCTATCAACATAACACACAACATCAACAACAGGAAAAATAAAAATCACATGATCATATCAATAGACAGAGAAAGCATTTGATAAGGTTCAACACCCATTCTTGAACAAAACTCTCAGCAAGATGGAAATGAAAGGAACCTTTCTCACTATTATTAAGTTTCTCACTACCACAAGCCAATGGTAAATATTATCTTTAATGGAGAAAAACTAAAAGCTTTCCCTGTAAATTCTGGTATAAGTCAAGGCTGTCCTCACTCACCATTCTTATTCAATGTACTACAGGAAGTATTTGCTATAGCGATTAGGCAAGAAAAAGGTATCAAGTGAATCCAGATAGGAAAGGAAAAAAATCAAGCTCTCACTGTTTGCAGATAACATAATTCTACCACAGAGTGATGTGTGCAGTTAGAGAAATATCTATGTTGAGAACTATCATAACAAAGTAAATGAATGAGGGAAGTAGAAAGTCTGTCTACAGTACAGCAGGAGGGTACAGAGTACAGGTGGGGAGTAGGGAGAGTTGGGACATTGGTGATGGGATTGTTGCACTGGTGAAGGGGAGTGTTCTTCCTATAACTGAAACCCAACTACAATCATATTTGTAATAAAGGTGTTTAAATAAAGATATTAATTTAAAAAACACCTGAAAATTAAATAGCAAGCTTCTCAATAGCCAGTGGATCAGAGAATAAATCAAAGAGAAAATCAAAACATTTCTGGAAACAAATGACAATGAAGACAGAAACTATACGAATTTATGGGGCACAGCAAAATCAGTACTATGAGGCAAATTCCTAGCTTTACAAGCACACTTTAGAAATAAAGAAGGGGCCTACATAAATAGCTTAAAGGCACACCTTTTAAAATTAGCAAATGATCAACAAAAGGAGCCCAAAATAAGTAGTCAGAAGGAAATAACAAAGCTTAAAGCAGAAATCAATGAAACCAAAATTAAAAAAACAATTTGAAAGATCAACAAACAAAAAATTGTTCTTTGAAAAAAGAAACAATATTGATAAGCCACTAGCAAATTTCACAATGAAGTGGAGAGAGAAACTTAATAAATTGGATTAGAAATGAAAAAGGTGAGATCACTACAGATACTGCAGAAGTTCAAAAGTTAATCAGAGAGTACTTTGAGAAACTATGCCACAACACAAGAATCTATAAGAAATGGAAAAACTCTTTGATTCCTACAATCTTCCATGGTTAAAACAGGATGATCTAGCATAATCTAAATAGACCTATCACTTACTGAGAAAATTAATAGTAATCAAAAGTCTTCCCAAAAACAAAAGCCCATGCCCAGATGGATTCACTTACTAATTCTTTCAAACCTCTCTAGATTAACTGCTACCAACTCTTTTCAGGCTCTTTCATGAAATTGAAAAATCAGGAACACTACAAGATAGTTTTTATGAAGCAATAATCACCTTGATACCAACTCTAGACTGAGATGTTGCAAGAAAATAAAACTACAGACCAATATCCCTGGTCAGCTGCTTGCCAGAAAGCAAATTCAGACCTCTATCTAACACCATACACAAAGGCCAAATCCAAATGGAATAAGAACTGGATATCAGAGCTGAAATCATAAGATATATTGAACCATACATAGGTAAAACACTCCATGACACCAAGACTAAAGGCATCTTCAAGGTGGAAACACCACTCTCTGTTCAAGTGGAAACAGAAATAAACAGAGGGGACTATATTAAGCTACAAAGCTTCTGCACCTGAAAGGAAATAGAGCCTAGGATACAAAAACCACCCACATAATGGGAGAAACTATTCACCCAATGCCCATCAGACAAGGGCCATACAAGTTACTGACAGAACTTAACAAAAAATATATCTAACCCCATCAAAAAATTGGGAGAAGAAATGAGCAGACATTTTCTCAAAGAAGAAATACAATTGACCAAAGGCACATGAAAAAATGTTCCACATCACTAATTATCAGTGAGATGCAAATTAAAATAATGATGAAGTACCATCTCACACCACAGAGACTGGCACACATCACATAGAACAAGAACAATATGTGCTGGCAGGTATGTGGCAAGAAAGGAACTCTCATTCACTGCTGGTGGAAATGCCGTCTAGTCCAGTTCTTCGGAAAAATAATATGGAGATTCCTCAAAAAACTCAGAATTGAGCTCCCATATAATCAGCTATATAATTCCTAGGTAAATACCTTAGGAACATAAAGATGCAATACAAAATTTCCTTTCTCATACCTACATTCATCACAGCACTATTTACAATAGCCAGACTCTGGAAACATTCAAGATGCCCTTCAACAGATGAATGGCCAAAGACACTGTGGTACATATACACAATAGAATACTATGCAGCTGACAGGAGAGATAAACTCATGAAATTTTCCTATACATGGATGGACATGAAAACTATTATGCTGAATGAAATAAGTCAGAGGGAGAGAGAGACACACACAAAATAGTCTCATTTATGTATGGTTTTAAGTAAAGTAAAAGACATTATTGTTATAATGCCTAGAGATGAAGGCCGGAAGGACCAGCTCATGATATGAAACTCACCTCAAAAGAGGTCAGTGCAGTTTGAGAAATAATACACTAACAACTACCATGATAATGTTAATGAGTGAAAGAAGAATGCCTTCTTGAATACAGGCAATAGATATTGGAGGAGGGAAATGGGGGGGGGCATTCGTGGTGGGAATGTTGCACTGGTGAAGGGGGGGTGTTCTTTTTGTGACTGAAACCAATCTACAGTCATGTTTATAATTATGTTGCTTAAATAAAGAAAAATAAAGAATTTTTTATGAAAGTTATTGACCCTTTTCCTAGATCAATAACTAATTCAGTGTTCATGGGCTTTGAATTTCTGCTTCCAAAGACCCTGTCAAAGAACACAGTTGTCACAGTATCATCTCTTGGGCTTGGGACCAAGCCTCCACCTCTACATGCATATATTAATGTATAATATAATGTATTAACATAGCTGTGTGTATGTAGGCTCACACCTCCTGGTGAGTCATCTATCAAGAGGCTCCTGCAAGATATATAGAGGTATTAGGAGTTGTTCTTTCTGTTATGCAGAAAACTAAAGATGAGTTCAGATATAAGGCCTGAAATCACTCAATTCCTAGGAGTCAGAAGAACTGGAACCCAAGGTCTTGCTAAATTTATCCCTTCTCCACAACTCTGAGTTGTTTTTTATATCCGGATTAGTATTAGACTACTGTATGGCTGAAACTCAGCCATGACTTACTTTGTAATTCATAGTGACTAAATTAAAATAAACCATCAATAGTCCCTTCTCTGCTTCTCCTCCATGCTGTGATTTGCCAACCTCTTTCCCTAACCCACCTCAGGGTTAACCTGTGATGGTCTTTTTATCTGGCATCTGGCTACTGTTTGCTTTAAGGAATGGCAAACAAACCCATGGCTTCCTTGGAGGTACTTATCGGCCAGACAGTTCCATCACTCTGCTTGTTTACAGAAATAAGATATGTGTTTGTGTTGGCATCTGAGTGACAGTGCATGAGAACTGAAGGACCTAGTCCAGGGATGGCATTAAATAGAACAAGAGCACTCTTGGAACATGAGTGATAAAGAACAGAAGTGTGGTTTTGCAGGAAAACTTTTGCTTTTTTTTTAATGGGAACTTGAGACTCCATTGTCAAGTCAGAAAACAGGTTCTAAGTTTGAGTGTCATCATCCATAGAATGAAGAATACCAGTGATTTGGATGACTTATAAGATATCTGGGAGCTGATCTTCCTGGAGAAGTTATGGGGGGAAGGAAGTTGTAGAGAGTAAAAATATTGCTACCCAATCCTGAGCTTGTCCTTTATCTGCAGCAAGAAGCTTGTGAGAGGAGAGTTCCCTAATCTGGCCTGCACCTCTGAAGACCTTTTCTGAGCCTTTGTCTTCCATTTCTTCAGGAGACAACCAGGTTTAAACTGAAAATGATCATGGTGGAAGTTCCAGCCAAGTCTAAGTTAGATCCAAGTCATGCCAGTCCCACCCTGTTAGGCCTGTGGATGAGTCAGGCTTTCCCTGCCACTCAGGGTACCTTCTGTAAAGCCAGAGAAAATCCCTCAGGAAGTCACGCCTAACCAGAATGGCTGGCAGGCCAGAGAGCATCTATCACAAGAGAGGAAAAAACACCATCTCCCCAACATGAATCCCAGGTTTGTTCTTTGCTGCCATGTCTGAGGTGCCACCCATAGTCTCTGTGGGAGCTATGGTCAGTGGGCCCAGGCTGAGGGAATCTGCTTTCCTCAGTCAGCAGCCAGGCCGCAAGGGCCTGCTCTTCCTGAGGCCTACACTGACACAGACGTCAAGCCTATGAGCTCCTGCAGATGGAGAAAAGCGATCCAGCCTCTGGCCAGCACGAACCTCTCTCATATCTCTGGCCAACTGGAGAAAGTCCCAAGCAGTTCTGCCCTGCTAATCTGTGGCATCCATTGGCATCTCAGGCAGAAGGGTTCAGAAGAAAGGACTGGCAGTAGTCAGGGAGAAATTATCTTTCTTGTGACAAAGTGGGCAAAGCTTTCATCATAAGGGTTTGTTTTCTGGTATGGTTAATCAACTAGAATATGTTTTTAAGATTTGGAAAACACCAGATTCAGAATATTGTGGAGATTTCTTTAATGCATTCTCTACCCCCCCATTATGTGTTTACATTTATTGTGAATCTCTAAGAGGGGAATAAAGCTGGCAATAATTGCTAGATGTTCTTGATCATGGAATATGTTCTTGGAATATGTTGTAGGAGAAACATCCCACAATATTTGTTTGAAGAAGAAATGGCAGGTCATTATATTTCTATTTCCTCAAAGTCCAGTTTACAAAAGCAAATTAACTTTTGTATTTTCCAGGAAAAATATTCCCACTGAAAAATGTTCCATTGAAGTGACATTTGGTTGTCAAAAACTATCAACATGGGTATATGATCTCTAATAATTAAAAAAACAAATGTAGTTTTCTGTTATTTACTTATGTTTATTAAAATGAGAAAACACATTCAATGAGTACCCATGAGAGATGGATACTTCTATAAAGTTGAAAACCTTAAAAGGCTTTCAAATATTGATATTCCATCTTAATAATGGAGGCTAAGTTGAGTCATGATTAAGAATGGCTCCTGCAAGGGACCAGGAAGATGACTCAGAGAAGCATATATTTTGCATGTATTTGATGTGTCCAGGTTCAGTCTCTGACACTACATGGTTTCCTGAGTTTTAAGTTGGGTGCAGCTGCTGACCACTATTGAGTGTGGTTCAAAGAAGACACAAAGAACAGTAATGCTGGAAGCTCTCAGAGTTTATTCTGCCACTTGAAAGAAATTTCTACCTCCTCTAATCCCCTGAAATCTGAATAGATGGTGGGAATAAGAATAGAGCCTGTAGAATATTCTATTGACACAATGCACAGAAAGTGTCATCCTAGTATATTCTGAGAACTTAATGAACAACAACCGTATTTTCACATAAAGTATTTGTGTGCATCTGTCTTGTGTGCATATACTTTGTTTTGTATGTTCAAATACATTTCTAGGTAAAGAAAAATAAATTCTCAACCTAAGTAACCTGTCGGAAAAGAAAAGAAATTTCAAACCAGAAAAATAAGGACAACTATTCCAAGAAGTCAGGAGAGAAATGCCTATAATAACCAGTTAATTTTATCTACCCACCTAGTGTTAAAGAAAAGGAGAACGTAAGTGCATTAAAATATTACAAATAAGTTAGTATTGTTTTTATAATATCTTCTTGAAAAACGTTAACAAAATATAGATATATTAGATATGATTAAAAGGAAATATGCAAATAATGTTTTTAATGATACATGATGTGTTTTGTTTCATTTTTTTGGTGTTTGGTTCACATGTGGCAGCGCTCAGGAGTTACTACTGGCTCTATGCTCAGAAATCACTCCTGGCAGGCTCGGGGACCATATGGGATGCTGGGATTCGAACCACTGTCCTGAATGCAAGGCAAATGCCCTACCTCCATGCTATCTCTCCGGCCCCACATGTGTGTTTTTAATTTAGAAAACATAGAAATAGTTTAAACATTAACATAAAGAAATAGAATAGGGTGAAATTAATACAGAGATAAATTTTTTCTTGTGTGGTTGGGATAAATATTGCTAAAAGTATTGGAGCAGAAGAACTAAAAGTTTTAAGCTATAATGCAAAAGAAAAGTCATATTACACATTTATATAAACAAATATACTAACAAATATAAAACAAGAGTATAAAAATGAAATCAACAGAATATAGGTTAAGTACTTTATCAGTACTGATAGTAAGAGTTCAAAGAGACTTCAGAAATTATTAATTATAAATATATAAATATAAATATATAATTATAAATATATTTATACATAAATATATGTTACAAAAGTAACAACTAGAAAGCAATTCAAAGCCAAGCAAAACTCAAGAAAATATTTCAAAAGTAATTAAATGTAAGCATTGTTTAACATTCGATGCTGAACTAAAGATCAGACATATTTGGGATTTTAATATTGCTTTTTTCTTTTTTAGGATGTCTCATACTTGAGGTAAAAAATTAACAATCTAATACTATATACAAGATAAATGTCTAAAAATGATTATTTAGAACTTAATAAATGAACAAAGGAATACCAAGAAAAAACACTTTGTAAAAGTAGCAGAAATAATATTTGAAGAATTGATTTCAGGGGAAAATATTTTTCTATTAAATATATTCTACTGAACTTGTTGTAAATTTACCCTTTTTGTCTAATCAATACATTCTCATCCTAAATGTGACCCTATGTCTAATGAAGCCAATGTGAAGATTAAAATAAAAGTTTTCTTTGCATTGCTATTTCAACTCTATTGTGAATGTCATTTAAAAAAATCCCAGATCTGAGTCTTGTTCGTTAATAATTTAGGCTTGTCTTGCTTCCTCAGATGGGATAGTGAAAACCACAAATATTTTGCATCCTGTTCAGGCTTTCACATGGCTTTCTTTGAATGAGTCCGAGCAACTTTTTGGTTTTCCAAACCAAAAGTCTCTTATCTGGATCAGAGGAATTAGAATAATATGATGCTTCATTTACATGATGTTGTGAAAGCCTTCTGTGGACTTTGTCAGCAAGCTGACTGGGAAGTAAAGGGAATTTTTCTAGATAATGTATATGGGTTGATTCAATCAGTGAGCTTTAAGAGGCAGAAACTAAAGTTTATTGGTGAAGCAATTAAAATTCAGGACCACAGTTGATCAATTCCTGCATTTTCAGTCTGTTAGCCTTCCCCTGTGACTTGTCAGACCCAAGTCTCTTTCTGGTCTTCTTTCAAACTGACGCCTTCCCTCAAACACTTTATCCACTATTATCATCAGCCTTCCCTATTTTTCCTCATTTCTTTGTTGTAATCTATCATTTTGATAATAATTTTATTCATTATTGGCAGAGGGCATGTGTGTGTGTGTGTGTGTGTGTGTGTGTGTGTGTTTCCCCAATAACTTGGAAACTTCATGAATTTTCTCACTCAAATGTGCTTCTATTGCTGACTTGTCTCTAAATCTCTTCTCTGGGGTGAATTTTAGACCTACATCTGACTTTTATCTCAGTAAAACACTAAACATTCAAGACTGGTGGAGTCAGCACTGCCTAATAGAATCTTCCCCAACACAATGTCTCCTAATCTCACTGTTCATAGAAACCAACAATTTCATGTGACCATCAGTGATCAGTAGATTAGAAGAATAGAATTCTACTATGGTTTAATAAGGGCCACTTTTTTTAAATGTAATTTTTATTTTGATCGTAGTGGTTTACATATTGTTGACAATAATATAATGGGTACATATTTACATAAAATCATGGGAGTTCCCATCATCGATTTGTCCTCCCTACCCCTCCATGTTCGTCCTACCTCCTATATCATCCTCCCTCACCGCTTCGAGAATATGTGGTCCCCTCTGTACCTAGCTTACTACTTAGAAGTCTAAGGGCCGGGCGGTGGCGCTGGAGGTAAGGTGCCTGCCTTGCCTGCGCTAGCCTAGGACGGACCGCGGTTCAATCCCCCGGTGTCCCATATGGTCCCCCAAGAAGCCAGGAGCAACTTCTGAGCGCATAGCCAGGAGTAACCCCTGAGCGGCACAGGGTGTGGCCCAAAACCCCCCCCCCAAAAAAAAAAAAAAAAAAAGAAGTCTTGGTCTTGGTGCCTCCCTTATTTCCCCCTCTAACTGGGAGGAAGGACTACATAGTTCAAGTTATGTTGTTTTATTTGAAGAAGAAAAAAGTAGTAAACCGGGGTAAAAGTCTAATATGCTGAAAATGGGTGGAATCCTTCTAGAGGCTCTCATCGTCGGTTTGAGAGATGAAGGAGAAAAAGAAGGTGAAACACCCCAACAGTACAAAAAGAATTGTCAAATATCCAGTGAGCACTCCAGTGATAACAATGGGCACCACAAAAAAAGCCATGGTCTTGAGTTAAAAAACATGGCGGAGCACCTAAAGAAAGAAAAGAAAAGAAGAAAAAAAAACAATATAAGTATAAATGGGGACAACAACTTCAATAACCACACCAAAACAAATCGACAAAAAGTAGATAGGTATGGGGCCGGGCGGTGGCGCTGGAGGTAAGGTGCCTGCCTTGCCTGCGCTAGCCTAGGACGGACCATATGGTCCCCCAAGCCAGGAGCGACTTCTGAGCGCATAGCCAGGAGTAACCCCTGAGCGTCACCGGGTGTGGCCCCAAAAAAAAAAAAGTAGATAGGTAAATAATAATAATAATAATAATAATAATAATAATAATAATAATAATAAATAAAGAAAAAAATAATATATAAAAGATTAAAAAATGTTTTGTGTTTTTTGCCTTTTTTTTCCCCTCCTGCACTGGCACAGTAAATATTGGGGTCATTTGAAAAGGAATTCACTTGGAAGGGCCACTTTTATTGGTGATCTGGGGGCCTGGTCCACTTCTGGCAATTGAATTCAGGACCTTACACATGTTGATCATTTGCTGTCACTTAAGCCATTCCCTTCACCTTACCAAAGTTTTCATAATAGTTTTTGTATAAAATGAAACTTTTTCTAGAGAAATAAAGAATATCTGTAATAGTAACTGGTTATTTAAAAAAGTAAGCATTTAATTGATTGATCCTCTGGATATTAATACTTGACCCTAGAACATAATCTAAAATCTTATTTGAAATATTTCTTAATTAAAATTTTCATTTTGATAGTCATATGTATTTGGTAAGAGAGAGTATTGAAGTACTAATGACTGTAGTCTCTTTATGCTGACCAGTTCATTAATACCATTTCTCCTGGCCCACAATTTCTACTTCCTGTCTTTATAACTTGAGGTCTTCACTCCATGCTTGGACTATTAACAATGCTTAATAAATCTTAAGCCAATGATTGCAGGAAGCAAAGAATGTATTGGATCCAGGACCATACTAGAATGCTGAAGGCCCATGCCAGTTTCCACAGCCTTCATGTTTACTGCATAAATCTGGAAATATTTGAGGTGGAAACATGGTTAGGACATGGCACAATGATGGATACTTCCACTGCTAAAGGAGATCTACTTTTTCCGTCAGGAGGAACTTGGAGGCCATCAAGAGAACTCTGCCTGTTCCTGGAGAGCTTTCCCCTTGTCTTTGCCTTTCTCTCCCCATTTCTTTCTCTTCCTGAAGTTCTTTTTTAGGAAAGAGGACCTTAAAGTAGTAAGCACATCAGAGTCATCCATCTGGATTGAGCTCTTTAGTGGGGGTTACTGACTTATCTACCAGTGTCTGGTGATATTTTGACTGTCTCCAACTCTGAGTGCAGAAAACAGATACTTTTGCCCAAACAAGTTCTCTCTGACTCCTCATTTTGCACAGAATAGTGAACATTTATAATTTAAGGATATGTGACAAACTTAAAAATGGATTCATAAGGTTTTTTTTTTTTATTAAAGTTAAGAAATGAGATGGGGGAGGGGCATATGGTAAGGTGAATAAGAGGAAAAGGCAATAAATCCTAGGCCCAGGGGATTTGGACAATGTAGTGCACTGGCAAATCTAACAACTGCCAGTTCTGGAATGTGTCAGCATAATATCATACTAACTGTTACCTGGTAGGTTGTCAGAATGCTAAGAAATGTGAAGATCAAAAATGTTGCAACAGGAAGGTATTCCAAATGCCTTTCAATGTATATATGCTCGAACAAGGAGGGTATTAAGATGTCCCTTAAAAGTCCCACTAAGTAATAATCCAATAAAAAGGGTATATAATTTGAGAACTTTGAGGCTAATAAGCAAGTAAGTACCAATATAGCTTAGTTACATTATGGAAGGTTTTTTTTATCTTCTGTTTTCCTCTGTGGGTGCTTAGTAGTGACTTTGAGTGTTGTTTCTCCAAAAAAGCAAGGTATCATATCCATCTCTTCCATTCCAAAGTTATAACATGCATTTGTGTCAACATATATGCATGTAAATATATAACTGTTACACATATTAGTATAAGATTGCTATTATCTACACTGGTGGTGGAAATGCCCCTGATTCAATGAATGTCATTATATTCCTAAAATATTACTGTGAAAGATTTGTAGTCCACTTTGGTCAAAATAAAAATTATTTAATTAAAGATTGCTATTATCTAAAACAAAAAGAGAGCTCCTGATCCATTGCTTCACTGGGACCCAATAAAGCACTCTAGAATCCAGTCAATGTTGAGCCCCAGCAGGATGCACACTAAGGAAAGCTATGCTTTCAAGTATACAGATACTTAAGAAGCGAATATAAAAAGAAAATTGTGAATTTTTAGAATTTTAGAACATTAAAATAGAAAATTTTATAACAAAAACACTGGTACAAATTTTGCTTGGTCTCATTAATCAACTAGACTCTGTCTGTTAATTATTCTGGTAGAGCTCTCCTATAATATTTTAAATTTCTCGTGCTTCTAATTGGTCTAATGTTATATATTTCTCATATACATTTATTATCCTGTAAACCAAGAAATTTAAAAATGGGAGACTTTGCACTATTATTCTCTCATAGTACAATGACTTTTCCATACAACTGGGAATTATTTTTTTATTCTTTTGTTATTTGTTATTTTTCAAATAAATTGGCCACTTGTTATGTACCTGATTCAATATGAAGAATGAGGAATAAAAGAGAAAACAACAACTCTTCCTTTTTCCTCTAAATTTGTCTAAGGCTTCATGATTTTTAAAAGATTAAATTCAAACTCTTCCTCTAGAAAAGGGGTAATGAACCTTTTCTTTACAATGGTCATTTGGATATTGATAACATTATTCACAATTTAAAATACAGGTAGACAAGTTGTAGATAACCAATGGGAAACATGCCCATATGACCCATTAGGGATTGGGCCCAAATCACAGAATTTTAGTTCCTTACAGAGCCCAGGCCAGACCTTCCCTACTCCTATTTTAAAAGATTCCTTTAGACTAACCTCAACTTGCAGCTCTAATTTTACTTTTCACTTTTGTTTAACAAAAACATCCTATTTTTCAACCTTGAACCACATGTCATGCTTATTCTCACTTTGACATCTTTTCTAATTTTAGTTCCTCTGCTGAAAATGCACAGAATTTTCCCCCAATGCCATTTAAATGCAACCCACTTTTCAAGGACAAGTCCTCTTCCTCCCATGAGATCATTCTGGATGATGCTGGCCCAGCTCTATTCTCTTTCCTATTTACACCATGTGATTGACTGAAAGAAAGCCAGAACTGAGTAAGTCCCATGTTGGAAAGTTTGAATGACCTTGTTTCCTCTTCTCAGTAACTGGTACCCAGGTGTTTGTGAGCAAAGCCCCTAGGAAGACTCCTTGATTGCTGTCTTTTCGTCAGCCAAGTTCTAACAACTTTGCTTTCAAAACATTCCTCAGACCCCAGATCTCCTATCTCCATTTCCATTTCATTTCATTTGAGACAAGCCAGCATTGCATTTCCTGTTAGAATCAGTCTCTCTGACTTTTTGTTTGGTTATCACATACAATTCTTTGTCTTTTCAATAGTCAAGAAAATTGCCTTCTTTCAGATCCTATCAGTCTTTTGCATAAAACCTTTCAATAATATCTCTAGGGAACTCTGAACAAATTCTAGACTTACATGACTTCACCTCTTCCTTCTCATACTGGTCATGGTCTCGACTCTGCATCTGCCAGAGCAAGCATGGTCCTGTCCTCCAATTCTATAGAGGGCTTGCATGTATATGGTTTTCTAATAGCAGAATATGCTTCTCTTCTGCCTTTCTAGAAGTCTTTTCTTCTTATTTCAATTAACATTGTGACAACCTTCTTTGCCCCAAACCTACCTGCACTAACTTCCTTTTTTTTTAATCCATACTGAGCTGAGAAACTGTCATCCCCAGACATTTCCTTGGAAACTTATTTGGTTATTGTTTTTCTACTCTCAGTTTGAATAGAAGCTTCGTAAGAAAATGAACTTGTATTTGTTTAAGAGTTTTTTCCTCAGCACTTATGCAGGTTCAAACCATGTTCCTCACGGTCTCAAGAACAGAAGAATGACGTGGTAGAGCGTAAACTTGAACTTAAGCAGTGAGTCTACATCATGTTATAATTGTGCCATGGTTATATTTAATATTTCTTTAATACATTCCAGCTCTTCAGCCTAGCTGGCTGCACCATGATTTTACTTTCATGGTACAATGATAGATTATATTCAGCTCATCATAAAAGCACAATTAATGATGACTTGAAATAAATAAAATATAAGTTCTAGTTAGGTATTTGAGATGCCTCATACAACTAATTTCTCTACTGAAATTCTTCCTTCCATCCCTTTACTGAAGAACAGTATGAACAAACTAATGGAAAGACATATTAAAAATAGACTAGTTTCGCTCAGCTTTTCAGGTCACCTGTAATACTTAGAGAATTAAATGTTCAATCTGAGAACTTTAGATTCATCCCACTGTCTTTAGAGAGACTCTGTCTAAAGAGTCTTTAGAGAGTTGTCAGATTTAGAAAATAGAAATTTAGGATAACTTCAGGTGAGTCATATATAATTTTTAAAATGTCTTACTTAAAATTTTTATCACACCAGGCAATTCTCTGGGCTTACTCCTAGCTCTGTGCTCAGTGATCACTCCTTTTGGGCTTGCTGTGGTTCTGGGGATCAAACCAGGGTCAGCAGGTACTGGGAAACCACCTTAATCCTGAATTATTTCTTTGATTCTGCTTTTTAACTTAAGTACATCTGTGAAAAGTCTGCTATGTGCTTAGACTTCAAAATTATTTTATGATGCATTCTGCATTTTATCTGGCAATTTTGAGGTATTACTTGACTTCCCAAGTCTTGCCAAATGATGGTGATGATTTAAATACTATTAGGATTAGTTTTCATTCTTTCAGGACATATAACTTTGAAATATAATTGATATGTAACATTGTGTAAGTAAGTTTAAGGTGCACATATGTTGATGTGATACATTTAGTTACAACATAATCACTACCACCATCTCATTACTTATCCCACTTTGATAAATGATTGCTTAATAGGTCAACGTCATGTGCTTAATATCAAAGGATAACTGTTATTTCTAAGAGTTCTAGAGTGGAATCCAGATCAAACAAAATCAAGGAAGAGGATATTGGTCTCTTTTGACCTATAAACCATTTCTGAGGGATCTTATTTGAAATTTCTTCCTTCTAGGGATCCATAGATAAGGGGGGCCAAGGTCATGTCCCTATTCCAGTGGAATCTCAGTTTATGGGTTCAGATGCACAGAAGACTGAGGCTGGAATAAACAGCACTTGAGGAGAGTATCTTTTGAAAGACATTCAGTCCTTTTTTCTATTTGCTCCCTTAATTACTATCTTCACACTTCAAGAGGGTTCTTATTAGGTGTTACCCCCATTCCCCATTCTTCCTTTGTAATCTTACTTGCTAGTAAGATATGCCTATTTCTGGGTGGGGTCTTTGGGAGGTATCAAGAAGATTATCTCAGGGGAAGGAAGAGAATTGATTGAGAGATTGGGGGAGATTCAGGGAGGGAGATGGAGAAGGAAGGGCAGGAGGAGACATGGCAGAAAGAAGTTAAGACACAGGGCAAGCTGAAGATTATAGGCCACACGTGTTGGCTAGGGTCTTGAATAAAACTGATGTCTCCTGAAGCCTGACTGATGTGAGTCTTCCTCACTGCAACCCCTAACTCTCAGACCCACTGGAGGGAGTTGCAGATGCGTTACCTGGGCTAGAGGAGAAAGACCCCTCCACCTATCCATCACCATCCAGGCCCATCCAAGGCTGTTATTCAACAATTAGGCATGTTTTTCTGTAATTAATAACTCAAATGCAAGTGTTAGCTATATTCTTTCCCAGAAAATTTTTTTGTGTGGGCCCAAGAAAAGTGTCTTCCACCAAGTGTGCATTTAAAGCATTTTCTTATTTAATAAAAATACACATTCTCTAGAAGGACTCCTCTGGTTTTTTGCTTGCTTGAATTTTTGCCCCCCCCCACTTTTTCTTTTTCTTTTTCTTTTTCTTACCTTCAAACAGAACCACATATCTTGAACCATCTTGTTCTGCCCCACAAATTGAGGGGTAAATAATAGAGGGCACCAAGACTATACAGTCGTATGAACATTGAGTAGAAATAAAAAATGATCAGACTTAAACACCAAATCCAAAGCCAACTACAACAGAATTGATTCCCAATCTACAATAAGCTAGACACAAAAGGGACCACTTATACCAGCAGTTCAGGGGAGGGGGGCGCAAAGAAATGCCCGATTCAGTGTCACTATGTACCTAAAATACTACTCAGGGTTACTCCTGGCTCTGCATTCAGAAATTGCTCCTGGCAGGTTTGGGGGCCATATGGGATACGAGGGATCGAACTCAGATCGATGCTGGAAGGCCACGTGCAAGGTAAATTTCCTACTACTGTGCTATCACTCTGGCCCCAAAGACCATTGCATTCTAATTGCCTTTCATACTCCACTTCTCCTACTTAATTTATAGTTATATTGATCTTTTTAATGATCTCTTCCATCTATTTTGCTAATTTAGTCTCATTAAAGCCACTCAATAATTCATAAAGTAACTACTAAATTCTTATCAGCTGCAAGGCACTCTGTTTATAGAGCAATCAGCTGTTGTATTGAGTGTCCATAAGAAAATAAAAAGTCAACAATATGCAGTCGTCCTAGCATAACCCATAAGTGGTTGGATTAATTTTATCATAATTAAATCAAGAGAAAAGCCTTGTCTCTTTTCTCCACCATTGTGAAGTGGATTCTGGAATAGCTGCTTTATTTTATTATTCACTTCTAAGTGTGGCCTTAAACTAGCCAATTGTTCTCAGCCTCATTTCTCTTATATGTAACAAGCAGGGAGTTCACATAGATGTTAATTTGAATATTCCCAAGTTCCCATAGGTTTGTCTTTGCAGTTATGCATCTTGAATGGTACCATGTACCAACACTTTGAGAGAATAAATAGCTGGGGATAGTAGAATGAACTTTAACAATGTCTGTGAGTGAATGCATACATTGTGTGTACCCATGTCCTGTTGCCCTGTTGCTGTATGATGAATGACTAGCGATCTATAACAACACAAATAGTTTATCTTGGTTTCCAGAGGCCTTGCGTTCAGGCACAATTAGCCAATCCTCTTGTTCAATTTTATCTGGCAAAATCATAGAGCCAACCAGGATTTTGTTGTTGTTGCTGTTTTTGAGGTGGGTATTTTCCCCAAGAAGAGTGCAGGGAACTGGGGGCCACACTTGGTAGTTCTCAATCAGGTCAGAAAACGCTAAGGCCAGAAGATGCCTTATGGTCGCCAATAATGTGCTGCATGGGCCCCCATAATGTGACACCATGGGCCACATGGGTTGCCTCAGCAATGCTGAAGGTCCAAATGGGGCTGGGTACATGCTTTGCTCCCTCTGGACTCTAAGTTTGTGAATTTTGCCTGAATGCTTTTTTCTAAAGCATATTCAGCATGTGTGTCAGGTGGGACTGTGGAAAGACCCTTAAAGCGATGAGATTCAGGTCCGAGTTGTCTGTGGAATATCATGTCTAACTCATGGAGCTCTACCACCACTCCTTGTACAGGGCTTTGTCCTTAACCGGAGTATGCTTCTTGGTGGCCAGCAGGAGACACCATTAATGTAACACATGTCCTTTCAAGAAGGGAGACCTGTGAACCTCTTTTGGGGGAGACTTGATTAAGACCTTCTTTCGTTAACTAAAAGTTACCTGATTTGGGACCACAACTATACTTGGAAAATCTTTTCACCTTTTCTAGAGAATATAGCTCAAGGACTGAAGTAAAACTCATCATATGAACAGTTCGTGACTTTCCCAGAGTCAGGGATTGTGCACTGTCTATGTTACAGGAATGAGAATCTCAGAATTTTGACACCTCACTCTGAACTGAGGTTGCAAGAAACTAAGCCTCTTGTAAGTAAGGAAGATAGGTTAGTTTTCTTTTCAGCCTTTACAAACAAGGACCCTTCTTCCTGTTCTAAATCAATTCCAATAAGTAGAAAAGACAGTGTTTTACTTGAAAAGGTGGAACAGATGGTCAAGTGGATTAGGTGGAGAAAAGTAAAAAAACAGAAAGAAATGCAATCAGGAAGATGCTCATACTTTTTTGTGTCAATGAGCACAAAGATAAACTATCTTGTTGAATAAAAATCACTCTATCATTATACACAAAATAAAAATGAATTAAGGTGACTTAGATTCCTCCAATGCAAACATTTTTGTTTGCTTTTGGGCCACAGCTGGTGATGCTCAGGGGTTATTCCTGGCTAGGTGCTCAGAAATTTCTCCTGTCTTGAAGGGACTATATGGGACACTGGGAATGAAACCAAGGCCCATCCTGGATCAGCTGCGTGCAAGGCAAACGCCCTACTGCTGCACTATTGTGCAGGCTTTTAAGTCTCCTGATTTTGATTGCTGTGTATCCCATTTTTATTGATCATTTAAATATATTTATGAGCAAGATATTAAATACAGAGCTGAAGAGAATAGTGACTTGTTCTCAAGTCAAGTACATTTGAAGAATGAAAACTCAATGTATGTTTTCTGAGGACAAGGTTTTATTTCCTTCAGGAAAGGAATATACAAAGAAATATACAGTGAGTTACTGAACTGGCCAATGACTCTTTCTATGTTGGAAAAATTCATGTCCAAAAGAATTTACTAAAGAATTCTGAATAGTGAGTTAAATTTATATATATACATATGTATATTAGAATATATGTATGTTTTTTCATTAGATGAATCAAAATCTTATTCCTCTCCTTATATCTTTTGTGATTTCTCCAATTTCTTTTGAAGGTCAAGGTCAGGAAGGGAAAAAAATGGGATATGGCAGTGGTCTTAGATTTTACAACAAACAGAGATAAATGAGGCTACACTTTCCCCAGAACACTGTAGTTAAAAACTAGTAGCTTCACAGAAAAACAGTAGCTGCCTTGCATCTTGGGTGGCTTTGCCTTGGTGATACATCACATTTATTATGGGAAGTGTCGTAGTTCATTAACTTGCCTATCCTATTATATTTGGTTACAATGGGATGCTACTCAAGAACAACATGCCTGAAATTGAAGACAGATGGCCAAATGAAAGACTAAGAAGTCTAATATAATCATTTACTATTTCCCTTTTTTATTTTTTTCTCCATTTCTTATAAGTGCCATGTAAGGACATTTGCACATTTAAAAAAATATCCTGTCATTTCTTTGGAGAGTAAGCAACGGAAGTCATGAAGCAGGACAAGGGCAAGTTGATATTCTGCAAATATCTTGTGCTGGAATTAATGTTTGCCTTTGGAAATGTTATTTATCTTTATGTTTTTACAAGTTTTCAATAGTAGAAAAATAAAATAAATTTATTTTAGTACTATCTCTGCGAGGTGTGTGTGTGTGTGTGTGTGTGTGTATGTGTGTGTGTGTTAAAAAACAGTCTGACATCAGGAGGTTCATGAAATGGTTCCTAATCCATGCTAAATAAACTAGTGGTTGAAAAATCAGTCCAAGAATAATGCCCATTCAAAGTAAAAGTACGTGAGACTCAAGTGTTTGACTTTTAACCACAGTGTCTTTACCAACTTTGATCTAGCAGATGAGATTTACAACAAACCAGATTTGTTCAGGGTTTTCACTCATCTCAAGATCTTGAAGTCATGTACAAAGGCAGACAGTAATTGTTACTGAAACCACTTTCTTGTAAATACCCATATACAAATACTCCTGAACAACTTAAACCTTATTTCTAGAACTTTCATTATCATTAGGACTTCTAACATTAGACAACACTTGGAATAAAATTGTAATAATTATTATGCAGATGAGTGTACCCAAGTTTTGCCAAACTATGCATATGATAATGTTTGAGAAGCAAACTCACTTGCAAACAAGTGGAGGAAGCAAAAATGAAAAAAATAAAACTTGGGAGGTATTTTATGTGACTGTCTGTTGTTACATAAATTCCTATTGAATTTTTTGTACAGGAAAGGCTATTTACTTGAGCAAATGTATATATAATGCTATGCATTTGGGTTTTTTTTAATGAAAAAAGTGAGTTTAAAAATAACAACAAAGGCTTGTTAAATTCATAGGGTATATGTGAATGTGTTATTGCCAGAGAGAAATAACTAGATAGGATAAGGGAAAACAGTGAATTTTCTTTGTTTACATTTAAATTCCCAAAGATAATTGTTTAGCCAAAATGTTTAGCCTTTATTGTGGGTCATTAAGGGTCACTCATAAAAGACTCTGTTTGGATTTTCCAAGTTTGTTTGAATCTCTACACATTTCCCCTCTCCCAGGAATCCCAGCTACATCAAACTTATACTTGACTTTAGTGATAATGGCATGGAATGGCATTTAAACTATTAGTCACATTTAGAATTTGTGTAAACACTGATAAATTGATTGACGTTGATAACAGAATATCTTTGAAAGGGGAACTGCTGTACTCCCACTAGACATAAAACATGTTAACTGTACTATAAGGAATATCCTTGTTGTCTGTACATAGTCCACCAGGGCCTGACTGTTTATGATGGGATATAATGAGCACTGAGTATTCTTAACTTTGTCTCATTTCATTATGGTTTATTAAGCAAGTCCCAACATTTCTGTTCTAAATATATTTAAATCATGATCCTACTGAGCCCAGATAACTTAATGTTAGTTAACAATTTAATGTAATGCATAGCAAAATTTTCTTTAGGAAGTGAAGTTAGTGTTCTTAAGTTCATTATCATAGGAAGAAAAAAAAAACAAACAGAAGAAAAACCGTTAATGTGTCCCTCTAAGAAATTCTGTAATGCTACAGGCTGTCAGGAGTAAACACGCATCAGACTTACTTAACTGGCATCAAACTTGCTTTCAATTAATAATATAGTAAGAGCAGTCCTTTATAGCATTTTAAGATGGACAATTTTAGATTGAGTGTAATTATCATTTGCCTAATTAATTTTGTATAGCTGGAGATTTAAAATGTTTCCTTTAATTTTTTCTTTTCTACTACAAACAAGTGAAAAAAAAGTTACACAATTTGCTGAAGATAAGTTTTAAAAATTATGATTTGGGGACTGGAGAGATAGCACAGCAGTAGGGCATTTGCCTTGCACTTAGCTGACCTGGAACAAACCCTGGTTCGATTCCCTGATGGTCGCCTGAGCCTGCCAGGAGCAATTTCTAAGTGCAAAGCCAGGAGTAACCACTGAGTGCTGCTGGGTATGGCCCAAAAACCAAGTTATGATTTAGGTATTACTCTATGGATTAAAGGAAGTTTGCCTTCACAGGTTGTAGGAGGGAAAGCAGAAGAATAATAGCACTATTTTGTGGCAAACTTTGCATTAACTACTAAATACACATTGTTTTTAAAGTCCTAGACTTTATTATCACTCAGTTGGTATATCTATCAACCATAGTTTAGAGGTTTGAAACTTCTCCAGAATTACCATAATAATTAATAGCAGAACTACTTTAGAGCACTGTAATGAGATTTTCAAATCTTCTCCAGAGCTTTTGGGGGGACGGTACCATGATTGAGCACTCACAAATAGCCCCTATTACATTATAGACTTCACAGTCAATGCTATGGCTTTGAAGTTAATTTTGTAGACCAACCTCTGAACAGTAAATGCTGTCTCAACTGGGTATTGCATAATACAGATGATTAGTTGGTTTAACTTATATAATATATTTGGAGTAATAAGATGTGTTCACTTTTGTGGTGCCTCCAGTGTTTCCTCCTTGTAAGACAAAGTATTTTTTGCAATTTAAATAATTCCTTTCTCTTTTATTTTTCAAAATCAGAACACATTTCTTTTCTGGCTCTGGTTGATGAACTCTGTGTTTTTGAATTTTGCTCCATATAGAAGTCTTCTTAGAGTTTGAGAAAATAAAAATATCTGATGTAAAGTAAAGTTTAGAAGACAGGTCTCAAGTACTCTGTTGTTGTTCCTGGGGAATAAAACCCAGATTGGACACCTACAAGGCAAGTGCCCTACCCACTGTACTATCACTCCAGTCCCAGGCTCAGGTGCTCTGAGAGGATTTCTGTGCCTTTTCCAGACTTGAATCTGATTCTGAGGAAAACATTGATTTGCCGAATTAAAAATTAATCTCTCTCTATTCAGTTTCAGCTTGTGGAATAAAGCCTTGGTATTATGGACCAAAGAGAAAGGGAAAATATAGAGAACTTCTATTTAAGGGGAAAAAAGCGATGAGATATTTGCATGAAATTGCATCTTTCCCATTTATATGGTCAGATTATTAGTGCTGTTTATATGCAAAAAAGAATGATGGCACCAAGCCAACAACTAATTAAACATAAAAACAAGCACAAACTATGGACAAAGGATTGGGATTCAAAGAAGAATGAGCTGGACCAGGTCAAAAACCTAAGAGAATTAGTTGACATTCAAATGTAAAATGAGTAAGAAACTGCTTCCTGGGATTACATATGAACAATAGAAAAGTCATGAGAGGCAGTAAGATAAGTGTAAGAAAACCAGTTATAAGGGTGACCTGTGTGTCAAACTATACCTGAAAAGAACTTAGGGGATAAAACAGAGGTAAGAGATTTATAACCATAGAATGTTGTGTGCACTTGTTTCTGCACACGTGTTAGTATGTAGGATAATGAAAATTGGTGAGTTTTTTGTAAAAAGTAAACATGTTGATGAAAGCTGAAAAAAATCCCATAGGGGAAATAGGTTAATGAAGGACATAAGATGGCATTAAGACTGAGGCCAGGGTTAGCAGTAACTGAGAAAAGATGGGGTTGAGAGATGAGGTGGGATCCAGTGGTGAAGTCGAGAGGTAAGGTCGGGGCAGGTGGGAAGGTAATGTTCTTGGTGTAAACCCAAATACCATTGTAGCATGAGATCCAGGATATCATATCCAAGACAAAAGTATGTTGCCAATGAGGCAAAAGATCTAGTGTCAACCTCCAAGACAAGCTCTTAGGACATGCATTGTTCACCTTGTGAAAACAGGAATCTCTGCACACTGCGGATGGTGGGAATTTATAAGCTTTTCTTGAGTTGAATGAATGAAGTAAGGATCACAGTTCTGAAATTCTGACAGTAATAGGGGAAAACCAGAATGCCACCTAGTCACAATAATCATAGTAATAACCCAATGTTAATGACAATAATAACAATGTTAATAAGGAATAATCATAGTGCAATTTAATGAGTACTTACTCAGTGTTATCTGGTAGTAAATTCCAGTCAGACATTCTTTTATTTGATTCTTCCCCAAGTGTCATGAAGTCAGAAATACTCGCTCCACTTTACACAGGCTTAGACAAGTTCAGGAAATTACTCTGACTCAGGCAGACAGATGTGGAGCTGTGCTGGGCTCAACATTTGCTTGACTGCACAAGCTAAGTTCTTCACTTCAGATCTTACAAACTTAATTATACTAAAATATACCTTGCTGTGATTTTAAATCCATCCCAGGAACCAATATCACATGTCACAGACCCCTGTCATCTAACAAACAGAGGCCCTGGAAGTTTGCTCTCAGTATCTCTGTTTCAATGTTATTTTGCATAGTCATCTTTGGAAATGGAGAAAGTCCCATTTTCAAAAGCACCTCAAATGATTCTGACTCAAAAATTCATCAGACACACCTTCAGAAATGCCACTAGATAGGTCCTGCTGAGACAAATTCATGGACACTCTTGAACTTTTCCTTAAGTATTGTGTGGTAGTGTGGCTTGGTGATCATTTTCAGATACATTCTTATTCTTTTCATCTTTAAAGTGTGAAAACTGGGTTCAATTTATTTCCTCCAAGAATCCTGAAAGCTATCATACCAGAGATACCCACTGCACTCATGATTTCATTACTACAGCAACTAATCCCATATTCCTTGAATGCATCAAATCAAAAGTTAACATTGTGCTTATGGCCATCTAGGAATAACTATCAAGCTACATCTTTCCCATCTTGTACCAGAACCCTCAAGTATGATTGCTGAGGCACCGGAATATTTATTTAAGTGAATTCCACAGTTAGCCCTGCTTTCTTTCTCAAAACTCTGAAATAGAAAGTTGGTCTGATATTCTCTGTTTCTCTCCTTCTCCTTCTTTCCCTCCCTCTATTCCCTTTCCCTTCCAACTGAGGTTATTTCTGGCAGAGTCTCTCCAAGGGAGTATGATACCACCTGAGAAGCAAAACAGACCCTGATACAAATCATTCTACTCACGTCTTGGAGTAGCCTTCAAAGAAAAACAAATTCCATACCAGCCAGAGCCTAAGTGAAAGCCAAGAACTGCCAACATATTTGGAAGACCAAACCCCTACAGAATTATGGCCCCTAATCACCTTCTAAAGAGGCCATTTTGAGAGAAAGTGAGTTGGAATATATTTGCTTATAAAGCATATCTCTAAGTTGAGTATTAAGATTTTCTGT
Organism: Suncus etruscus; assembly: GCF_024139225.1. NCBI lineage: Eukaryota > Metazoa > Chordata > Mammalia > Eulipotyphla > Soricidae > Suncus > Suncus etruscus. Next base: position 117,288,419 of record NC_064850.1, read on the forward strand.
CAATAGAACAGACCTCACTTATCGCATGAAAGTGTTGTGGGGAGAAGAAACCAACCATAAAGTAGGTCCAGTTGCCTGTCATGCACTCCTGTGAGCACTAACACTAAAGCAATTCCATATCACACCACTTATTTTTAAGTGCTCATCGGTTCAGTGAAGATAATCTTTACAAAGCCACATACAACTTGATACAATATTCCTTGCTCTCCTCAGAAGTTGGCCATGATATTTTTCATAAGGAAAACTAAGAAGTGTGTGTGTTTGTGTGTGTGTGTGTGTGCATTGACAAACATTTTGTGTACATGCACTTTGGAGGAAGTCTTAAAATTAAATTTATAAATAGAAATGTTTTATTTTTTAGTTGGAGGGGAAAGGAATAGTCAATTTATACACTTAGTGATTGGATCTCTTCTTTCAGGATGTCTTATTGGTTAGCATCGTTGAGGTGATAGTTTTTGAGAGCAATGGATCCCTTCATTTCAAAGTGTTTGGATAATGAATATAATATTCAAGGAGGGGAAGCTTATAACAGGAAAAACACCCCATAATATTTTTGAGGAATTGCAATTTAGGAGGATCCTTGCTCAATATTAAGAAATGGGTCCGAAAAACCGGCTAACCTTTGCAAAAGCAGGCTCCCTGTGTGTGACACCAGGCGGGGAAAATCCGCGAAAGTACACCGGCCCAGTGGGGCTCAGCTGTGAAAGACTGTGAGTGTGACCTGTCTATGTCTGTCTACTGTCCTCTTGCGTGAAACTCTTGCGAGTGGGGCAAAAAGAGCCTCCAGAAACCTCGCTCGCCCAGACGCCATTTTCAGGGAGGGACTTCAGAGCATAAAAACCGGCTAACCTTTGCAAAAGCTGGCTCCCTGTATGTGACACCAGGCGGGGAAAATCCGCAAAAGTACACCGGCCCAGTGGGGCTCAGCTGTGAAAGACTGTGAGTGTGACCTGTCTATGTCTGTCTACTGTCCTCTTGCATGAAACTCTTGCGAGTGGGGCAAAAAGAGGCTCAGAGGAGCACGGCCGCTACGCTTCGCTACGCGGCCGTGCACTCTTTCTAAGGAAAGAACTCCATTGCAACAAGAAGGAAAAATCACACTAAGAACGGCGCTATATCACAGAAGCAAACATTTCTCTCTGGACTGTCTTCTCTGTTGCATGCTCGGGCCTAAGATTTGACCCAGTGTGAGGCTTCATCCACGGAGGACTCCCCTCCCTTAGAGGCAAGTCAGCCCATCCAGAAAGGGAGGAGCCAGAGGAGTGTGCTGCCTACATCATATAGACAATGAATACCACCACAACACGTAGAAAAAACCCACAATACAAGTGTGACAATGGGGAAACAACGCAGGCCAGCATCAGACATAGAGAATGAAGATGACAATTCTGAGGACCAGATAATGACTGAACAACTAATCAACCTCTCAGATAAGGACTTTAGACTAGCAATATGGAAGGTGCTCAACAGACTCCAAGAAACCATGGATCGAGTTGAACAGAACACTAATAAGAACCAAGAAAATATGAAGGCAGAAATGACAAAACTCCAAACTGAAATAACATGTCAACTAACAGGACTGAAAAAAGTCAGTAAACGAAGTGAATGACAAAATGGATAAGCTCTGGGACAGGGTATCAGAAGCTGAGAATAGACTTGGTGCTGTGGAAGATGAGATACATAACAATTCCATACAGCAGGAGAGATTGGACAAAAAACTTAAAGCAAATGAGCAGACAATGGAAAAATTAGTCAAAGAATGGGAACAGACGAAAATAGAAGTCTATGATAAGATCAACAGAAACAACTTAAGAATCATTGGAGTCCCAGAGACCCAGGAAGAAAATTTCCAGGAAGAATCAATGGTCAAGAACATCATTAAAGAGAAACTTCCAGAGCTAAAGAATATATGTGATCAAATCCTGCATGCCCGAAGAGTACCAACCAAAAGAGACCCCAGAAAAACCACCCCAAGACACATCCTAGTCACAATGACAAATCCCACAGATAGAGACAGAATTCTGAAAACAGCAAGATCAAAAGGGGAAATCATGTTCAAGCAGGCTTCCGTGAGATTTACAGCAGACCTGTCACAAGAAACGCTCAATGCCAGAAAGCAGTGGTGGGATATTGTGACAAGACTGAATGAAATGAATGCTTCACCCAGAATACTATACCCAGCAAAACTCACTTTCCGGTTTGATGGAAGAATACATGGTTTCACAGACAAAAAACAGCTCAGAAACTTCACAGACACAAAACCAGTCTTAAGAGAAAAACTGAAAGAACTAATCTAAGACAAGACTACCCAAAAGACACACCAAATTTTGAAATAAAGATGGCGTTAAATCCCAGGACAATTCTTTCTCTCAACGTCAATGGACTAAATGCACCAGTTAAGAGACACAGAGTGGCTAAATGGATCAAAAAACTCAATCCAACCTTCTGCTGCCTACAAGAAACGCACCTGAATAGTCAGAACAAACATAGACTCAAAATAAAAGGCTGGAGAAAAGTTATCCAAGCAAACAACACCCATAAAAAAGCTGGAGTGGCCATACTAATATCAGATATGCAAACTTTATACTCAGGAAGGTTGTAAGGGACAAAGACGGACATTTTATATTAATCAAGGGGTACGTAGAGCAGGAAGAATTCACTCTCCTAAACATATATGCACCGAATGAGGGGCCAGCAAAATATTTAATACAACTGTTGACAAATCTGAAAAATAATATCAACAACAACACAATAATTGTGGGGGACCTTAACACGGCTTTGTCAACACTGGACAGGTCAACCAGACTGAAACCCAACAAGAATATACTAGACCTGAGGAGAGAAATGGAAGAAAGAGGCCTAGTGGATATATATAGGACACTCCATCCCCAGAAATCTGGATACACATTCTTCTCCAATGTACATGGGACTTTCTCCAGGATAGACTACATGCTGGCACATAAAACATACCTCCATAAGATCAAGAGGATAGAAATTTTGCAGACTACCTTCGCTGACCACAAGGCTCTGAAATTATTTGTGAACTCCAAAGGGACTCAGAAGAAACACTTTAACACCTGGAAGTTAAACAGCCTCATGCTCAATAACCAGTGGGTCCGAGATGAAATCAAGGAGGAAATAAAAAGGTTCCTGGAAACAAATGACAATAAAGACACAAACTCTCAGAACTTATGGGACACAGCAAAAGCAGTACTGAGAGGAAAATTTATAGCTTTGCAAGCACACATCAGGAAGGAAGAAGGAGCTTACCTGAGTAGCTTAATGACACAGCTAATAGAACTAGAAAATGCTCAACAAAAGGACCCAAGTATAGGAAGACAGAAGGAAATAACAAAGCTGAGAGCAGAAATCAACGAAGTGGAAACCCAAAAAACAATCCGAAAGATCAACGAAAGCAGAAGTTGGTTCTTTGAAAAAATAAACAAGATTGATAGACCACTGGCAAACCTAACAAAGAAAGAGAGAGAGAGAAACTTGATAACTCGTATCAGGAATGAAAAAGGAGAGATCACTACTGATATGACAGAGATTCAAAGGGTAATCAGAAACTACTTTGAAAAACTCTACGCCACTAAAAATGAGAACCTGGAAGAAATGGATAAATTCTTGGACTCTTATAATCTTCCACGGTTGAAGGAAGAGGATGTAGCATATCTAAACACCCCCATCACCATTGATGAAATTAAAACAGTAATCAAATGTCTGCCGAAAAACAAAAGCCCAGGTCCAGATGGATTCACTAATGAATTCTATCAAACTTTCCAAGAGGAACTACTGCCAATCTTGGCAAGACTCTTTCATGAAATTGAACGAACAGAAACACTTCCAAATAGCTTTTATGAAGCCAACATCACCTTGATACCTAAACCAGACAGAGACGCTACCAAAAAAGAAAATTACAGACCAATATCACTGATGAATGCAGATGCAAAGATCCTCAACAAAATCCTGGCAAATAGGATTCAATGCCTCGTTAGAAGATCATCCACTACGATCAAGTAGGTTTCATCCCAGGAATGCAAGGCTGGTTTATCATCCGTAAATCTATCAACATAATACACATCAATAACAAGAAAAATAAAAACCACATGATCATATCAATAGATGCAGAGAAAGCATTTGATAAGGTCCAACACCCATTCTTGATCAAAACTCTCAGCAAGATGGGAATGGAGGGAACCTTTCTCAATATAGTGAAGGCCATCTACCACAAGCCAGTGGCAAATATTATCCTCAATGGAGAAAAACTGAAAGCCTTCCCTCTAAATTCTGGCACAAGACAAGGCTGTCCTCTCTCACCACTCCTATTCAACATAGCACTGGAAGTACTTGCTATAGCGATTAGGCAAGAAAAGGATATCAAGGGAATCCAGATAGGAAAGGAAGAAGTCAAGCTCTCACTGTTTGCAGATGACATGATACTCTACTTAGAAAACCCTAAAGACTCTATCAAAAAGCTTCTAGAAACAATAGACTCATATAGCAAGGTGGCAGGCTACAAAATTAACACACAAAAATCAATGGCCTTTCTATATACCAATAGTAATAAGGATGAAATGGACATTAAGAAAACAACCCCATTCACAATAGTACCACACAAACTCAAATATCTTGGAATCAACTTGACTAAATATGTGAAGGACCTATACAAAGAAAACTATAAAACTCTGCTCCAAGAAATAAGAGAGGACACACGGAAATGGAAACGCATACCCTGCTCATGGATTGGCAGGATTAACATCATCAAAATGTCAATACTCCCCAAGGCATTATACAGATTTAATGCCATCCCTCTAAAGATACCCATGACATTCTTCAAAGAAGTGGATCAGACACTTTTGAAATTCATTTGGAACAATAAACACCCTCGAATAGCTAAAGCAATCATTGGGAAAAAGAATATGGGAGGAATTACTTTTCCCAACTTTAAACTGTACTACAAAGCAACAGTTATCAAAACAGCATGGTATTGGAATAAGGATAGGTCCTCAGATCAGTGGAATAGGCTTGAATACTCAGAAAATATTCCCCAGAGATACAACCATCTAATTTTTGATAAAGGAGCAGGAAATCCTAAATGGAGCAGGGAAAGCCTCTTCAACAAGTGGTGTTGGCACAATTGGATAGCCACTTGCAAAAATTAAACTTAGACCCCCAGCTAACATCATGTAAGAAGGTAAAATCCAAATGGATTAAAGACCTCGATATCAGCCCCAAAACCATAAGATATATAGAACAGCACATAGGCAAAACACTACAGGACATTACAGGCATCTTCAAGGAGGAAACTGCACTCTCCAAGCAAGTGAAAGCAGAGATTAACAGATGGGAATATATTAAGCTGAGAAGCTTCTGCACCTCAAAGGAAATATTGCCCAGGATACAAGAGCCACCCACTGAGTGGGAGAAACTATTCACCCAATACCCATCAGATAAGGGGCTAATCTCCAAAATATACAAGGCACTGACAGAACTTTACAAGAAAAAAACATCTAACCCCATCAAAAAATGGGGAGAAGAAATGAACAGACACTTTGACAAAGAAGAAATACGCATGGCCAAAAGACACATGAAAAAATGTTCCACATCACTAATCATCAGGGAGATGCAAATCAAAACAACGATGAGATACCACCTCACACCCCAGAGAATGGCACACATCACAAAGAATGAGAATAAACAGTGTTGGCGGGGATGTGGAGAGAAAGGAACTCTTATCCACTGCTGGTGGGAATGCTGCCTAGTTCAACCTTTATGGAAAGCGATATGGAGATTCCTCCAAAAACTGGAAATCGAGCTCCCATACGATCCAGCTATACCACTCCTAGGAATATACCCTAGGAACACAAAAATACAATACAAAAACCCCTTCCTTACACCTATATTCATTGCAGCTCTATTCACCATAGCAAGACTCTGGAAACAACCAAGATGCCCTTCAACAGACGAATGGCTAAAGAAACTGTGGTACATATACACAATGGAATATTATGCAGCTGTCAGGAGAGATGAAGTCATGAAATTTTCCTATACATGGATGTACATGGAATCTATTATGCTGAGTGAAATAAGTCAGAGAGAGAGAGAAAAACGCAGAATGGTCTCACTCATCTATGGGTTTTAAGAAAAATATAAGACATTCTTGCAATAATAATTTTCAGACACAAAAGAGAAAAGAGCTGGAAGTTCCAGCTCACCTCAGGAAGCTCACCACAAAGAGTGATGAGTTTAGTTAGAGAAATAACTACATTTTGAACTGTCCTAATATTGAGAATGTATGAGGGAAATGTAGAGCCTGTTTAGGGTACAGGCGGGGGTTGGGTGGGGAGGAGGGAGATTTGGGACTTGGGTGATGGGAATGTTGCACTGGTGATGGGTGGTGTTCCTTTTATGACTGAAACCCAAACACAATCATGTATGTAATCAAGGTGTTTAAATAAAAAAAAAAAAAGAAATGGGTCCATTTGCTTTTATAGAATGAGAGGTCACTCTTAATTGTCCAACTCAACCATTGTACAGATTTTGTTGCAAAAGGAGCCATTCAAAGAATTTAGAAATCCGTTCTATGAATATACTCATAGAAAACTGAGGCCAGAGACTTGCTTAAGCACTAATGGCAATTATCCCCAGATAATAGAATGTGAAGAAATAACTTGTTTCTTTTTACCTAAAAAAGGAAGATCATTAGTCTATTACCAGAGCAAGTCACCTCAGCAGTAATGTACAGACTAATGAAATATGTCCTCAGCCAGAGGGCTAAACCCAAGAAGCAAGATATTCTCCTTGATTATCCCAACAAACTACATTTTCCATACCTTCTTCAATAGTAAGCAAGTTACACTGTCCACTCATTTCAACAGCTTCTGAAGTCTTTGGAAAGTCCTGGAGCTTCATGAGGCCTGTCTTCATTATAAGTCCAATACCTGACTCATACTGGACTCTCCTTCTGACCCTCACTACATTCTAACAGGACGGAGTCATAATGACTCACTGTTCCAAACTCCTTCCCTATCACTGGAATAGTTTAACCCTAGACCTCTCTTCCTCTACCTCCTGTTGAAATAGATTTCAAAACCTAGACTCAGTATGTCTCCATTTGTCATTTAAAGTACTTCTAAAGAAATAATCCTAAAACATAAATGTAATGATAATGCTTTACCTGCTCAGAATACTTTAGCAATTTCCACGTATTTTGAGAAGCTCGTCCAAGCTCAGTATGATGTGGGTAAACTTCTCAGCCAACCTCTCTTCCCCATTTCTGTTGCTCTCATCCCTCCTCCCTCTCTTTCACTGGCTCTGTACCACAGATGAAATTAATATCCATATCAAGCTCTGCTTCCTATATCTGATGCTTTTGGAAGTCTTACTAATCTTGTCCCTCCTCCCCTCTTGACATCTTCTTCATATATAATCATTTTCCTTCCATGAGAAGAAATATCCTCTCTGTGAAATCTTGACTTGAGCCTTTTCTTATGGAGATATACCTGTATCAAGTCATTCTACCCATACAGTTGACTCACATACGTAAATTTTTCTATAGAAGTTCTTAATCTTCTTCCTGGGCCAAAATATTTGAAATATTCCTTCAGGGTTAAACCATTTCATGAACACATCTAGAACTGGATATAAGGGCTATAACCTCAACTCCTTTCTGTTTTATTTTAAGTAATGTATAAAAGTATAAATGACCAGGAGGGCATATATCTAATGGGATATACTGCACATAAAACTCAAAGCTTCAGAGCTTTACTTATCAAAAGTACAGTTCACCCATGAGTAATCCCTAAAAACCAGTCTTTTGAAATGCTGTAGTAAGGTCTTACTCTTCTAAAAAAAAAATTTTAGAAACTCAGCTAATATAGGGTCTAACATATAAGTGATGTATTAATATTTACTTAATCTGTTAATAAGTGAGTTTCAGGTTTTAAAGGAAATATTAAAAATTTATAACTTCTGTCAGGAAACATAATTCCAGATATAATTCATATAAATTAACCAATACTGACCAAATTACTTTAATGCAAATAATATTTTTACATTTGAATTTTTCAGAAATGTACAATAAAATGACCAAATGTCATTATTAATGCCTCTTTTTAAAAAAGATTCTTCACTCTGGACACCATATCAAAATAAACGAAATAGGGGCTGGCAGGATAGCACAACGGTAGAGCGTTTGCCTTGCAAGCGACAGATCCAGGACGGACCTGGTTCAATCTCTGTCATCCTAGCCAGGAGCGATTTCTGAGCTCATAGCCAGGAGTAATCCCTGAACATTATCACGTGTGGCCCAAAAACAAAAAAAGAAAAGGAAAAAAGATATAGCTGAATAAAATTGAATACAAAATTTATTTTTGTTTATAATTAAATAATAACTTTAAATTCATTTTAGTCTTCCCTTTTCAGTCTAATTTCATCAAATATACATGCTTTTTGTAGGGACAACATGGCAAGAGAAGTTAAACTTTGGGATACTACTGTCAGATATTTGCTCACAATTTCTCACAGAGGTGCCTAGTGACTAAGCAATGTCATGAATTGAACTTGAGGACTGAAGAGATAGTACAGTGAGTAGGACCCTTGCCTTGCACACAGCTGACCCAGGTTTGAAACTAGATTCTCATCTGGTCCCCCAAGTAGTGCCAGGAGGAATTTCTGAGCACAGAGCCAGGAAACTAAATATTCATTTAGGTCACAGAACTCCCTCCCCCTTGTTCTCCAGGAGAAAAGAGTAATGGAATGAAGACAGATTCAGTTTCGGAGAGATGATATCAGAGATGATATCAGAAAAATTTTTTTTTAAAAAAGACAATTTTATGTGCAAATCACAATGACAAACCACCATGAATATGTTTATCAGATAACATTGATATATCACAACCAATTCAGAGTTTGGTGGCTTAAATTCCCAGTTTGAAATCCACATTTGGATGGAATTCAGTTGATCTCAGCTAGAGCTTACTCAGAAGGTCTGGTTCAAACTGACCATGTGCATCAATGCAGCTTGGTCCTTTTCCTAATGGTCCTTTATCCAGTTGGTTTTGACTCAAATTTTCTGATTCAAGGCATGGTAAGCTTCTTTCCAGAAGCAAGACTGAACACACAGACACATGGCCTCAGCTAGAACAAACCCCACACTCTGACTTCTGCTCTTTTCTATTGGCTAATGCAAGGGTGAAGATAAACTTGATAAAGATGTTTCTTTTTGATAAGCAAAGTGTAACATTGCAAAGAAACATACTCTTAGATAGAGACAGAAGGGCACTTTTGTCTTATTTTATCAGGGTCCTGAATTTGAATCCTAAAGAGAATTCCAGTCTGAAGGAAATATATTTCCAAAGCAAAAAAGGGGTTATGTCCTAACTCTCAACCACAGAACAATGTTCGCCACTTTGGAATGTAATATAGAAGGTAAAAATTGAGGAAAAAAGAAATATATGAAGATAAATAATTTGTTGACAGAAAGAAAACTGAAAAAAAAAACAGTTTTGTTTCTTTATGTTCTTTGGTTGCTTTTCTTTGGGACACCTACATGATCTTTAGGACAATATAGAATAAATGTCCAGAATACAGATAAATTTATCTCCTTTCATCTTCTGGAAAAAGCTCTTAATCTTTTATCTATGAACATATTAACTGGTAATATGTGAACATATCTCATACTTTAGCAATTGTATTATGTGCTGCAATAAATAATGGTGTACTTACGTTCGTTCTTCTCAACTAAAGTTTCTGTGTCCTAGGGGTAGATGCCCAAAAGTGAGGTTGTTGGGTTGTAAAGCAGCTCAATAAATTGGTGAAAATATTGTCTGATTTAATGTCAATGTCCCTTCACCAGAGCCTCCCTTTCCATGCTTTAAAAGTCTCTTGCTTTGCAAAAGCTTAATTTAAGCTTATTTTTGACACAGTACCTTTTTTGAACTGCTTCTGTCTTTATCACTTGTTTTCAACAATATTATTAAAATGTGTCTAACGGATTATTTTATTTCACCCATATTTTCTCATTTTTCTATAAAACTAAGAAGGATCAAAGAAAGGCCAAGTTGTCTCAGATACATTGGTGGGAAAATAAATAAGGACAGAACTAAATATCCAAGCCAAAGTCAACAATGATAGAATCAAAGGACGTAAACGATCTAAACTTAAAGGGACCTGTTATACTGGCAGGCCAGGGGACAAAGGGTAGTAGATGTACTCTGGGGCCATTGGCACTGGTGGTGGAAAGGGCCCTGACACATTGTATAACTCAAATTCTACTATGAAGGATTCTGTTAATCACAATTGTTTCAATAAAATATAATTGAAAAAATAAAATAAAATGTGTCTAGATGTGATTTTCTCTTTTAGCTATTCTACATAGGGTTTATTGAGATTTTCTAAAAATTTTGTGGGTTATATTCACTATGGGTAGGGCATTTGTCTTGCACATGGATGACCAAAGTTTGATCCCCTGTGTCCCATATGGTTCCCCAAGCCTGCCAGGAGTAATTTCTGATCTCAGAGTCAGGAGTAATCTCTAAGTGTCATCAGTTGTGGCCAAAAACAAACAAACAAAAAAAAGAAATAATTTGTTTTTCTTTTTGTGTGGTGAAGGGGTTGGAGGATAGAGAGGAGATGGTTTTGGATCATACACAACTGTGCACAGGCTAATTCTTGGCATATGCTAAACCAGCACTCCTGGATGTGATCAAGGAACCATATATGATTCTAAAGATCAAAATAAAATTGACTGTGTGCAAGGTAAGAACCTTACCCTCATTACTATCTTTAGGACCCCATGTCTACAAAGTTCTTTTATAGAAGAGGACATACCTGACTTTGCTCAGGGATTATTCCTGGTTCTGTTCAAAGTAATAATTTCTGGAGGTGCCAGGAATCAAACTACAGTTAGTAGTGAGAAACACAAATAGCCCTATACCATTTCTCTGATTTTATTTAGAAAATTTCCAACTGCTCTCTCCAAATTGTTATTTTCTCCTCTACTTTCTAACTTTTTCAGATTGCAATAAATATGTATATTAGAATATTTGACACTTTATACAAGTTATGAAGGTTCTGTTAATTTTTATTTCAATGTCTGTGTTTTCCTGTGTTAGTATTTTTTTTAGGGGGAGGCACAATGCTCAGGGATTATTCCTGACTGTGCACTCAGGAATTATTCCTCAAGGTGCATGTAGGATTATATGTGATGTCAGGGATCAAATCCAAGTTAGCTACATGTAAGGCAAACACACTACCCACTGTACTATTGCTTCAGTCCTACTTGAACTTTTTTTAGTACTTTGTATTCTATTTCATGAGTATTTTTTCTGAGTCTAATTTATAAACCCCTTTCAGTTAAATTTTGACTTTGTATGTTATACTAGTCCTTATTTATTAATCCATCACCTGCCATTTCTAAGTCTATTTATTTTTCTATTGACTTTTTTCTCCTAAAATAAGTTTTTATTTTCCTATTACTTTATAATTAACCCCACTACTAAAATATGTTTATTGGATATTTTTAATTTTTAATTATTTATTTATTATTATTTCTTTTTAGTTTTTGGGTCACACCCGGTGGTGCTCAGGGGTTACTCCTGGCTGTCTGCTCAGAAATAGCTCCTGGCAGGCACAGGGGACCTATATGGGACACTGGGATTCGAACCAACCACCTTTGGTCCTGGATCAGCTGCTTGCAAGGCAAACACTGCTGTGCTATCTCTCTGGGCCCAATTTTTTATTTTTAATTATGAGAACAAAGATGCAAAGAAAGAGGACAAGGTAAAGTTACAGTGGAAGGACAATCACCTGTAACATAATTCTCAGAAGAAGTCCCCTTGGTGATATCTTAACTTTGAACTTTTAGCCAAAGAACATTAAGATAAATAAAACAGAATCCAGGTACAATTACTTTGTCCCTCAAGTCCCCAGATTGTAATACATTATAATATTTCTTAGCAGCAGACAAGGCAATCTAAAGCCATAAAACTTATGTAACTCCTTAGACATTAGAGGCATAGTATTTTTTTTACATTTCCATGTACATGCATATTAGTTTAAGTTAACCTCAAAAGTTTAAGTTGGGTTTTTTAAGGATTAGACGCAGTGGTCCTCAAACTATAGCCCGTGGGCCACATATTGTATTTGTATCTGTTTTGTTTCTCCATTGCAAAATAAGATATATGAAGTATGCATAAGAATTCGTTCATAAGTTTTGTTTTTACTATAGTCAGACCCTCCAATGGTCTGAGGGACAGTGAACTGGCCCCCTATTTAAAAAGTTTGAAGACCCCTGGATTAGAGTCAAAGAAGCACAGTAAAAACGATGTTAGAGTGGCAATTGTTGTTCGCATAGGCCCACCAAAATATGGGGGGCATGGAAGGAATAACCTTGACCTAAATACAAAGAAACCCTACTCCTAATTTTCCTGGCATACAACCAACTCTAGGCTCCAGGCAAGCTAGATCGTCCAATCCAATCTGTCGTGCCAATACACTTTTATTTTTCACATAGTCTCTGTTGTTGGTATCATGTTTCTGAATTAAAGATCCTGGAATCTGCATATCCTACATTGAAGTCAGGATGTGGAGCGTGCTCTAGTTTCACCTCACAATTAAAGGGCAATGCAGAGAGCCCTGTCCTGTAAGCAGGTCATTGTTGTTGTTAAGTCTTCTCAGTGTTAAGGGAAGTCTTTTTTGAGCAGGTCGATATCTGAGCAGTGGTAGGGACTTCCGTGGTAGAGGATTGCTTCCAGGTGATGTTATAGACAAACTTGGATGTTTCATGGATGGCTTCCCTGGTTCAGGGGTGAATGGAAAATGCCCCCTCTTCTGAGGCCTGTGCCAGGTCGTTATGTCAGTGTTCAGGGTGTAAGGTCCCTTTGCACTACAAGATTTGTGTATTCCAATCTCTATTAGATAAGAACTTATTTGTATGTATAGTATTTTCCCATTTTAATGTGCCCGTGCAAAAAAGGAACAATGCCACGTGGTGTTATTGGCGCATATGGGAGCCAACAATCCCCATGACATGGTTCATCAACAGCATTAAACTGGGGGACTCTTTCAACAAAATTCCTTATTGAACAGCTCACAAAGAGAAGATAAAAAGTGGTTAGAATCGTCACTGTATAAGAGAATATTTAGTAAGACTTATAGCTGTCAGAGAAAAAAAACACACAAAATATTCAAAAGGAATACGTGTCTATTTTATGTCTTTTGAAATAATTGGGGGTTGTTACACACAATGCATGGCTTTGGTCTGTGATTAGGATTGTGCAGTACTGAAGTTAAAAAGAGTAACATGGGTTAGTGATGTTTGGGGGGTGAGAGAGTTAAGGAGTAAAAATGAGTTTTGTAGGGATGTGGGAAAGGGCAGAATAGAAAATGGACATTCTGGATACACAAAACATAAAATAAAGATAGGGAATACTCTTAATACATGCAGTGCACCCCCACGCGGTTTTCCACATGTAGACTGGTCAGAAATTGACAGAAACAAACTTAGTGCAATCGAGCAAATCTCAGCACACCCCAAGTTAGGACCCATCATTTCTGGCCGCCTGGGCTGGAACCCAGGGAAGGCCTGGAGGCCGGGGGCAGAAGAGGGGACAGCTGGGGCCTATTAAGGCTCCCAGCGCACCCAAGTTAGGGAGAAGGCCTTCCACATGGGGTCTCCCCAAACCCCATGCCGGCTAGAGCTAGCTCCAGATCAAGAAAGGATCGATAGAGAGCCGGAAGCCAGGATCTGCCCGCCCTCCACCCTGTGCCCTTCCCACCCTAGTGCAGGGGGAAGGGAGGGGAAAGCTTGGGACCCCATCCAGGAGGGACCCCCCCCCCACACCCACCTTGTCTGGCCACCTGGGCTGCCACCCAAGGAAGGCCTGGAGGCCGGGGGCAGAAGAGGGGATGGCTGGGGGCCTATCAAGGCTCCCAGCACACCCAAGTTAGGAAGAAGGCCTTCCACATGGAGTCTCCTCAAACCCCATGCCAGCTAGAGCTAGCCTCCAGATCAAGAAAGGATCGATAGAGAGCCGGAAAGTGCCCTTCCCACCCTAGTGCAGGGGGAAGGGCGGGAAAAGCTTTGGACCCCATCTAGGAGGGACCCCCCCCCCCAACACCCACCTTGTCTGGCCGCCTGGGCTGCCATCCCAGGAAGACCTGGAGGCTGGGAGCAGAAGAGGGACGGCTGGAGGCCTATCAAGGCTCCCAGCCACCCACGTTAGGAAGAAGGCCTTCCACATGAGGTTTCCGAAACCCCATGCTGGCTAGAGCTAGCCTCCAGATCAAGAAAGGATCCATAGAGAACCGGAAGCCAGGATCTGCCCGCCCTCCACCCTGTGCCCTTCCCACCCTAGTGCAGGGGGAAGGGCGGGGGAAGCTTGGGACCCCATCCAGGAGGGACCCCCGACACCCATCTTGTCTGGCTGCCTGAGCTGCCACCCCAGGAAGGCCTGGAGGCCGGGGGCAGAGGAGTGGATGGCTGGGGGTCTATCAATGCTCCCAGCGCACCCAAGTAGGGAGAAGGCCTTTCACGTGGGGTCTCCCCCAACCCCATGCCAGCTAGAGCTAGCCTCCAGATCAAGAAAGAATCGATAGAGCATGTTTATTGGATTTTAAGCATTACTAGTGTCATAATGGTGACCAAATGGATTTTGTTGTCTTAATTTAAAGAGTGTTGACTTTTGTTCTGGAAGGTAGTTGGCTTACTTGCATATTGCTTCCATCTTCATGAGAGCTAATATGCTAGTAGCTAAATGCTTCATGTCTGAGATCATCAATGACTTTTTCAGGCAATCAAGACAATTATTCACTATGTATACATGTACCTGAAAAATATACTGGAGTTATTTGACTCACAAATACCTGGCCATTCGATGCATATCACTGCCTTGCTCCATCCACCACACCCCAAGTTTCATAATACCTATGTTTGGTTTAATAGTCACCTAGCAGCTTAAGCAAAACCCTAAGGAGAGTTCTCAAGTTTTCTATAGGTCTCTCCTTTTTCAATAATTTTGTTCTCCAATACCAGTTAACTCAAGAACCCTGAACAGCTCTGTCTCCAAATAAGAACTCATCCAAGCTCTGTTTGAAATCCTCTTGTTGGGTATTGATCAAAAATATGTCTCCAGGCAAGGAGTCCAGACAGGGGTTTAATTTGTCTCTTCCATCTCTGAGTTCACAGAATGGTATTTCTGTCATCCTATGTCTAAGAACATGTTGTCCATAGACTGCAATTTTTAATGCTGCTTGAGGTGGTGATGGGGAGAAGGTTAGCTGTAGGTTTAATCAGTCAATTGCAATTGAATTTTTATTGGAAATGGATTTTCTATGAAACTTTTAAGAAACTTGTCACATTTTTCTATGCAGTCAAAGAGTTCAGCTACACAAACCAAAAAACCTACCCACTAAAATTATGACATACCATTGTAGAAAAGTTGTCAATTTCTGAAAGTATGTCTAAAATTCTTCTCTTTTATTTTTAATTTTTCTTTGAATCTGAGACATTGGCTATGACAAGATGCTATAAATTGCGAGGAAATTATTCACGAGGATGTTATTTCAACTCTGATGAATATGGAGAGCCATTTCATAGGACTCTTCTTCTACCTTCACTTAGCTTCATCTGGCCAATGTGACTACTCCATTACCAAACATTAAATTTTTTCTCAGGACTCAGTCCTACTCTGTTCTTCTGATTCTGTGCTCTTTGTCTGAGTAATCTTAATCTTGCTATGACTTTGAGACCATTAATAAAATTAAAATTAGAGGTAACCTAAATGGAGTCCAAAAATCAATGAAAACATCCTTCCTGAATTCTAGATCCTGTTATGCAATTCTTTTTGTCAATTTATCTTTATTACCCTCTTAGAAAATAAAAATGACCCAAATTTCACTCATAAAGGTTTTTTTCTTCTATTTGTAATCGCCTAGGCCAGCTGTCACAGTAACAAACATTCCCCCTCTCTTAGCCTACTTATTGTTACTGTTTCACTTACAACTCCTGCCTAGGTCGGGTTTGTTGCTCTCCATCTCCTCCATCACTCCTCCTATCATTTTATCTCACTTTCTACCCACTAACTTCATCCATTTTTTTGATCAGTAGCTTCTGTGGTCAAATTTTCAAAAACATACATTCATTTAAATATATATTGTTTTCAAATATCAAGACAAACCAAGACCCTGCTTAGAATATTTCTTCATAATTACACTGGACTATAAAATGATTTTAATATGATGTTTTGCATTACATTTTAGTCACATGCGGCAGTGTTCAGTTTAAGAATTATATATCACTTTTCTTATTTTGTTCATTTCTACTTATTTTTCATGTGTCCAATTTAGTGAGAAAAGTTAGATAGTTCCCAAGTTAGAAAAGTTCCCAAGAAAAGTTAAATGGATAGATAGATACATAGATAGATGATTGATAGATAGATAGATAATATATCATAGGTAAGTAGATGATGGATGGGTGGGTGGGTGGGTTTATGGGTAGATAGATAAGTAGGTAGGTAGATAGGTAGACAGATGTTGGATGGATGGGTGGGTGGATGGATAAAAGGATAGTTGGATGGATAAATGGATGGATAGATAATTAGATAGATAAAGGATAGGTGGATGGATAGATGGATTAATGGTTGGATGGGTGGATGGTTAGTGTATGGATGGGTGGATGGATGAAAAGATAGTTGGTTAGAAGGATGGATGCATAGATAGATAGGTAGGTAGATAGATGATAGATGGTAGATAGATGGATGAATGAATGGGCGGGTAGGTGAATAAATGGTTGGATAGATATATAGATAGATAGGTAGGTAGGTAGGAGGTAAGTAGGTAGGTAGGAAGAACATGGATGGGTGGGTTGATGGATGTATCAATAGTTGGATAGATAGATGGATGTATGGATACTTAAATGGATAGGTAGATGGATGGATGGATGGATGAATGAAGTGTGGTGGGATGGATGGATAAAAATTTGGGGGTGCTGCCCTTACTACTTAGTAGGTACATACAGCCTCTGTGATGACTGAATCAAACTAAACTCATCTAACTCAATCATTTGAAAATCAGAGAATACCTGTAGTAACACAAGCATCTTAGCATATGTGGGAAAATACAAAAGTAATTACATCCAAGTCCTTTGGGACAATGATCCCACACCCATAGTGTCATTCCATTACAGAGGCTACAATGTCCAGAGAGAAATTTAGGAAGAAGTGGGAGGCCATAATTAACTTTTCTTTGCTAATCCACAAACTCTTTGTTAGGAGCCAGGGAGCTCGTGTCAGATTAGTGTCCTTTTTCACATGTGTAATTTACCGTTTCATCAAGTTGTGCCCATTAGCTTTAAATT
This sequence comes from Suncus etruscus, assembly GCF_024139225.1. Lineage (NCBI taxonomy): Eukaryota > Metazoa > Chordata > Mammalia > Eulipotyphla > Soricidae > Suncus > Suncus etruscus. The sequence continues at coordinate 117,305,778 of NC_064850.1, forward strand.
TCCTCCTCTTGTGAAATGAGGAAGGTATGTTGAGATGTCCCTGTTCTGTTGTGAGAGTCAAGCAGATGCTTAGAACAGTGGTCAAGGGATAGGCCTGGCTCATTAGGAAAGAAGTTTAGTATCAGTTGGTGTGTTATATGCTTTCTTTTGCTTTTTACGTTTGCTTTCTGTTTGATGTTTTATTCTTTGGAGTGTGTCCACTTTTGTTTTTAATTTAAAATTTGAGTCATTTCAACATTTATATATAAAGATATGTTTATATAATGAAAATATTTTGAAGTAGGGTGTTAATTTTAGAAAAGTCTAAAAGATCTTTCTAGAGGAATAAATACAAATTATAGAAAAGGAAACACTGTACTAAGGTTAGCAAAGGATTTTGAACAACAAATCCATAAATCTTAGCACTATTGTAACCATGTTGCCTAAGTTATCATTTAAACTATAATTTAAAAGTTTATTTTTAGATGATTAATTTAATACAAATCACACAATATAAATTAATTTACACAATAAAAATTCACAACCAACAAAATAAAATCACACAACAGAAACTCACAACCAATCAAATTAAATCAAATATCAAATTCAAATTACACAGTAGAAATGGATTAAAGTAAATATTTGATATCTTGATTTGCTAACTTTTGCCATATTACCTCAAATTATTAGTCATTGTCTCAGCCAACTGGAACTTACTGAAGTCTGGGATAATTTAGTATGTTTGTGTGTATTGTAATTTCAATGACCTCTGTTTGTATTTTTATCTTTAAACATCTGTTTCCTTTTTTATATGTCCTTTAATACACAATTCGAATATTGAAACTATTAAATTTTCATGATGCTCCTTTACAGATCTCTCCCTCCTAGCCATTCTCCTCCAAAGCTTTAGAGTTTTACAAATCCATTCATTTAATCATTCCTCATAATCACTCTTCATCATTTTAACCACTCGTGTCATTTTAATCACTCCATGTCAATTTTAATATCACTCCAAGTCAATTTTAAGCACTCCACACATGTACATGGGATGCCAGGCATCGAATCAGATTGTTTCCGCGTGGGCAGCTTACTAATAAACACCCTACCGCTGTGCAAGGGCTCAGGCCCCAGGTTTAGGTCTACTTTTTTTTTATACTCTTATCTCTCACTGAGGCAGTTATCATGGGCTCATAGCTGATTCTCTGCCTCTAAGACTTCAGGCCCCAGAATTAGCTTCCCAGAGAGCACATATGATGACATTTGCCTTTTGCTGAAGGTCCAGCCTGGCTGCAGCCTGAGTTGCCGGCCTAGCCAAGATAAAGCAGAGGTCTGAAAATCTCGCCCAACCTCCAAGTCTCCAACTCTACATTGAGTACAACCTCCAGGCCAGATTTGCACACGGCCTTCTTCTGAATGCTGGACCAAGTCCTCCCGGCTTGGGGAAAAGACGGAAAGGTCATGGTACTTTTGGTACCTTGGTTAAGGCTCTCTCACATTCTGACATGCTGAATGAGGACCCAGCACCGAGACCCCAGTCCCAGGGTCAGTACAAAGCAGCGGCTGTGAACCAAGAAGGAACCCTTGGTCCCTTCTCAAAGGCAGCAGCGCATTCTGGGAGGACGGACGCGGGAGTCATTCAAACTACGATGAGTATTAGTATCACTGAGTATTAGTGGTAAACTCAGCGCTTGTCTCCCAAGCAGCTCCCCACTAGAATTTTTCTGGCTCCCTGGGAAGCTCCTGGGCCCCTAGAAATTGACTGCCATAGAACCCTGCAGCTCTGCAGAATACCAGTGACCTTTAAATCATCTGAACTGGCAACTATGAAGTACCGTAGCTACCAAGAAGAATCCACGACAGACTCCCTTTCTCCACAGGTGACCTGAGAGGTGTCATCTTTACTTATCACTGGATGCAGCAACGGTGAGTTACTAGAAGTCAAAACCCTAGTCAGGACTGCCCTTACCCATTATTCTTTCATGACATGTCCTTGCAGTGACACCTCAGCTTCCACTACCACCTCCATCTGATAATCTTAGAAACTACAGTAACCTGGGGGCTCCGCTAGTTTCTGTTCTCTGTGGTGCAAACAAGCCTCTTGGTAAATGCAACAATCCTTTTGAGCCAAAACTTATTTTCAGTTTTTCAAACTTAAGACCACATAAATCAACTAATTCATATTCTAAAGCTACAACAGTTGCATCTTCTCAAGACTTCCATTTCATCCAACATTGAATGTGATCCACTCACGCCTAAAAGAAATACAGGCTTGTCAGAGATCAGAGAGGTGGGAGTGGAGGACTTATGTGAGAAGGAGTGCCAAGCTGCCACGCTGATGTTGGCAAGAAGATGGCACATAAATTCTGGGCTTCTACCAGAAGGTTGTAGTCAATGCTGATGAAAGGATGAATGGATGGATGAATGGATGAAGGGATGGAGGGAGAGAGAGGGGGAAGGATGAGTGGATATATATTACTTGGTGTATATGTGTGAGATAGACAGAGACAGAGAGGTAGGGAGGGACAATTATAAGGAAATTGGATGGATTGTATGACCATGGAGCTGGCAAGTTTCAAGATCTGCAGAGAAAAGGCTAGAGACCCATGAGAAATAATAGTTTAATCCTAGCTTAGATGTTGGAAGGTTAACACTCAGGAGAAGCAGATATTCCACTAAAAGTCAAGACATGAGAAAACTCATTACTCAGCTTGAAGTCTCAAAGACAAGAGTTTTCTTTTTCTCAATCATTTTGTTCTATCAAGGCCTTTACTAATGGAGTAACACATATCCATAAAAGAGAGAACAACCTTAATTCATGTAATCTGTTCATTCATTCATTCATTCATTCATACATACCCAGCATAATATTTTACCAACTATCTAAACACCTAATAGCCCAAAAACACACAAAAACAACCACTATTCCACCTATAACCTATAAAATGAAATAAGTCCTACTGTGTCTTCTTTTTTGGGGGGGGTCACACCTAGTCACTTTCAGGGTTTACTCCTGGCTATGCACTCAGAAATTGCTCCTGGCTTGGGGGAATCATATGTGACCCTGAGGTTCAAAAGGTGGTCCATCCTGGATCAACTGCATGCAAAGCAAACGCTCTACTGCTGTGCTACCACTCCAGCCTCCTGCTGTGTCTTCTTTATTTTCTTCACTGCACATGTTACCACTTTATTTACTTACTGGATTATATGTTTATTTATGCTCTAGGACTATGCAGATATCATTACTGGCTATTGGTAACCATTGCACATTTAATGTCCAATACCACTTGAACTGTCTAAAGCTGAAACTCTTTGACCTAGAACACATTTAAAATATATTTAATATTCAATGCCTGCTCTTAAAAATTGTACTATATTATTGAAATCATATTGATATTTTCTATTAATGCTAATTTATAAGTTCAAGAAGTAAAGCTTTAAAAGTTTTATTACTTGTTACTTTGGATTGCTATAATTAAAATTCATTGTAAAAGTTCTAAATCAAGTGTCTAAATGCATTTTTTTTTTGGTTTTTGGGCCACACCCAGTGACACTCAGGGGTTACTCCTGGCTATGAGCTCAGAAATTGCTCCTGGCTTGGGAGACCATATAGGATGCTGGGGATCAAACTGAGGTCCATCCTGGATCAGCCACATGCAAAGCAAAAGCCCTACTGCTGTGCTATCACTCTGGCCCCTCTAAATGCATTTTTAAAATCTCAAATTCCTCTGCTGAGAAATAATTTTAATACTCCTTTATTTATATTTTAGGTATCATGGTTACAATCATATTAATATTTATGATTTTGCTTTACAAAGTTACCATCTCCAAGCACTCAACACTCTTCCATCTCTCTCCTTATCTCCTCCAGTCTACATTTTCCTTCCCCACATTGCCTGAGAATCTGAGTTTTGTAACCTAAGATCAAGGAGTTGCCATCATTTGATATTGTCTACTGCCTTATTTTGTGAATGGAAATAAATAATGAGGAAAATAATGTGTTTAGAATTTTAGATGCTCAAGGGGATGACATCAAAGAATCCATGAACCTCATTGTTCCAAGGATAATAACATACTATAATGACCTCATCTCTACTAACACATTTTTTGTACTTGTGAGAGAACTTGAACTTGAACTTTTTCCATACAACAAAACAGTGCATGTGGCAATTCCAATGCCCTTGATAATAAAATCACAACTGTATTGTATGATCCACCTTGACCAACAAGGACAATGGAATTTAAAATAGAATTTAGGGGTCAGAGTGATAGCACAGTGGTAGAGCATTTGCATTGCACATAGCCGATCCAGAACTGACCTGAATTGGATTCCCAGCATCTCATATGGTCCCCTGAACCTGCTAGAAGCAATTTCTGAGTGCAGAGCCAAGAATAACTCTTGAGAGCAGCTGGGTGTGGCCAAAAACCAATAATAATAAAATAAAATAAAATGAAATTTAAAGGACTCACTATTTAGTGTTGGTAAGTTTCAAAGGAACCAAATGGAAAAGTGAGCTTCTTTCTTGACCTAATATTTAGCAGACCTTAACAAAAATCTGTGTGTGTGTGTGTGTGTGTGTGTGTGTGTACTGCACAAACATGTGAAATTTCTTGAACAAGTAATTTTTGACTTAACAACATTAAAGAGAAAAACATGGTCTGAATGACCTTGATTTTTTCATTTCAAAGTCATTTGTGGACCTTGGCTCATGTCAGCCCTGCTGAATATGACCTGATCACAGGCATAGTCAATTTTTTACAAAAATGTTTTGGATATTTCAAACTTGATATTGATAACTGAAACTGAGCAGAGAGACATTAGCATCTGGTTTTGATGAATGTAGTCTGCTTGTACTTTAAAGGAAAAGCATTCAGGAAAAGACTGGAAATTCCTGCTTAGAAAATCAAAGTCCAATACGGTTTCTTCAATACCTGATACTTGCATGTTACAAGTGACCTTGGAGCCCATTCCACCAGCCCCACATGTTTTAGATTATAGCATTATGGCGTTATGCTTCATTTTAGGATATATTTAGGTCTGTGTTCTAAGGTATTTTGTGTGTGTTTGTGTGCATATATGTATTTGCTTACTTTTACTTTTCTGCCATACACACAGAGAGTATGTATTGATTTGAGAAACATCAGATACTGTTATTATTTTAATACCATCTCTGTAGCAAAGGAAAATCTTAGCTAATAAACAAAATCAAAATGATGGTCAACATTTCTAATCACTGGCTGACAGATATCATGACCCAGCACATTCTATCAGAGGATTTGCCATTTGCATTTACATAATGACTATAAATTTTTGAGGGTTTCAATCATGTCTTTTTCTTTATTATAGCTGTATTAACTAGTTCTCTAGAGAGGCCAAACTCTTACAATGTACAAATCTTCCAATCAGAAAGATTAATGAGTGAACAGAAACATCTCATTTTAGTTTTTTATTTATAAATATGTTGAACTTTTAAGAAAAAGTTGGTTTTTACTTTTGTAGCCTTCTATTTGGTTCTGTGGGTTTTTTTGGTTTCTTTCGTCTATGATATAGTCTGCCTATAATAAGCAAACCTATTAGAAAGGAAAAGGAAGAGGATAAATCAAAACTAGTTTTAAACTAGGAGTATGACTTCTGTGACAGAAGTTCATTAAAATGGATATTTCTGAGAAAGCAACTTGAGTCACTGGTTAAAATGAGGTTTGAAGATCATCAATAGACATCATTTATCAGTGTGGGTTTCCAGTCTACAGCAAATGAGATCATTAGAAAGGTGTTTTGGAGGGACTGTGTGTCAAAGAAAAAACTGTTTTTAGCAGGAGGAAAAATAAAGTCATTTACTTCTGCCAAGTACCTACCTGTTCTAGGATTGAAGTGTTTATCTTTCTGTTTTTCTAACAAAAGGCATTGAACAATTTGATTCTCTGTAACATGCATTGGTTCCAATGCTGAGTGCTATAATAAAATGACCTTTTCTCTGTATTTCCACTAATTGGCCTTTAAGATGTTTTTGATGTGGCTGAAAAGGTCAAAGATCAATGAGTGGCTTGTTAGTCTAAATCGTTTATTTTATCAAGAAAAAAATCCCACAAGCCTTTGGAAAAAATAGGAAAGTCAAAAAAAATGCAACATTTTTGGCAAGATTCGGAATTTTCCCTTGTCTCCTTCAAGCATGGGATGGTCTAATAGGATTATTAAGCTGACTAAAGAAATAGAGCAAAACTTGAGGTTTGCATAAATATTTGTAAAGCAAAAGTCAGGGGGAGATCTCTGCAACATTTTTTGTTACTAATTCAAGAAACCTAAGGTATTTTCTGAAGTAATCTCATATCAGATTTCTTCATTAATATCATCAGACAGTGGCTATTAAATATTTCAAAAAACTAATCAAATTGGTGCTGAGAGGAAAGATAAAGAGTGACATAGGAGAACACTGTAATAAATTGTGTCCAGCTTACAATCAAACAAGTGATCCATCTTATATGTGCAGTGTTACTCCATAAAAGAAATATCCAGTATTAATTATCTGACTTCCTAGAATGCTATACTCAAATTTTTATGAAAATGAAGGACACCGTTTCTGTTACTGTTATTGCTAAGGACTAATTCATGTGTAAGCTGATTAAATTCACTGAACTCTGTGCTCATTATTTTGAAGGACCTAGATAGGTAGTGTTCTGACTTTAGAGTAGTTGGTGCTTAAACTGAGCACAAATCATGCAGTTTTGAGTCATGCAGAGGGAAACTAATGACTGATTAGAGAGTTTGGGACTTAAAAGAAGGCAATGGGTCCTTAACCCTTGCTGATCATTTATTCAAAAAAATGCTATAGGCTGAGTTAGTCCTTAATTAATTCTCCTAATAACTCAAAAAGATAGGAAGGGATGTTAGAGAGCAGGTGATAACTTTTTTGCTTATTGCAAATGAGAAAAAAACAACCTGGTGGTGTGAAGTTTATTGCCCTAAGTTATTACACAAAAAGGAATTGACCAAAGCTAAGGTTTAGTTTTCTTTTTCTTTTTTTTTTTTTTTGATGATGTTGTCACTCTAATGTCAATATCCCCAGAACGTAAAATTTTATTTCCTTTCCCAGTCATTGGTTCTATTTGTTTATCATCTAGGATCAGTGGTTCTCAAACCACATATTGTATTTGTATCTGTTTTGTTTCTTCATTGCAAAATAAGATATATGCAGTGTGCATAAGAATTCGCTCATAGGTTTTGTTTTTACTATAGTCAGACCCTCCAATGGTCTGAGGGACAGTGAACTGGCCCCCTGTTTAAAAAGTTTGAGGACCCCAGATAGGTATTCATATCTTCATTCATCAATTCGTTCCATTTGTCTTTTATTATTGTGTGATTTTTTTTCTATCCCATTATAAATAACTGAAATTTTATTGAGGCTGTGGAAAATGATACTCTCAAAATATTTACCATCCAGTGGAGAAGACATGTGCAAAAAAGCAACTTTTATAGAGTGTTGAGATAGAGGAGTTACAGGTGGTTTTTTAGAGCAAGTGGAAACACCGACAAAGCAACTTTGGGAGAAGTTGCAGAGAAGAAGCTTAAACTTCTATGAAAACAAAAGTTAACCATGCTAATTTAATTTTAAGGCAAAATGGAGGCTATTCTATAAAGCTGGAGGAGGGAGAGGAGAGAGAGAGAGTGGTTCAAAGGAGTTAGAATTTAGAAGAAATGTTTTGACTTTCTGAACTATGATTATCATGAAGCAACTATTTTGACTTCTTAAATGTGCTCTGTGCTTTAATAAATTGTTTCTTATTCCACTGTGTTTAAATGCTGTCTACAGCTGTTGATTTTAAATAGATCTAACATTCTATGCTACTTAATCGAAGGCATCTTCAAAGAAATTTGTAATAGCCTTCACACTTAAATCAACCCATTCACATTCTCTCTCTCATGCCACCCTACCAAAAATATCTTTCCTATGGTCTCTGATTTTGAAATTACTCATGTTTATAGCTTGCAGATTAGAGTAGGTATTTTTCTAATATGTGCAATAATCATGTATCACAAGCTGTAGAAATTTTATTCCAGTTTATATCAAGAAGACTTATTTTAGCTTAGCAGTTCATTAAAACAGTTTCTTTCTAATAATTTGATGTTTCTTTTCACTGTAGAAATTGCTTTTTATATATTTTATAACTCTGTGAGTTGATGGAAAAAATAAGAAAAGCAAAGGAAAGCTTACTGTAGATGATTTTCCCTCTGGTATATTAGAAGTCTACAGGTCTATGATCAGTAAGGCATACACTTCCAAGAAAATAATCTTTACTTAAAGGCAAATCTAGAGCTAGAAGATAGAATAATGGGTAGATAGGGCACTTGCCTAGTATGCAGCAGACCCAGTTTGATCTCCAAAGCCCACCAGAAGTAATCTCTGAGCCCAAGGCCAGTAATAAGCCCTGAACACAGTTTGGTATGAACTAAACGCAGGCCCTCATCCCCAAACTAAAGATAGATACAGCTAACTACTTGGGATTTCCAAAGATTAAAGTGGGGAAAATGACTGGTTCACATTGAACCATATGAGCACTAGATACTTTTTTGATTTTCAATCTGATAGAATCATGCCTTTTTTATCTCCCATACCCAGCCATGCTTAGGGGTTACTGGCTCTGTGCTCTGTTTTTACTCCTGTCAAGGTTCCAGGAACCATGAGATACTAAGGATCAAACTTGAGTTGACTATGTATAAGACTAGTACCTTATCTTCTGTACCATCTCTCTGGCCCCAGATCTCATCTATTTTGTTCTATATATTTATTTAGAAGTGAAATATATATTATTATCATATATATTCAGAAATAAAATTGCTAAAATTGTTCTCCATTTGTGTAAGATCCTTATCAATCTTGATTACGTATTTTAAGGTGTATCTTCTTTGGTGGAGCAGAATCCCTCTTGAAATGCAGTTGGATGATGATCTTCAATGTATACAACAGGCAAGCACACAGTTGTGTGATGAAAGGATCAGACTCAAACTCTCCTCCAGGTCTCTTTCCTTTATTTTTTTGTTTATTTTTTTTTATTTATTTCGGGCTTGGGGCCACACCCAGTGATGCTCAGGCGTTACTCCTGGCTATGCGCTCAGAAATCGCTCCTGGCTTGGGGAACCCTATGGGACGCTGGGGATCGAACCCAGGTCCATCCTGGGTCAGCCGCGTGCAAGGCAAGTGCCCTACCTTGCAGGCCCCTGGACTCTTTTCTTTTAAGGCTGGTATTGAGTCTATAAAGTTTCTGAGCTGTTGTTTATCTGTGAATCTATGTAGATGTGTGCTAGATGTATCTGTGAAACTATGTATACTATGCATACTTCCTTCAAACCTGAAAGTTAGTCTGACTGAGTGCAATATTCTACGCAAAGCATTCACTTTATTGACTTTTGTCACTATATCTCAACACTGTCTTCTGGCCTTGAGGGTTTCTTGGGACAGGTCTGCTGTAAATCTTGAGGATGCTCCTTTGAATAAAATTTCCCTTTTTGATCTTGCTGCTTTCCGTGTTCTATCCCTATCTTTGGGATTCGTCATTGTGACTAGGTTGAGTCTCAATGCTTTTCTTTGGATCTCTTTTAGCTGTTACTCTTCTGGCATGCAGGATTTATTTGCATGCAGTCTTTAGCTCTGGGAGTTTCTGTAATCATGCCCTTGACTTCTTTTGTTTCATTTTGTTTTGTTTTTGTTTGGTTTTGTATTTGGTTTTGGGGCCACTCCCAGTGATCTCAGGGGTTACTCCAGGCTATGCGCTCAGAAATAGGTCCTGGCTTGGGTGACCATATGGGACTCTAGGGTATCAAACTGTGGTCCATCCTAGGCTATAGTGGGCAAGGCAGACACCTTACCCCTTGTGCCACAGCTCTAGCCCCTGCCCTTGACTTTTGATTCTCCCTGGGGATTATCTTTTTGTGTCTTTGGGACTCCAATGTTTCTTATGTAGTTTCTGTTGAGTTTATCAAAGACGTTTATATTTATCCGTCCACATTCTTTGAGTAATGTTTCCATTGTCTGATCATTTGCTTTAAGGTTCTTTTCCAATCTCTTCTGCTGTGTAGAGTTGTTTTGCATCTCATCTTTCAGCTCAATAATTCTGTCTTTAGCTACTGTTACTCTGTTGGAGAGGCTTTCTATTGAGGTTTTCATTTCATCTATCAAGTTTTTCAGGCCTGTTATTTCAGTTCGGAGTTTTTTGATTTCTATCTTTGTGTTCTGTTCAGTTTGATCTATACTTTATTTGAGTTCTATGAACATGCTCCATATTTCTACTCTAAACTCCTTATTTAAGAGGTTACCTAGGTGGTTGGTAATTTTTGGGTCATTAGAGCTGCCATCTTCATTCTCTATGCATGATGTTGTCCTGTGTTGTTTCTCATTGACACACTTGTAGCATGGATTTTACTACATGTTGTGATGGGGTTCATAGGCTAAAGGATGCATGTGGCTACAAAGCAAAACTGTCGTACTCCTCTGGCTCCACCCTTTGTGGTTGGAGACAACCTACCTTGTGCAGAGAGCCCTGAAGAGATTATGTCTGCTGGAGTCTTTCTTGGCTTGTGCTGGGCCCTGAAGAAATTATGTCTGATGGGGCTTTTCTTGGTTGCCTCACTCAGAAAAGCAGGAAATCAGGCAGGGAGCAAAGCCGGAAACCAGGAAGGGAGCAAAGCAGAAAAAACCCTCACTGGTCTCTTTCCCTTCCACATCATCCACCCTACCTCATTCCTGGAAGGATCTTTTATTTTTTTAATTTATAAATTATAATTCTATCCTATAATATAAAGAGGTATTTTTCCTAATCTAGACATTTGAATGATCTAGGACTCTTGCTTCTATTGGCTCTATCTGTCCTGATAAGCCATTTTGTTAAACAGATGTGCTATTAGGAAGTTTCTTGATAGAAGGCAAAGGCTTTATGTGCCACTAACTGATATGGAAGAGATATCTTTTCAAATACTCTGAGAACATATTACATGTGTCTGCATGTCTGAATATACTCTTCAGAATGAGAGCTCTGGGCTGGGTGCCAGGAAGAAGTGAGTTCAGCCACATTTAATTCCCTCCTGACAACATTTGCTCTCTTTTTGCTCTTCCCTGCAGAAACAGATAGAAGTCATGGTGAGTCACCTTTGTCAGAGGGTTGGTGGCGTTACCTGGGAAGGCTTACCACTCACTTTATATTCCCATCCCAGGCCTCCTTGAGATCATATAGTTATCCTGATGAGCAACTACAATCCTAACACCAAGGTTGCTAAAAATCCACTTTAACCCAATGGATTAACATCCTCAAATGGAGAGAAAGAGAGAGAAAAAAACAGACTTATATACCTTTTTATAAAGCTAAATGATGAATTGAGTCTTAATCTTATATATAGGAGGTGTGTAAAAAATGTATTTGTATATATGAGAGACCTGCATATATGGGTGTATATGTAAATGCTTGCATATGCATGCAACTATATACTTGCTATACAGAAAGTGAAAATGTGTCTTTATATTATGGATTATTTTTATTAAGTTTGTCATTTTTGAAATGACAAAGTTATCCAAGATTGGCTGATAGGGGAAAATATTTTTATGACCAAATTACGTTTGCTATTCTGAAAGTAAATACCAACTTATTGCAAGAAATATGTCTGTATTATAAATTACCATCAACTCTGTCTCTCTGACTTTTGGTTCATATATCTTATCTTAATGAATGACAAGTTTTCTGGAACTTTTACACAAAACAGACTTTTATAGGTAAGACTGAAGACTTAAATTACACACCTCAGGAATCTAGAAAGCAAGGAAAAAACAACTGGGCATTGTCAACTAAAACCAATTGATGTGGCTGAAAAGTTGTAGAAAGAGTTGTCTTGATGGCAACCAATCCAATTTTGAATACTTGACACCACATATGGTCCCCTGACCACTGCCAAGAATTATGTCTAAGTACAGAACCCTGGTAATTTCTGGATGTGACCCCCGTCCCCCCAACAAAACAAAACTAATTGAAACCTGGACATAAAGATCTTAGAAACCTCTACTCTGGGGATTAGAGTATGACTTGGAATCAAACATATCCTGTTCTTTTGCTCATATGTCCCTTCTTTGGAAAATTTTGCTGCTGAATGGACCTGGTAGTTTTTGTTATAAACTGATGGTTCCTAGGAAAGAAATTTATGTGAATAATTTTTAAAAGATTTTTTTTCACATTTCAGAAAGAGCTTGCTCAAAGTCCATCAGGATGGGGACATGTCTTGGGTTTTCTGCTTCATTGTGAGTGAATGAAAGAGTTAATGCTTAACCCCAAATGCCTTTATTCCCATAGAGAAAATAACCAATGGTGGGCGGGGGAGTCTAGCTGCCAGGGTAATGGGAAAAATACACGGGGGCCACGAAATCTTTAAGATCAGACATTGTAGCATCTGTTGACTAATTCGGAGTGACAGGCAACTTGGGTGAGAGTGTATGTTGAGACTATAAATAGGGGAATACTGTAATTCATTTCAATTATATTGTATAGAATCAAAACGAAAGGAATTCTTCTGGACTGAATGCTTGCAACGTTCCTTTCTGCATTTTAATAAAGAAGAAATTCTGTTTGAAGACCTACCCATAAGTCAGGAAGGGGAACTTACACCAGTGCGTCTGGCTGTGGTCTCAGCTCGGTCACACAGAATTCTCTCTACGTCAGCCCGGGAGAAGGCAGGCAGCCCCCACTTAGAATTTGCTAGTGTGCAAATCCTTGGAAAAACTGGTTTACACAGACTCCATTGCCTCCCACCCCAGCAGACTGCCACTCAAAACAGTACACATATCTCTCTGATCTCTTTTATTTTGTCAGAAATTAGAATGTGCATGGGGGAGGTGGCCTTAGCTGTATAATCATGGCCAGATCTGATAAGACATGAGTCATATTAACAAATTAAAGAACGAAGATCCCTCAGTAGGCTGTAATGAGTTTGTTCTAATTCCACAGGAGCTGGGAGGTGAAATCCATGTCTTCCCTGCAGCCATATATGGCCTGAGGCCATTGGGCACTTTTTTTAAAATTCCTTTTAACAGATGAATATGCTGGTATGAGCATGCTACTTAGGATCCAGCGATGTTCTGACTCAGGGTGGTCTGTAACTATTCTAAATCTTTGCTTACTATAGAACAAGAAAGTGTTATCTTGCATCACTCATATGCACCAGATTCCTTAAACTATTCAAATCCTCCTTAAAAACAAAACAAAACAAAACAAAAAAAAAAACTCAGAATTTGAAAATTCTCTTGTTTTTTTTCCTCCCTGCTTATCTTTGATTGGGGACTGACTTTTAACTCTCTAAACCCTGGCAGTTTACATAAAAGGTGCCCACTGTTACACATAAAGCAGATCACCCTACATTTGCCAAAAGTAAGAGTAAAGGTCTGGTTTCTGCATGCTGTTTCTTTTTCTCTCTGTGTCTCTCTCTGTCTCTGTCTCTATTTTTCTCACTGTCTTTGTCTCTCTGTCTCTCTCTCCCACCTCTCTCTCCCACCTCTCTCTCTCTCATTTATTCTCTCCCACTTATTCTCTCTCTCTCCCTCCCTCTCTCTCTCTCTCTCTCTCTCTCTCTCTCTCTCTCTCTCTCTCTGGTTCCACACTATTGTGCTTGTTGTCACTTTGAAAGGGAGATTTCTTTCACTTTACCTAAATTCTGATCATTAACCAAAACACCCTATGAGTGTGAGCAGAATCCCAGATGCATATAGAAAGGATGAAGACATTAAAAATTCATCCTAGTTATGCAGGGTAGGGAAGAAGAGAATGTAACTTGGGGAGAAACTGATCCTTTTGAAAGTAACTGGATGGAGAAGTAAAAATGAATATCACCAGAGCTTTATTATTGGCTATATGTGTTGTTTTTATTTTTCAAGCTTGCGGTATCATGAATTATATTGCTTTTAAGTTGATGATGAAATACAAACCACAATGATGAATTAATACTGGCTCATGGCCCAGTTGGATCATTCTGTTAATGTCATTTGGTTATCTATTAGACTTCCTCCTCAAATTAATATCTGGTGACCACAGTGGAGAACCAACCAATAGCTGTGGATTCTCACAACTTCTCAGGAATTAAATCCTCCTGCTTGTGGCTCTGATTTCAGTGGAAGGCAAAGTTGCGCATTTTGCTTTAACACACAGACGGTTGTTTGGCCAAACAGGCATCTTTTCCCCCTGGGATGAAATTATAATGACATTGCAAAGTAGTTCTCTTGAAACCTTCAAAAGCAGATTATTTTCTTAAATAAAAAAAAACAAAAAACCTTGATTCTTGACTTCGCATTCCATTAAACCTGTGTTTGAAGTTATTAGGATTTGCTCAAATATTTGATAATGCCTAAGCAGATAAGAGATTATATGTTTTATGTATATAGTGGAAGGATTTGCTCTGTCTTGGATGCAGGGTATTAATTGGCCACCTACAATGAACAATGTTTAATATTTGGCCTCTACCTCCTGGTCTCCCACCATTTTTTTCCTTGCTGCTTTTCAGGCAGAAGAGCACTTAAGTATTCTCTGAACTAAATTTGCTAACTTTCTGAAGCACATTTAAACAACGTGTGCTACTTGTGTCATATTACATTAACTTCACTTCCAATGACAAGTTGTATATATCTGTAATAAATAGCCCCTCCAGGATCAGATCAAGATTAAGGGAGAGAAAGTGCACTGCTGTAGTTAAGTCATTTACAATATATCAGTAAATGCTCGCAAAGTCATGTTTGTATCTAGAGAATCGGTTAACAGCAGATTCTGAAGACAGCAGGATATTAAACTCTTTTGTGGAAAGTTACAATCCCTGCAGTTCTCATCTTTAAAACTCTTTAAACTCTACTGTTTGACACCATGTCATCCCTGGTATCTTAGTCCCTTTACACCTGAGACTCACCCTTTTTAAAGTTGACCAAGAAGGTCAGAGGATGTAAGTGGTGTAGAGAAGTATGAAAATGGTTCATGTTAACTTCTTTTCCATCTCTCCAGATACTATGCTTTACTATAATCTGAAGAAAATTTAATGATTTTCTGGTAACGATGGAATACACAACCTCAGACCATAAACTCATGCTATAGTGCTCATTTATTATGTTATTGCAATTTATTTTCAATTTGGGGTAGTTTACCATTATATCATAATGCTCATGATTCCAGTTTGCTTTCAGGAAAGGAACTTGGATACTCAAGACCTTCTGGACAATACTTCATGGCTTCATGGTGTACACTCCTCTCACAGTGCTTATTATTATATAGCTTATTTTTCTAGACTTGAAAATTATGATTGTTTTTAAGAATGCTCTATACACAATCTAACTCAGGAAGCCTTTCTTCAGTAAAATTTGCCCTCACCAATGATGATTTGCCTAGAAAATAGAAAATCTTTACATATGACTTGCCATCTTTATATTTTTTAAGCTTTTTTTTTTCTCTTTGGACCACACCTGGTGACATTCAGGGGTTATTCCTGGTTATGGTCTCAGAAATCGCTCCTGGCTTGGGGGACCATATGGAATGCTGGGGGATCGAACCACAGTCTGTCCTAAATTAGCACGTGCAAGGCAAATGCCCTACCACTTGTGCCACCACTCTGGCCCCTAATTTTTTAATCTTTTTGACCCATCTATCCTGGGTCAGCTTTTTAATTGATCCTCAAAATCTGTCTATGTGCATACATGAGTGTATGTGTTGGCCACCTCTATGTCTAGTGTCACTCTGTAATATGCATAATATCTATGTTGTATACTCTCCTTCCCCCTATTATGTATAACCCTTTCTCCCCTTACCCACTTATCACTTTACAAATCCTTTTCTATATCTTTACTCTCTCACACCTGATCTATTATGTCTCCTTATTTAACTCTTTTTACCCTCATTTCTTACCTCCTCCGGAACCAGAACATTTCCCCACTCCAGCCAGCTGCCAACCAGCTCCCAAAGAGAAAAGACATATTCCCAGCCCATTTTATTCAAGCCCAAGAATTTACCAATGCCACCACTGCTGCTGATTTGCTCTTGATGGTCCCTCTTCTCCTACCTCCCTTCAATGTGGACTGTTGCTTGCTACAGATTCAGTTTCTGAGAAGCCCCCAGCTCAAAGACATTTCCTGAGATGTGACTGCTGACAACCATTTTTCAGACTCCACTAGCCCATGTTGCCAGCTGAAGCTATGCTCTAAATTTTATCACCCCCAAACTATTTCAAAAGACTTAAAGGGAATATGTATATCTCCATTATATATTTATTTAGATGTATCTACTTAATAGCTTTAATTCTTATTGTGTATTTCCTTACACAGAGGTCATTTTCCCCATTTCATTTATTGGATCTGTTTAGAAAATCTAGTAGATAAGTTTCTCTTAGGTTCTGAGTTAATGTTAGAATCAAGTCATATAAATTGTTTAGCTTAATTTTTTTACCCTCATATACACCAGTAGTGTCATGTGCAATTGTTCCTTTTTGCAAAGGCACATTAAAAGGGGTAATCTTATGTATGAAAACAAGTTCTTATTTAATAGGGATAGGAACTCATATATTTTATATTGCAGTGTGGCCTTTCACCTGAACATTTGTCATAGTGACTTGACTTAGGCTTCAGATGATCAGACTTTGGCTATTTAACCCTGAACCTTCTGTCCCATTTATGGAACAACACAGTTTTCTGCACTAGCACCAGGGAAGGCTCTAATGCTGCCCTGGCACTAACTTGCTCCAGAATGGGTTCATATAACAACCTGATAAGTTGGAAACGACAATAATTTGTTTTCAGGGCAGGGTTCCCTGTAATGCCACCTAATAGTGAGATGAAACCAGAAGATTCACCCTGACTTCAAAATAGAATTCTACCATGTTGAATCTGTACAAAAACCAAGATCTCTGATTACAGAAATCTCACTGTGACAACCATGATGGAGAAGTAGTTGTACTGGGACACAAAGAAACTCTTTGGGATTAGACAGCTTAGAATACCTGTAGCCTGTCGTTGGTCTATGGCAGGATGCTTCATGAGTAGGGTCTTCCTTTTTTTAGGCCAAAAGTTTTTTTCTATTTCCCCATCTTTTGCTGTGCTTATGCAAAAACAAAACTACACTAAACTAAAAGCAAAAACAAAACAACAACAAAAAAACAAACAAAAAACCGACGACACACTTTTTAATCTTTTTTTATTGTTATCTTTTTTATTAATATCTTTATACAATTTGATTACAAACATGATTGTAGTTGGGTTTCAGTAGTATAAAGAACACTCCCCTTCACCAGTGCAACATTCCCATCACCAATGCCTCATCTCCCACCTCCCTACCCCCTACATGTATTGGAGACAGGCTTTAAACTTCCCTCATTCATTCACATTGTTACGTGAGTTGTCAGTGTAGTTATTTCTCTAATTGCACTCACCACTCTTTGTGGTGAGCTTCATAGGTCCACCCCTGGACCTTCCAGCCTTCATCTCTATTATCTCTGAAAATTATTACAAAAAATGTCTTTTATTTTTCTACACTTTTTTATCTTTTATTTCTTTTCTTTTCTTTTTTAATTTCTTATCTTTTAAATAGAAGCTCCCACCTTTTTTATAAAACCTTAGGACACAGACTACTTTGTTTTACCACATATTTCTGCATTTTTCTATAAAATTTCTATAAAATTAAGATGAAAGGAAAAAGAAGTGCTGGGAGTCAGTGGCCAAGTGATGTCAGATGCATTGGTGGAGAAAATATAAGGACAGAACTAAATATCAAGCCAAATTCAATGACAACAGAATCAAGAGACATAAACTTTAACAATCTAAACTTTAATATGGGCCTGTTATACTGACAGACCAGGGACCAAAGGGTGGTAGTATAGGATGCACTCTGGGTTCACTGGAGGAAGGTTGGTACAGTAGTAGGAATGGCCCTGATTGCCTGTATATCTAAAATTTAACTATGAAGGTCTTTGTAGATCACAATAGTTTCAATCAAATAATTTTTAAAACAGAAAATTTAATGATTTCCTATGCAAAAATTAAATTATGCAGCTTTAAAGTCTTCAAAACTAGAAGTAGTGGGGATTTGTTTAGCCACTGCCTGCACCATGAAGGTGCATCATAGTTCTCCATCATTAAATTCTGAACTGTTCATGGATATGGTTCTTCCATGGTTCATAAGCAGCCCATAATCCAATAGACTAAGGAGAGGGTTAGAAAGAATAGAAGGAATGTGAAAGAAGGAAAGTCTTAAATTCTTCAACAGACTAGCTCCTTACATTATTCTTCAGATTTCCCAGTGCCTCATTTATGCCATTGAACTAGAGAATTAATAGTTCTTTGAACAAATGAGACTTTGCTACTGAGTCTAGTTTAAGAAAATTTGAGACTTGATTATAATGTTTTTTTTATTAGTACAATCAATAAACTAGGAAATCTTAAGTACAACTCAATGAATAGAGTGTATACTAAAAGGTAAGTAATTATTACTTCTATCACATGTGTCACTGGTTTACTTCTATTTAGGGGTTTAATTCTAATGGGTCTTTTTATAGTTTAGAAATTTTTACCACATATATTAATAATTTTTATTGTGACCAATGTGAATTACAAGTCTTTCACAGTTATATTTAAGGTACATAGTGATAGTGAATTTGGCCCATTCCCACCACCAGTGTTGTCATCCCTCCACCCCTGTTCCCTGCATGCATCACATATCAGCCCTTTTACCCCCTAGACTGCTAGTGTAACAGGTTCCCGCTGTGTATATATCACTTTGGCCCCTTTGTTGTAGATTGGGTTATCTTGATTCTATTGTCGTTGACTTTGGGTTTGGTGTTTAGGTCTGATTATTTTTTATTTCCACTCAATGCTCATGCGATTGTTTGCTCCTGATACCACCCACTTTGTTTTTCCCTCAATTTTTGAGGCAGGACAAGATCATTCAAGTTCTGTGGTTCTGTTGGGGAAAAAAAAAAGCTGGGAGGATCCCATTTAGAAGCTATAAATATAGATGTAAAAGAAAAAAAGAAAAAATCTAATCAAAACAAGCAATGAGAGAGAGAGAGAGAGAGAGAGAGAGAGAGAGAGAGAGAGAGAGAGAGACCACAACAACAGAAATAAAAAGGAATGGGGGCTGGTGTGGCAAGTTTTTCCTAACTCTCTTTTTCTTTTCTCTCTTTGTCTTTTCTTTTCTTTTCTTTCTTTTCTTTTCTTTTCTTTTCTCTTTTCTTTTCATTTTTTCATAGGCACAATAAGTGTTGGGAAAAATTAGAAAGGGATCTCCCTTGGCCTAGGATACACACAGGGTTTCTTCACCCCTGAAGCACGCTGTCATGGGAAAAACTACAGCCTCCAGACATGCTTTTTGTTGAACCCCAAGTTCTTTTTATGGTGCAAATATGGGGCCGAAGTGGTGGCTCAAGCAGTTGGGCTTTTGCCTTGCAACCGCTAACAGAGGACGGACCATGAATGGACCACAGTTTGATCCCCTGGCGTCCCATATATCCCCAAAGCCAGGAGCGATTTCTGAGTACAGACAGGAGTAACCCCTGAATGTCACCTGGTGTGGCCCATAAGACAAAAAATATTATCTTTAAAAATAGCACCTACATTTTAAAAAATATATTTGAGATTCCATGATTTATAATGTTACTGGTGATAGGGCTTCAAGCACACAATACCAGGAACAATACCATGACCTCCATCTAATATCACCCTTTTCTCCACCATTGACTCCTATTTTTAAAAAGATGTAAAGGTATACTTGTCTTTATGAGTGATTTTATTTTAAAATATGTGTAGAAGTTAAAACTAATTTTATTGTAGTTGAGTTAACATGGCTAAAATGGTGTTATTGCTTATACCTTTGAAACAGTTACTGTATCTCCACTATGACCAAAGCTCTGAAGACCCTTCATCTCTGTCCTTTATGTAACTTTTAGTTCATTTCTTCCTTCCCTGTCCCCAAACTTCCTTTTCCCATTGCTTGATAGTCTCAGTTTTATAGCCAAAGTCTCCTGGGTTGGTTCATTATTATGGACACTTCTCTTTACCCTGTTTTATTTCTTTCTGTACAACATATGAGTGAGATCATACACTATTTGTCTTTCTTACTCTGATGTATTTTGATCAAAAATCCCCCTCCTGATTCTATTCAATTAGTTGTTAAAGGTAAATCATCTTTTTTTTAGCTGAATAGTATTCCATTGTGTAGCTATACCACTGTTTCTTTATCCACTCATTTGTTGTTGGGCATTTCGAATGTTTCCAAATATGTGCTGTTGTAAACAGCACTACAATGAACATAATTGTGCATATGTATTTGAAGTTACTGTCTCTGAGTTCTTGGAATAAATGCTAACAAGTGAGATTCCTGCTTCATATGGAAGTTCAATTTTTAATTTTTTGAAGAGGATCCATACTGTTTTCCATAGAGACTCAACCAGATGACAAGCCTATCAAGAGTAAATTAAAATTCCTTTCTCACCTTATCCCATAACATCTGTTTTTTAAATTCTTTTTTATAAAGACTCTTTTCATTGGTATGATTGATATCTCATTTTTGTTTTGATTTTAATTTCCCTAAAATTGATGATAAACACTTTATCATATGCCTATTCAACATGTGTATGTTTTCTTTGAAGAACTATTTATTTAGTCCTTTTCTATATTTTTGATAGGCTCATAAGCTATTTATTATAATCTTTGTGACTTTTATAAATTTTGCATATTAACCTTTTATCAGATATATGTATCAGATATAAGTATGGTGTGCAACCTATATTCATTGTCGTGCTATTTACAATAGCCAGACTCTGGAAACAACCAAGATGCCCTTCAAAAGATGAATGGCTAAAGAAGCTGTGGTACATATACACAATGGAATATTATGCAGCCATCAGGAGATGTGAAGTCATGAAATTTTCCTATATATGGATGTGCATGGAATCTATTATGTTGAGTCAGAGGGAAAGAGATAGATGCAGAATAGTCTCACTCATCTATGGGTTTAAAAAAAAAGACATTTTGCAATAATCTTTAGAGACAAAGAGAGGAAGGCTGAAAGGTCCAGCTCATGACATGAAGCTCACCACAAAGAGTGGTAAGTGCAGTTAGAGAAATAAGTACACTGAGAACTATCATAACAATGTGAGTAAATGAGGGAAGCTTGTCTAGAGTACAGGTAGGGGTGAGGTGGGGAGGAGGGAGATTTGGGACATTGGTGGTGAGAATGTTGCACCAGTGAAGGGGGTGTTCTTTACATGACTGAAACTCAACTACAATCAGATTTGTAACCAAGGTGTTTAAATGAAGATATTAATTAAAAAATAAGTACAGTGTGCAAAACTTTTCTCCCATTAAATATGGTTTATTTTAGCCCAAGGTTTTTGGCAGTGCAATGTCTTTTTTTTTTTTGCTTGATATGGTTCTATTTGTTTATTTTTATTATGTCTTCTTTGCCAATAGAATTGAATCATAGAATTGATTCTGAAGAATTGTATGTTTTTCTTAATACTTTTTACAACTTCTGGTCCAATATCAAAGTCTTAATCTATTTTGAATTAACTCTTGTGTCTGATATGATATACAAATCTGATTTCATTGTTTTGTATTTGACTATTCAGTTTTCCCAATACCATTTGTTGAAGAGACTTTCCTCCCTCCATTACAAGAAATTTTAATTAGGTAGGATAGTTTATATAAAACCAATTATAAAATGATAACATATAATAATTTTAAACATTCTGAGGACAATTGGTCTAAGGAAAATAGCTACATACTTTATCATCTTTGCTCCTTTAATTAAGCAAATTTTTATTCCCATTTAATACATTTTAAATGACACAAGGAAATATCACTAACATGACTTCAAAAGTTCTCAAAAGTGCATTCATTTTCAGTAAAACAAGCCTCAAGTTTCCAAATTCTATATATTTCTATAATACAATTCTGAATCTGGGCTTGAATTCATATCAATTTGTTTTTCCTAAGTGAATAGGTCATACATACACACAGAGTAGAATCTAATTCATTTAAATTTTTATTTATTCTTTGTGTCCCCTGTTATACCATTGCACTTCATTGCTATTGCTATGACACACATGCTTGGCTGTGGTGCTGACTTGTGTCCTCAGTGGGAATGATTGCACCTTTCTAAAAACACACAGTTGGGAAACATGGGTTTCAAGTAACAAAGCCTATGGCTTAGTACAGATGGGAAACTGTGGCACTGATGTGAAACTCTTGGCCTCAAGGTTGAATAGATAGTATAGTGGTCATGGTGTTTGTCTTGCATGTGATTGACCCAGATTTGACTGCCAGCACTGCGTATAGTCTCATAGGTACCACTGACCACTGATAAGTACTAACCATCACTGGGTATGGTCCCAACCTTCCTCCCAGAATCTTTCCCAAAAGTTCTTTCAGACTTGCAAAGCAAGGGCATTCTTGTTCTTCTTGTGTTTTTGTTATTGATATTCTTCTTGTTTCTGTTATTGTTGTTGTTCCTCTTCCTCCTCCTCCTCCTCCTCCTCTTTCTCTTCTTCATCCTCTTCCTCCTCCTCCACAGAGACATCCCTCAATTCATAACTAATTCATTATTTTACATTGTTAATTACTTTTTAAATGTTTCATTAATTCATTGGTTAAAAGTTAATTAAGTTGTTTGACTTTTCAAAGCTGGAGTGATAATACAGCAGGGAGGGTATTTGCCAAAAAAGAATTTCAGAATTGATAGATTAAATTTTACTCTACTCTGTGAATAAGATTTCCATCTTCCAAACTTTCTACAGCTATTTTCTAGTTGTAGGTGAAATAGTAGCCTAGGATACAATCGTATAGTATAAATAAGAAAAAAAAAATGAATGCTGCTCTCATTAATTATATGTGAAGTTGCAGTGATTATCTTAATTCTCTTCAGTCACAATTGATAAGATTGGTTGTAGGACAAAGATTTATTTTATGGTACAATCTTTTACCTCAATATTTTCTGTTGCTTTGAGTAGAATACTGAACTAATTGTTCTTTCACTTTTATTGTGAAAAGAAGTTAGACTAATGATCTTTTTCTTTCCTACAGTGTTAGGAGCAGTATTTAATTTATGCCTAAAAACTATGTTGATAGCAATGAGATAACATTTCATAGCAGATTATGCCTGCTCTTATAATCAAACACAGACTACAATATCTCAATAGAACAGACACCCAAAATAAAGATTCTGAAGTTTATATTTTGTTTTCAGAAATTTTAACTTCTCAGGAGAAAAAAATAATTTAATAAGTGTTTTTTAAATGTACCGTAATATGGTCTGATATTTTTCCTCATTCAAATTCTCACTGCTAATTTCCAATTCCCTAAGATTCTTGATTATGTAGTTTAAACGTTGGTATGCATCCAACCATAAGTTTGTGCTATTCTGATGTCATTGTCTCACTTTGGTACAATGTCTAACCTTGGGACTCAAATCTTCATTGAATTTGGATTGTTTTCTATGTTCTCAGAGGCATCATTTCTTTTTTTTTTCCTGCTTAGGATATCTGTACAAACAATGAGTCCCCTTAACCTCAAAAAGAGCTTTGCATTTAGACTTGTTACTTTGGACATGAAACTAATTGGGGTTGGAGGGAGAGAGGATATGATATTCTAAAATTCACCTGAGTCAATTGGTTTCATGTCTGCAGATATGATTCTAAAATACTGTGCTTCTGTCTTATCTTATTTTCATGATTAAATGAAAAACAAGAAATAAATTCTGTGTAATTATCCAATCAGTGTACTAGTACGTGAATAAATTCACATTGTTATGGTGCCATCAGAGCAGGCTGACTTGTCATACATTTCAGAAAAATTTTCTGATCTTAATTTTGTTTTTTCTTTCCCTGAAATTTCCATGAAAATAGTCTTTGAGCAGTATCAAGTGCAACCAAAATAAAACAAAATAAATTGCAAACCTACCATGAATTCAAGAATTATGTGGACACCATCTAAGTTACTTTAACGTAAGATATAAATCCAGAGATTTCTCATGCCATCATTTTGTAAATAATTACAGTTCTGCTGAATCTGTTGTATAAAGTTTACGTGGGAGGTTCAGTGCGCCCTTGCTCTTGTTTAGAACATTCGGAACCACCAGAGAGCTGTTGATATATGGCTGTGCTGTTTCAGTGCCTAAGACATCTACTACATGGGAGCATAATAAACAGGGGCATAAAGACAGGTTTGTGCAAGCAGTTTAGAGTGACCTTTTTGGCAGCTGAAATCCATCTTGAGTACATGGTGCTGATGTGGACAGACATGTAAACTTAGTCTTGTTACCACAACTGCTAGTTCTACAAATATACTCAGATGCCCAAAATGTACATCACTCTTAGAAAGTAATTTTAAATGGGGAGTTGGAGTTGAGGAACAGCAGTTCAGACTAAATCAAAAAACCAATGTACCACCAAGATGTCTCTATGATTGAGTTTGCAGAAGTGTTGAAAGCATGGAGTTAGTGCCCAGGATACAAGAGCCACTTACCGTGTGGGAAAAACTAGTCACACAACACCCATCAGATAAAGGGCTAATGTCCAAAATATACAGGGCACTGACCAAACTTTACAAGAAAAAGACATATAATCCCATCAAAAAATGGGGAGAAGAAATGAACAGACACTTTGATAAAAAAGAAATACAAATGGCCAAAATGAAAAAATGCTCCTCATCACTAATCATCAGGGAGATGCAAATCAAAACAACGATGAAATACCATCTCAGACCACAGAGACTGGCATACATCACAAAGAATGAGAACAATCAGTGCTGGCGGAGATGTGGAGAGTAAGGAACTCATCCACTGCTGGTGGGAATGCCGTCTAGTCCAACCTCTATGGAAAGCAATATGGAGAGTCCTCCAAAAACTGGAAATTGAGCTCCCATTCGATCCAGCTATTCCACTCCTAGGGATATACCCTAAAAACACAAGAATACAACAACAACAACAACAACAAAAAAAAACCCTTCCTCACACCTATATTTATTGCAGCACTATTCACAATAGCCAGGCTCTGGAAACAACCAAGATGCCTTTCAACAGACGAATGGCTAAAGAAACTGTGGTACATATACACAATGGAATACTATGCAGCTGTCAGGAGAGATGAAGTCATGAAATTTTCTTATACATGGATGTACATGGAATCTATCATGCTGAGTGAAATAAGTCAGAGGTAGAGAGAGAGAGAGATACAGGTTTTAAGAAAAATAAAAGTCATTTTCGCAACAATCCTCAATTGACAATGAGAGGAGGGCTGGAACTTTCAGCTCACTTCATGAAGCTCACCACAAAGAGTGGTGAGTGCAGTTATAGAAATAACTACACAGAGAACTACCATAATCCTGTGAATGAATGAGGGAACTGGAAAGCCTGTCTGGAGTACAGGTGGGAGTGGTGGGATGGAGAGAAATTTGGGACATTGGTGGTGGGAATATTGCACTGGTGAAGGGGGTGTTCTTTACATGACTGAAACCTAATCACAATCATATTTGTAATCAAGATGTTTAAATAAAGAAAAAAAAGAAAGCATGGAGTTAGGTAGATTTGATCCAAATGATTATAAAGTTAAGATGGTTTGATCATTTGTATAACTTAAAAGGTCTAGCTGGATTGCTTCTTTTTTTTTTAAAACAATAGAAGTACATGAGTTGATTGTTTCTTTGTGTAAAATTTAGCCTAAGAATGGTATTTTCAAATCTTACTCTATCATATGTATAGATCTAATTTATTTCTTATATTGTAACTTCTTGCGTCATGCTAGCAATTAGTTTAAACATATGCTCAGATGTAGTGAGCTAACAATTTGATCAAAGAAACAGACATCAGTGCATTAAACTTGGATAACTGGACAGCATTTAAACTTTAATCCCACATTACAATAACTCTTAACCAATGAGGTCATCAGTCTCCAACTGCAGCCCTACTAGTCTGGCTAGTCCAAGGACAACACAGAGGGGAAGCCTCTAATTTAGCAATGGCTTTGGCTCATTGTTTGTTAGCAATGACGTCAAGTTAAAGTCCCAGTGTGGTTGGTGTTCCAAATCACTACATTTTCTCAATTGATTCAGAGAAGTCTCTTGCTAAATATACATCTATATGATTCTTATTGGAAATGACTCATTTTCAGAAAACATTTCAGATTAATCTTCAACTAGTATGATTATAATTATTATTCATAAAAATAATTGAAAATAGTGAATTTGTATAGTGAGTGCTCATTGATAAGATGAACATAAACTTAACATTTCTAGAGATAAAAAGTTACAGAAATAAGGTTGACTGTCAGCAATATATAGCTTATATAGAGATGTATAGCATTTCAGTTATTTCTCTGATCATATAAAAAGTTTAGTAGTTTCCATCCACCACCATTTAGGCAACCTTGGCTTGCCTTCCTCTTCTCCTTTGGTACCACCCATTTGTTTTGCGGTCTAGAACTTTAAAAATAATTGGGAGATGGGTGGTAGGGTTAAGCCAGCAGTATTCAGGGGCTCTTCCTGGCTCTGTGCTTAGGAGAGTCCTCTAGCTGTGCTTAGGTTTAGGAGACCAAACAAAATGTCAGGGATTCAAACCTGAGTCTGCCACATGCAGGGCAAGTGTTTTTTCCCCTTACTATCTCTCCTGCCTTAACATTTATTTTTGTTTTTTTTTGCCCATAATTTTTTTACCTTGCATGAATGAACATTACTTAGTTCATTGAACATAATACCCTCAAGTTCTGTTCCATTATCACAAATGGTTAAATTTTATCTTTTAAAAAAGTAACATTGATTAAAGTCCACTGTGAACTCTTCATACAATCATCTGTAAATAAAGATTTTTATGCTTTACTATTCAAAAATAATACTGTAGTGTACACAGAGTGAAGGCAGCTCATTAAATTAGTCTTAACATCTTGAACTAGAGCTTTTAAGTGGAAACCACTTTCACCAATCATGAGAAGCTGCCCCCAGGAGTGATTTTCTCCTACATTCCTCCTCTCTCCTCCCCTAGCACAGAGCCATATGGCATTTTGGTGGGTCCAAGGATATTTTAGGGGGACTTCAGATAAAACTATGTAAACAGGGACCACAGCATGAGACTAGTTGGCCATCTGCTTAAACAAGGGAGCACACACGAAGAAAGCAGGGTGCAAAAGGGACCATGGTTGGAAAATGGTTGAGAAACACTATGTTAGCCATGTCTACCTCATTGATGAAGATGGAGAAGCTGATAATATGAAGAGACAAAATAAATTGGACCTATAGTCCTTTTTAAGTGAGCCTTTACTCTCCACTTTTTATTGAAAAATCAACTTACAGAGAACCCATTCTCTGGTCTGATTTTTCAAGCTCTTCAGACAATACTAAACCTCCAGGGATTTGGAGAGTACTACTGTAAAGTTGTGCTTTGTATCTAGCTACTGAGAAGTTTTTTTTTTTATGTATTAAACACCAAAAGATGACACTTCAATTTATATGATATCAGTAAAAGACTCCACCTATTTTATAACTCTTTTTTCTCTGTCCTGAGGAGCCTGCAGAAGAAAATGTTTTAAGAAGAAAGATTATTTATTTTTTGTCCTACAAAAAGAAAAAAAAAACAAAGAGAAAATAAACTTGATTGAAGCCAAATTGTTTATTGATAAAGCAGTGACTTCATAACCTAAGAGAATCTATCTTTATGTGCATAAAGAAATGCAGTGGCTTAAATTGGGGCTGTCAAGAACATCTTAGGTCCTAGAATATAGAAAGAAAGAAAGAAGAAAGAAGAAAGAAAGAAAGAAAGAAAGAAAGAAAGAAAGAAAGAAAGAAAGAAAGAAAGAAAGAAAGAAAGAAAGAAAGAAAGAAAGAAAGAAAGAAAGAAAGAAGAAAGAAAGAAGAAAGAAAGAAAGAAAGAAAGAAAGAAAGAAAGAAAGAAAGAAAGAAAGAAAGAAAGAAAGAAAGAAAGAAAGAAAGAAAGAAAGAAAGAAAGAAAGAAAGAAAGAAAGAAAGAAAGAAATTGAGTGGTAGAGGAGAAAGACGCATATGTAATGACAGGAAATAGGGGTTAAGGGGTCTCATGTGCATTGTTGATGTTAAGAAAGGATAGAACTAAATATCCAAGACACAGAGTCAACAACAATAAAATTCTAAGATCCAAACTTTAACAACCAAATGTAAAAAGGTGCCTGTTAGGATGGCAGGCTGGGGCATGGGGTAGTGGCATGGGCTGGGCTCTGGATATTGATGGAGGGAGGTTAGCACTGGTGGTGAGACTGATCCCAAAAATTTGTATGTCTAAAACCCAACTATGAAGGACTTTGTAAATCACAATGGTTTAAATAAAAGAGATTTAAAAGAGAGAAACTATTCTTAAAATATCCAGTTGGAATTTATAGTTTCTCCAGTAATGAGGAATTTCTATACTTTACTGTGAAATCTATTCTTAAACTAGCTATACAAAAAAATGTATAGAACCTGACCTATTGAGCCGGATTCTTCTGTATTGTGGCCCATTCAATAAAATTTTTGATCTATTTATTCCTTTGATTACTATTTTCAGATAAATGAATTGAAGGAAGGTTATATTCAAAGAATGACTAGTTCTTTTTATGTTTAGACATAACTTTAGGTTCAAAGGAGTGGATAAGGTTTGCTACTCAAAATAGTGAATATTTGAAATAAATTTGGCAAATTGGTATTTTTCTTTTCTAGCTAACTTTCCTCCTTCATTTATTTCCAAGGTTATTTTTCTGGTTATAAAGCGATGTTTTTACGGAATAAGAGTTCAAAAGTAGGCAACTACTAGAGACTTAGGAAATGTAGTAATATAGCAGAGATTAAGATATATCCATGTATTTAGTATCTATACCTACAATTAGTCTCACATCAGAAAATTCCAAACTTTGGGTCTTAATGATGGCTTCAAAGATAAATAATAAAGGCCTTTTGTATGTATAGGATGCTCTTTAATACTAAAGAGAACAATGGTATAAATCCAATCTCTGCTTTTCAAGAGCATTAAAAATGCAGGGAGGACCAAAAAACATAGAGGGACAAGATAGCCCTCAAACATCTCTATAGCCAAAATTATTGGACTTTTTCAGTAATTACCACATAACATTAGTAACCAAGAAGTAGTGTAAGTAGCCTGAAATGACACAGAAGTTTCTTTTCCACATAAATCAAGCTCAGGAGTAAAAACTCAGGGGATGTTTGCATGTTCCACAATGTCATCAACAGTTGAAGAATCTTCTGTTTCTATTGTATTTTCCTTTTGTCCTTAGTACTTGCTCCTTTATTGGGGGATAGTGAAGTAGGAGATGGTTTGGAGCACCTCCAGAGAAACCTGGGGCTATTCATGAAACTGTGCTCAGGTGTCACTCCTAGGGAACCAAATTGGTACAAGCGAGAGAACTTAGATCAAACACATGCAAGGCAAGTTTCTTCACCCTTGTACTATCTCTCTACCCCTTAGTGCGTATTCTTAAGACCATTTCATGTTTGTAAAGGTCCTTGTAACTCTAATCCTCATTACATCAACACTTTAGGCAAAATTCAGGATAGATAAAAAGAAAAAAAAAATAGACCACATTATTGAAAAGTTGTCTTGGTGGGGCCGGAGAGATAGCATGGAGGTAAGGCATTTGCCTTTCATGCAGAAGGTCATCGGTTCGAATCCCGACGTCCCATATGGTCCCCCGTGCCTGCCAGGATAACCCCTGAGCACTGCCGGGTGTGACCCAAAAACCACAACAAAAAAAAGTTGTCTTGGGGGCCCGGCGAGGTGGCACTAGAGGTAAGGTGTCTTCCTTGCAAGTGCTAGCCAAGGAAGGACCGAGGTTCAATACCCCGGCGGCGTTCCATATGTTCCCCCCAAGCCCGGGGCAATTTCTGAGCACTTAGCCAGGAGTAACCCCTGAGCATCAAACGGGGTCCGGAAAAAAAAAAAAAGAAAGGTTGTCTTGGAAGCTTTTTATCAAATTGACTTTTAGGGGGTAGGGGGCCACACTTGACTGTGCTCAAAACCTTTTTTCTGGCTCTATTCTTAGGGAGTACTTCTGGCAATCTCAGGGAACCATATGGAGGTGTTAAAAAATTAGACTGGGTCAGTAGTATGCAAGGCACTTTATGTGCTATACTATCTCTCAAGCCCTCATCAAAGATCTTTTATATGCCGTGGTCTTTCCCTAGCTTTGAGGGAGGCTAAAAATAAAATAAGTATCAAAGCAGTTTATAGATTTTGATAAAGTAGAATTAATATTAACTACTACTAGCTACGTAATGTTCAATATAGCTGTTCATTTTGTGTTGCTGTTTCATAGTGTCAGAAATAGAATCAAGGCCTCTCATATGCAAGGTCAACATAGTTGTTTCTGTTCCAGGAACTTGAAATGGTTTTCTCCCATGATGCCAACCAAAGGAACACAAGTTCATTGATAATAAGAAAACACCAATTTTAGGACCTTACATACTTTTCCAATACAAGAGCAAAACAAGAACACCACCACCACTAAAAACAACAAAAGACCTGGAGCTCTGGAAGGAGGCAGGAGGTGAAGAAGCATATGCGGTAAAAAACAAAGAATTAAGATTTTCTGTCTCTGTTCAGTGTCAATGAGCTGTGCTGGTTAGAGCCAAGAACAAAAACTGAGTCTCTCCTCTCATTTGAACCAAAAATTAAAGCTGAATGTGGACCCACTACCAAGATACCCAGGAAATGATCACACTGGTTTTTGCCAGAATGGAAAGCTCTTCTGCTTGCTAGTCAGTGAACAAAGACAATACTTAAATACAATACCCCCATATTCTCCAGTCCTTGTGTTTCAGGAAATATGTTTTAAATGTAGAAAGAAATGCCTGGATATCAATCTTGACTAATTCTTAATAAACAGTAGTTGGGCTGGGAATAAAAAAAAATAGGGGTCTTGAGGGCCTCAACTCTTCTGAACTCTTTGATCATATATTTTTTTAATTTTTATTTTGATCATAGTGGCTTACATATCTTTCATATTAGTATTTTAGGTACATATTAACATTGAATCAGGGGAATACTCACCACCAAATTTGTCCTCTGCCCTTCCCTGTTCCCTTTCTGCAACCCATATCCCCCACCATCACCCCCCAGGCTGTTAGAGTAGGTGGTCCCCTCTTTGTCTAGCTTACTATCAGTGATCATACATCTGTTTGGTCCTCGTGCCCTCCCTCCTTTCTCCCTCTATTTAAGAGGCTAAGCTAGATAAATCGAGTTATGTGGTTTTGTTTGAGGGAAAGAAAAGCAATAGAATGGGGTAAAGATTAAGCAAAAAAAAAAAAATGCTGAAAATGGGCGGAGTCCTTCTAGTGGCTATCAGCCTCAGTTTGAGAGAGGACATGAAGAAGGTAATTGAAACACCATAACAATACAAATATAAATGTCAAATTAAATATCAGTGAGCCCTACAGCAATAAAGAGAAGCACCACACAATAGTCTCAGTTCTGAATTCAAATCATGCCGGAGTGCAAAAAGAAAGAGAAAGATAAGATAAAATAATATATACAGATAACTGGTTGTTACAACCAGGACTAAACAGTACGCATCCCGGGACCAACAACAACAACAGAAAGCTCTAACCTAGCTTTTGGTCTACAATCTGTTCAGCAAACAAGATCTCCAATTCCAGAGGTCTGACTGAGACAACCGCAAGTGAACAGGTCTACCAGAAACATAACAAAAGACTTTGTCCCAGGCTCCATCCTAGGAGCAACATAATGAGCAAGAACACCAACTACAGAAGATGAATTAAAACAACACTGAAGAAGCAGAACTGCTAGAACCACAAAGAAAGCCTTCATCATAAGCTCCATTCCTTGAGCTGCACAGTCACCAAGATCTCTAGATACAGAGGACTGATTTTACCATCCATGACGAAGCAGAAGTCTTCCATACGCCACAAAAGCACCGAGGGGAGAGTAAATGATCATGCAAGGAGTCTATAGTTAATCCCATGACAGTATACTTCAGGGATGGAGAAACTCTGTATCTCCTAGGCCAAGGAAATTCCCTCTATAATATCCCCAATAGTTACTGTGCCTATGCAGGGAGAAAAGGAAAAAAAGAAAGGGAAAAAAAGCACAAAATAATCATTTTTCCACATATATATATATATATATATATATATATATATATATTTTGACGTCCTTATTTGGGTGTAGTTGATTGAAGTTGATGTCTTTTTTATTTTATATTGTTTTATCTTATCTTTCTCTTTCTTTTTGCACTCCGGCATGATTTGAATTCATATTTTGTATGTATTTCTCCAATATAACAAGTTTCATGCTCTATTGGCTGATCTAAAGGTAAAAGGCAACTGGAATAGTGAGTGTCAAAGTATAAGTGTGAAAGGTCATGGGTGGGGGCAGAAGTCTGCTTGTTGATTATTCCTGCAAAAACAGTTGTAATATACTTTCCATCTCTGAGAAGCAATTTCTGTTTAGAAAAGTATGAGTTATTGTTGTTTATCTAGCCCATTCATCAATGTCTTCCATATAGGGCATGTCAGAGACCTCTGTCCTTTGCATTGTCTCAGAAGAACATTATTTTTATAGAAACTTTAATATTTTCTAAAACTATGCCAAATCTGTGACCAAAATAAGTGGTTAGGGGCTGGAGAGATAGGACAGCAAAAGGACACTTGCCTTGCACATAGCTGACCTAAGTTTTGTTTCCAGCATCACTATGGTCCGTAAGTACTGCCAGGAGTAATTCCTAAGTGTAGAGTTTGAGAAACCCCTGAGCATTGCCAGTTGTGACCCCCACAACAAGCAAAAAAAAAAAAAGGTTGGTGTCATACTTTAAACATATTATCAGGAATTGGTCTTTTAAAATATTTTTTAATTTTATTTTAGTGAAACCATTGTGATCTACAAAGACCTTCATAGCTGAATTTCAGATATATAATGAAATAGGGCCATTCCCACAACCAGTATCAATATCCCTCCACCAATGATCCCAGAGTGCATCACCACCCATTGGCCCCTAGCCTGCCAGTATAACAGAACCATTTAAGTTTAGATTGTTGGGGCTGGAGAGATAGCATGGAGGTAAGACTTTGCCTTGCATGCAGAAGGTCAGTGGTTCGAATCCCAGCATCCCATATGGTTCCCTGAGCCTGCCAGGAATGATTTCTGAGCAGAAAGCCAGGAGTAACTCCTGAGCGCTGCCAGGTGTGACCCCAAAAACCATTCAAGAATTTTAAATTTTTTATTAAAAACTAAAAAAAAGTTTTAGATTGTTAAAGTTTAGGTCTATTGATTCTATTGTTGTTGATTTTGGCTTGATATTTAGTTCTGTCCTTTTTTTCTCTACCATGAGACCTGAGACCATTTGGCCCCTAGCCCCCAGCACTTCTTTTTCCTTTCATCTTAATTTTATAGAAAAATGCAGAAGTATGTAACAAAACTAAGTAATCTGTGTCCCAAGGTTTTATGAAAAAGGTGGGAGCCTCCATTTAAAAAAGAAAAAAGAGAAAAAATAAAATAAATAAAATGGATGTGTGGCAGATTTTTGCATAGGCTCAGCAAAATAGGGGGAAAAATAGAAAGGATAAACCTTTGGCCTAAAAACAGAGACACTCTATTAATGAAACATTCTGCTATAAGACCAACTACAGGCTTTTGGCACAATAAATTGTTAAACCCCAAAGCTTTCTTCATGATCCCAGTAAAAATTCTTCTCAATCACAATTATTTCAGTAAGGTTTCTGTAATTAGAGATCTTGGTTTTTGCACAGATTCTATGTTGAAGTCAGTGTATCCTGGAGCATCTTCAGGTTTCATCTCACCATTAGGTACCTATACAGGGAACTATGTCCTGAAAGCAAGTTGTTGCTGTTTCCAAGTCATTACAGTGTTATATGTACTTACTTTGGAGCAAGCTTGTGCCAGGGTAGCGCTAGGGCCTTCCCTGTAAAAATTCAATTCCTGGTGCTGGTGTAGAAAACCATGTTGTTCTATAGATGGGATCCAAGGTTCAAGAGTGACTGGCCAGTGTTGGATCGACTGAAGCTTAAGTCAAGTCCCTATGACAAATAGGAATTGGTCTACTAATGCAAAATGCATGGTATTAAAAAGTTCTTGAACGCAGCACAGAGACTTTCTATGATAAATCATTATAACAATTGAACAGAAACTATTTATACATCATACATTAAGTCTGATATTATATATTAAAGCACTTGAAGCTTTACAGATATTTGTTTCCAGAATTATCTATAGAATTTAGATGTTGATTCTCCAAAATTTCTATACAATACATGAGAGTAAGATGACACATATGATTCTTAATTTTTATAAAAATGTATTTGTATTGGCATTCTGCTCCAAAATCAACAGCAAAACTTCAAAATTCACAAGGCAAATTGGTGACCTTATACAACAGACACATCATCTTTGTTGACATAAAAGAGCAAAACAAGACAGTACTGGTTTCAATGGACATGCTAATTTTATTCTTATGAACAGGCCACTTTTGGAAAAACTTGGATCTCCAGCTATAATTCATGAAGATCTCTAAGCTACTTAATAAAAATTTATTCCGTTGTGCCACCATTGACATCATCAAAGCCAAGGCATTCTTCATTACCAATGGACTAAATTAGAGAGTTGTGTAATAGGTCAATTTTTATTGAGTCCATATTCCTACAGCCATGTTCAAAGGCCCAACAAAGGAAGTTAGACTTTGTCGACGTAAAATTTTTGTTGGCAACATGGCTAAAAATCATCACTGAATTTTCTTCCCTTGGCAGCACTGTGTAGAACAGTGTACAGATTGACCAGGATGCATAAAATTAAATCCATAAGTCCAGGATGTCTTTAGGAGACCAGTGGATGAATGAGACACCATTCCATCAAGCATCACTCTCAAGAAAAAAAAGAAAAACTAAACTTTTTCCATAGCAGTATTCATGCCAATAGTTTTTTTTTCCTGCTCCAAGAGTTGGACCTGCTACAGAAATTGATTCAGACTCTTAGTAATTCATCAAAATCACTTAGGCCATTAGTTAACATGAAGTAACAGGAGTGAATTAACAAAAGCCTGTAATGCTGCCAGTCTAACAGCCTTGAAATGGAGATTGCTCCCTGTGTGAGATTTATGTGAAAGAGAGATGACAAGGAAAAAAAGTGGCCATTGTCAATCCATACATAAACCACATTGAGACAGCTCAGAATCAGAAGAAACTAAGATTGTCTACAATGGGATTGTCTACAATGTCTACAAATGACATTGTCTACAATGTCTACAAATGGAATCAGCCAACAAACCAATAATAGGAGCAAAGCAACCAGCAAATTTTTTGCTGAAAAAGCCATGAATTTAGCCAAAAAATGAAAAGAAAGACCTACCACTTGCAATGACTTTTCTAGACCCAGTTACAGTGCCATGATACCAGTCAGCCTTCCGGGGAACCTCTTTTGAAGTGGTAATTTTCAAGCTACATCCTGAGGGGATATCATTGTTCTATATTCATAATAAGGATATAAGTTTTGTTTGTTTTAGTGTTAGTATAGGAAAATTATTGTATCATATCATATTATATTATGCATGATATATCTATTATTATCATTCCTAATGTACCTTGCTATATATCAGGGTTCATTGAACCCTAGGTAAGGATTGATAAACAATAATGAAAAAGTAAAAAAAAATTTTTAACATATGGAACCTACTTTTGCCACAACTGTTGCACAAGGTGTAATGAAACAAACAGAAGAGACCACGTGGTAGGGAAACTAGCAAAGACTTTTCAACTGGAAACTCTCTTCCCCAGTTTTTCATTAATTTACCTGCCCTAAGAGCCTTATTAGAATGAAATATATATACAGATACCCTATATCATGATTGGGATTCAATTCTGGAACCAGAAGAGGATAAAATCCTGACAATGGGGCCAACCTTGGGAATCCAGGATTCCTCCATTAAAACCTTCCCCAACCCTTATTTACCAGTCATAGGGTTTCCCACTGACATTTTCACACAAATATATACACACAGCTCATTTACATAGCTCAGCTTTATCTTCCATGCACTATTTTTCTTGTTTGTGCTCTAACTGTTTATGCATTGTTTACAGCTTACTTTTTTGATCCAGTCCAAAAAATTTACTTGCCATTCTTCATAGGCCATCTGCACTCAAGATTTGTAACCTGAAAAAAACATTCTTCCTTCTTCTTTCCATTTGTTCAAGTCCCTCTCTCACTATTCTGAAAACCAACTCAATAAAATAATTTCTATCCATTGATCATGTACTACTGAAATTTCAGACCTGGAATCATAAGCTATTGTATATTTCTGTCTATTTACTTATCCTGTTTTCTCCAAATGTATTCTCCTTTATGTAAATAGGGACTGTCTTACACTTCTTTTGTACAGTATAGTGTATTTTAGACAGCAGGGCACCTACTGGCAAGAAAAACTCATTTGGGCCAAAACTTTTCCAAGGTGGTCTTTGTGCTAATTTCCTTGTATGCTCCACCCTGGCACTTATTATGGTCTTGGGCTCAGCCTCTTCTTTAATGATTTCGTTAAATGTTTGACTATTTGTTTATCCCTGACTAGAAGAAATGAAAATTAGTGCTTTCCAAAGCTCTTGACTCTGATATCATACTTTTTTGTTTTTTTGTTTTTGGGCTACACCCGGCGGTGCTCAGGGGTTACTCCTGGCTGTCTGCTCAGAAATAGTTCCTGGCAGGCACGGGGGACCATATGGGACACCGGGATTTGAACCAACCACCTTTGGTCCTCCTGGATCGGCTGCTTGCAAGGCAAACGCCGCTGTGCTATCTCTCCGGGCCCGATATCATACTTTCTTAACCAGACTCCATACAGATGGTAGGATAAAATGTTGTTATTTGCATTTTTAAATAAAAAACCTAAATCTTAGAATTTCTAAGGGCCGGGTCTAAAGATATGCAACCGGTTAGTGACAAGACTAGTGATGGGAATTATATTTCTTGTTCTTATTGTATTATAGAATAAACAATTTGGTGGGTTTTCTGGGAATTTTTGGTAGTACCAGGGATCAAACAAGACCTCATACGTGCAAAATATATATTCAACCACTGAGCCACATCTCTGAACTCCAGAGAAAATTAGTTTATATAAAAAGTGTAATCAATAGAGTTTTTAAATTTTCTATACTCTTATTTTACTATAAAGTCACAGAGCAAATGTGAGTACAGCTCATGCCCTACTAGAATTTCTATGCAACATGGTTGGGTCTGGATGACCCACCCATTGTTGGATCCATTTTCTTCTATCTTTGTTTTCTTCCCTTGGGTTTATAAATGCATCTCTGAGTTGGTGAGAATTCAAAGAAGCTTCCTGCATACTTTGGTTATCTGGTGGCATTTAATTGTATGAAAACTGCCACTGACGATTTCTTCTATTTGTCTCCACAATACAAACAATGTTATTAAAAGTAAACTGTCAGAGATATGCTTACAAGTTGAGTCTCTCAAATCTTGCCCCACTTCCCTTAATACATAGGCATGAGAAGTAAGTGGGCAAGGATGGAAGCTGGTTGCAGCAGAATCAGCTTGCGTGACCCCTTAATGGTGTTTTAATGCCGCTTAATGGAACTTTGCATCATTACCTATTACATCCGAGAGAGCCTTTTCTAATTGCACTGTCAAAGATTCATTTTTACCTTCACTTAATTGACTGAATCCAAAGCAAAGACCTTGCCACAAGAATTTCTATACTCTTCTGAGCACTCTTTCTTTCAGGATTTCCTCTCACAGCTTTAAAAAAAAAAACAAAAAACAAACCAAGCAGGGCCAGAGTGATAGCCTGGAGGTAAGGCATTTGCCTTGCATGCAGAAGGACGGTGGTTCGGATCCCAGCATCCCATATGGTCCCTCGAGTCTGCTAGGAGCGATTTCTGAGCATAGAGCCAGGAGGAACCCCTGAACGCTGTGGGGTGTGACCAAAAAACCAAAAACGAAAAACAGAAACAAAAACCAGGCAATGAGACCTTTATAAGGCACTCATAGAACTCATTGCTCACATCTTGGGGACAGTGTCCTCATATTGAGCTGTCACAAACAAAGTGAGCAAACCTGATTCTTTTAGGACACCTTGTTCAATTTTTCTTTCTTTAGTATGTACTTTGCCATATATGGGGCAGTCTTCCATAGAAAATCCTTCATGGTTTGTCTGTAATTCTAAGTTATCTGGCCATTCTGGATATTTCCTTGCTCAATCTGCTAACTTGGGTACCATTCAGGGTCTGTAATGCTGAGTTTACTCAGAATGGCCCCTGCCTGATGAGCCTTTCTAGGATAGGTGCACTGCCCTCATTTTCTCTTCTCTGGAGAGAGATGCTTCATTCAGTCAGAGGTTGAGAGGTAGGCACTTCTTTGCCTTCTTTAATTTGGGAACTCCATACCAAACAAGAAAGAGGAATGGCCTATATTTCCAGGTAGAGTCACAAAAACATTTTAAAAAAAAAGTATGAAATCACCATAAATTGCAGTTATAAAGTTGTTCATTATTCAGTCTCAGGCTTACAATGTTCAGTACCAATCCCTTCACTACTGTCCACTTCCCTAGAAAGATAATTTCTTATAAAATATTTTCGTGGCCACCTAAAAGCAATAAGACTAGATCCTTACTTATGACAGTAAGACTGTCTTAGTTTGTCAATAAATGGAGAGCCCCATAAAACACATAGACACAAATTAAAATATTACTATTTAATTCTACAGTTTATGATTTTTAAAACAATTACTTGAAGTGTTGTTGAAGAAATTAATACCTTAGAGAGGTGATTTAAGACTACTTAGCTATATGTGAATGTACATGCAATCTATTATGCTAAATGAAATAAGTCAGAGGGAGAGAGATAGTCATAGAATAGTCTCATTCATATATTGGTTTTAAGAAAAATTAAGCACTTTATTGTAATAATGCCCAGAGATAATAGAGATGAGGGCCAGAAGGACCGGCTCACAATATGAAGCTCACCACAAAGAGTAATGCTGCAGTTGGGGAAATACCTACACTAACAACTACCATGATGATCATAATGAGTGAGAGATGTAGAATGCCTGTCTCAAATACAGTCAAGAGTTGGAAAGGAGGGAGGGGGCATTGGTGGTGGGAATGTTGCACTGGTGAAGGGGGGTGTTCTGTTCATAACTGAAACCCAATTACAATCATACTTGTAATCAATGGTGCTTAAATAAAGATTTATATATATATATATATAATCGAATACTTAGCTTTCAACTTCACATGAATAATTAGCTTCACATACATATTAACATATTAAAACTGTGTGAATGAAAGGGTTCAAGTTGTTTTCTATTAATAAACAAAATATATCATAGATATATTGTCTCCAGTAGATAATAAAGGTCTTGCAACCTATTGATCATGTCACAAAAAGGTTTGTTTCATATCTTGGACTAAAAAAACTTAATAACCCCCAGATTTTTTATAGACAAAATAGTATTTCAAAAGAAGATTTTAAAATAAAAAAAAAATAAAAATTAAGACACAATTT
This sequence comes from Suncus etruscus, assembly GCF_024139225.1. Taxonomy (NCBI): domain Eukaryota; kingdom Metazoa; phylum Chordata; class Mammalia; order Eulipotyphla; family Soricidae; genus Suncus; species Suncus etruscus. Next base: position 117,345,287 of record NC_064850.1, read on the forward strand.
GTTCACCATGTCTAGTTGAACAAGTCTGATATTCAACTAAAGAAAACAAACTCAAACCCTTCATTAAAGGAAATTTATCTCATTAAGGAATTTTCCTTTAAGTGTTAATTACATATCAGGCCAGTTTAGATATTACAGAGATACCAGTGAATAAAACTGATTAAAAGTTTTCTTTTGTGGAGCTTGCTTGTTACAATTGAAGACAGATGCCTGGAAGTATAACACATATTTTAATGAATAATATTGCATGCCGCTGATGTTTTTTAAAGTCAGTATACTTTGAAAATAGAAATTTCAAATAATTTGATGATTTGGTTAATCATTTATTATCCAGAAAATACTACATAGTTAAGATTCAATGCTATGATATTTCTAAATGACTTGCACTTTGGACACATAGTTAGAGGCAGTCAGTGAAATTCTAGTAATTTCACCTTTTAAGAAGGTTCTGTCCCAATAAACTAGAAATAAGCTTGATGTTGATCATTTATTGTTCTTTCCTTGAATTTTGAATTATGTGGCCTTACCACCTAATTTTCTTTGGTAAGAAATCATATAAGAATATTGAACTCTATTCTTAAATAATAAAAAGCCCAACCTAGACCTCTAGTCAATCATATAATTTATTCTTTTACCAGTCTTTATGACAGTTTTATACTTCCAGCTTGAATTAAGTTAAGATTTGCCTTCTCCATTCCCACCACCTCTTGAGAGTTCAGTGTTATTGAGTAGAATTGCACAGGCAAATGCCCCCCACTTTGGGAGTTTCCTTATCTTTCCCTTCAATTTTCAAAAAAAAACCTTTCTATTTCCAGAATTCCTCACATCACCACAATCACTCATCTTTCTAAATCATTTAGAAATTTTGTTCAATTAATCAAGCTCCTTCTTTCCAAGGAGTATTTCAAGTCTCCTCCATCTTTTACATCCTTCTACTTCCATGCAATCAATCCCAGATTGCTTTATTACTAAGACAAGCAGGAACATTTAGCAGGAACTGAAATTTTGGGGTGAATGAGTAAGAATTTGACAATTGGAGGGGTCTTTTGCTGTCATTCCTCCCCAACTTTGTAATATGATGAATTTATAAAACTGATTCAAGAGAAAAATCAATAGTGATAAAAGTATCATTCATAGAGTAAGGATCATTTTCTTTATTTAATTTCTCCACTTTTCTTTCTGTCATTATCTCACATCTTGCTTTTTCATTGATTCTTTACTCCTCCGTATTCTTTGCCTATCACTCTTTCTTCTGTTTCTGTGTAATATATACAATTCTTCTCATTCTATGTCACACTGTCTTGAAAGAATCTGTTTATTTATTGGTCTTGCCTAATGGAGCATGTACTATTGAGAGTGAGGAACATGTGTTTCATCTTCTTCCCTGTCTACTGACCTCACTCTCATTGTAGGACTTCCTTTTATCCCTCATCCTTTGCAGAGCAGAAGAGGAAGTGGAATTTTATTTTATATTCCATGTATAGTTTTGAGGTTTATATGTATTACTAAAACAGGACCAAACAAGAGGGTATACTGATTCGCCCAGATCTAGCAGAGGCAATTTGTTTGGATAGTATTAATACTTTACAGTATTTCAGAGACACAAACTCAGGGAGTCCCCGAGTTCTTAAAGCAATGATATTGGCATGAGACGCGTTACTGAGAATCATGTAAGTGGACCAAGAAAAAACAATAGGAGACTGCTTGGTCTTGTACTCCAAACCTTGATGTTCAGGACCAAAATACAGACCCAAGAGATTAAAATTGGGGAACCACATAGAATACCAAAGATTGTACCCAGATTGCCCAATGCAAGGGAAGTACCCTATTCCATTGTACTATTGCTCTCACCCCAAATATTCTCAATATTCATCACCAACCTTATCAACATGGCTAATGCTTATTGAGGTGCCATAATGGTTCCCAGTTCATGGTTTAGACAACTGAGCTGTTGAAAGATTAAGACCCTTTCTCAAGTTTATGTTGCTGGGTTAAATTAGATTCAGAGTTTTATTGCCTTAAAAAAATAGCATACTTGTTATCTCTGAAAATACTTGGAATCTTGTAAGTTCTCCATATAAGAACAAATCATATGTGGACAATAAATTATGGAATATAGTCAGTATCATATGGTTCAATATGATAAATTCTGGGTGGTGGTAGTGGTAGTTCAAATTAATGAAAACAGTCTTCATCATTAATTTTAGACTTTAGACTAGGAAAGATTTTATGCAGATTGTGAGAGGATATTTGTTTACTTAGTCTTTAGCTAGTATTCTACAGATATTTTTCCCAAGACAAGAGTTCAATGTTGCTGAACAAGATGGGCCAACTTGGTTGAGGGAGTCAGGAACACTGAAGGGAACAGAACTCAGGAAAGAAACGAAAGAGGCTAGTGGTCCCCAGATCCTATCTTGAGAAACTGTTCAGGTATTGGGAGAGAGGTAACAATTTGTCAGAGTGATTTGTTTCTAAAACATCCCAAGTAAAGTTATACTTAGGAAGTAAAATAATACACCTTCGTGGGATTGTTTAATTTCTAATTTTTATTTTCTATAATTCCAATATCCAGTTTTTCAAACTTGTTTATCTTATAACTAGAGGGTCAAAATTTTCAATTGTGTGAATCTGAGAAGTACAGTTGGAGGCATGTGACCCTCAGTCTTTTCATAAGTGCACACACATGCATATATGTTTTAGCAGTACTAAATAAAATATCAGTTTTGGCAAAGGTGAACAAAATGGGAGAGTTGTCCATCCCAGAGCATCAGAGCTAATCTCCCAAATGACTGATGTCTATGAATAATGGAAAGTTCGCTTCCAATTGTTTTCTTCCACTTCATCTGTGTTCCATTGTCTTTCTATTTCCACTGGACTATTTTCTTTGGAAGTGTTTACCTTTGCCTGCAAAGCTGAGACTCCTGAAGAGGCAGTCTACTTTGTCTAGGTGTGTCTCTTGTGTTTGGCACATGGACATGTGACCATAGGTCTGCTTCATCAGCATCCTTACTGATGGATGGAGCACAGAGCAGTGAGACCTCAGGCAGCAGTGGGCTTCATTTCCTCCAACCACTATGCTCAGGGAAAGGCTTCAGAACATCCACTTTAAACCATTTTACCTTCTCAATGAGGTGGATCCTATGCGCTTGAAAAAAAGAAGACACAAAATTTATCCCACCAAGTTGAGAGCTAGCTGGTGAGTGAAGGCCTCTGTTGTTCTTGGAAACACAATCACCGTCTCCCCTTTAGCTTCATATTTTTTCCAGACCCTAAAGGCAAAAGAAGTCCATCCAAAAAAAGTCTCCCAGAAATCATTCGGGTGCACCCAGAGATTTTTTCCTTTCAGTCAAACCTGATTTGGTGTTGGTTGGTGGGGAGTAGGGGGAGAAGGGAAATAGGTGACAGTTTGTGAAGTTAAAATACCATCACAATTTCAGCTGCTTCTTAGCCAATGGCACAGCTGTTTCAAGTGCAGAGCACTTGGGCTGGGGCTTGAAGCCAATCTAAAGCGCACCCCCTTCTCCCCCCCCAACTCCTCCCACCCCTGTCTGCTCCAGGCCACCTCTCAACCTCTTCTCTCAAAGGACCCCACTTGCTGGGCTCAGTGAATTTGGTTGGCTGATGCTACAGCAGTTGCCTGCTCATAGCTGTGTTTTAAAATTCCAGTTTCTTATCTTGTTTACTGATTGATGATGGAGGTGACTGGGCCCTCCAGCCTCCTCTGCCGCCTACTTGCCGCAGAGACCGAATCCTCTAACAAGGCACCAGCCAAGCCTCAGGCCAGGGTCTTCCCGGTGAAATCCCCCGGGGAGCCACGCCACGGGCCGGATGCGGGCCACAGGCAGGTCTGGGCAGTGTCTTATCGGAACCACCGTTAGCAGCCGGGCCCACTGGGTGGGCTGCCTTCAATTCAGACCCACCATGGGGGTCAGGCAAGGCTGTCAGCATCAGGCAGTCGGTGACAAAAGGCATGCATGGGGCTTTGTTTTTCCACTACTTTCCTCCTTCAGCCAGCTCCCCGGTTTAAACCAAATAAATAAACAAATAAATAAGTCTCCAGCTTACATTGCAAAAGATCCAATTTAAAAAAATATATAATGTATGTATGTATGTATGTATAGATACATATATTTGTATATTCCACCCCACGGGGCCAGTGTGTTTCTGTGTTTGTGTGCGCATGTGTGCGTGTGTGTGGTGAATGTTTGCTTCCTTGTTTTTCTTTTTCTGCTGCTTTAAAAAAATTTTGTTCCACCCCATCCCCCTGTAGAATCTGAAAAAAAATCAGAGGCTGCAGGCATCGCCTGTGGCTGGCTGTTGAGGCTCTTTGGGTGGTCTGAGCCGACTTTATGATTTATTCAGCTAATGGGAAGGGAGCTTGACCCCAGTGGCCGCAGAAAGAGAGCTGCTTGTGGGTTTAATGCTTTCACCACAAAAATGTCTGCTATGACTAAGCTGCGCTGCTGAAGTCAGGGTCTGAATGGTGCTAAAAAGGAACTTAAGCATTAAGAGCGCAGTGTTTACTATAGATCTGCTCTTGGGATTAGGCCAAGGGGTTCGAACTCCGTTTCAAAGAATAGCATGGAAGCTGCGAGAGAACTCCGAGCTGTGCGAGTTCTTTTAACCAGTGTCTCTGGTGACTTACCCTGGGAAGATTTACCTCCTAGGACTTTTCTCCCCCACCCCGCACCCCCCAGTTACTAAAGAGTTCTTTAAAACGTGCCAGTGGGTGCGTTTTATAGACTTTTTCTTAGGGACATATCCCTATTTTGTGTGTTGATCGCCTCTGCTGCGAAGGAACACAGCGTTATTCTTCTTTAATGTTAATTTGAAACGTTAAAAGAATGCCTCCGGTTGAAAGAAAGAAAAAAACCAGAGAGAGAGAGAGAGAGAGAGAGAGAGTGGGAGAGAGAAAGACGAGTTGGGGGCAGCTGTGGAGTGAAGTTCTTGGCCACACAGGCTCCCCACCCCCTCCCAGAGAGGCCCCTTTGACAGACGGAGGGTCCCCTCCCTGACCGAGCTGGTAGTACCCGCGCAAAAGGTCCAGCCTCTGGGGTTCCTCCAGGACGCGTTTGCAGAGGGCGGGGGGAGTGGGGAGGTGGGTGTCGGGAAGGCTGCGGTGATTTTGATGAAGATAGATGAGCTTTCCAATACCTGCTGTTAAAACTTCACTGCACTGGCTTCTGGTGGGCTCCCAAGGGTGCCTAACAGCAGGGCACCCCTGTGATGGCTATGCTCAGGTGCAATGCTCCCCTCCTGGAGCGAGCCTTTCAGAATGTGAACTTTATCTGCATTTCCAGATCCTAACTCACACACGGAGTGGGGGGAGTTGGAGGGGCTGCCCAAGGGATGGGTTTAGAAACTTCGCAAGGCTGCAGGATGGTGGGGGTTGGGAGAAAAGGGGAAATTGTAGATGAAACTTCCATACTTATAAAATCGTAGATGTGGGCCAGCCCTATTTCAAGGCTACAGAAATCCTGACCCTCTGTACTCTCCTCCCAAAGGTCCTGAGCAACCCGTTTCAGTTTCTGCTCAGACTCTTGTAAAAAAAATTTCCTTAGGGGGTCCTTGCAAGTCAAGGCATTCTAATCGTTAGCATTAGCTGCTGGGACCCCAGACCGCCTTCCATTCAGTCTTCTTCCCTGTTCTGTGGGTCTGTGATCCCCCAGATCAGCCAAGCAGTGCTTCCATTCCTTGTCAGGCAATGGTATGTAATCCAGGGTTGCCTCCCACTGAATTGGCTGTCTAGCCCCTAGAGATTAGCAAGGTTATCCAAAGAGAGTACTTGACCTTTTATTCCCCCAGGGCCAAGAAAATAGGCAGGGTCAAGAAAATTACTTTGCCAGTTCATTCTGTCGTCCTGTAGGTAGATTAAATTTTTTCTAATCCAAGTGTTTCCCATCTTTCCATTTTTACTTTGGTTAAAACTTCCTCTTGCAGATTAAGGAGCATCTCTCTTTGCAGACAGTAACATCCAAGCAATAAAAGATCAATAAAGGATAGAAAAATACGTCAAATAAAACTAAAAGGAGGGGCCACAGTGATAGCACAGTGAGTAGGGCACTGGTTTGAACAGTTTAACCTGGGTTCAATCCTCCAGCATCTCATAAGGTTCCGTCAAGCCCATCGGGAATAACTCCTGAGTGAAGATACAGGAGTAGCCCCTAAGCATTGTAGGGTATGGCCCCAAAACAAGACAAACAAACAATAACAAAAGGACTGGAGAGCTAAGTCCAAGAGCTCATGCTTTACATGCAGAGACCTGGGTTCAATACTCAGAACTTCATGATCCCCTGAGCACAGAAGGAGGAGTCCACATAATGTGTAGCCAGGTATTTTTAAAACACACACACACACACACACACACACACACACACACACACACACACACACACACACACACACCCCTGAATTTTAAAACTGTTAGAAAAACAACAAAACTAAAAAACCCAATGTAATATCCTTGATTAGATGCAATTTTGGAAAGAAGACTGAAAGGACCTGTATGGAAAAGTTGACTACATTTACTTCAAGTCTGTCATTTAGCTTACAGTAGTGAGCCAGGGGAGACTTAGTTTGAATAAATGTACCAAACCATTACTTAGAAAAGGAAGGGTTCTGTCAGATATTTATAGCAGTGGTAGGATCTACCAGAAGTCTGGAAGGATCTTTTTTTAACTATCTCTTCTATAAATTCATCACAAAAGAAAAAGTACAAAACTAGTGCAACATGTACTTCTCAATAAAGCAACAACTATAACTGTCCAAAGATATTTCTTTCTTCAGAACCTCCACATCTTCCCTATAACTCCTTCCCTCCCAACTCCTGAAACCATGTTCTATAGCTGTATAGAAGTTTCTCTGGCTGCTATCTAGAGTTTCAAGGCCCACTCATAATACATCACAACTTGTCCCATCTTATTATTTAATTATACTCTCAGAATGATCACCAGTTGCTGTGACTTTTTAATCACTCATTTAGACACGTTCTATGAAGGAAGTTGCTGGATCTAAGAGAGAAAGAGACTGGTCTTTCTCTTTTCTATTCAGAGAAAAGCAGCAGAATAAACAGTAGGGGGACCACTGAATAAGTCTTTGCAGCAGAGGGGATGGTTTTTTTTCACTGCCTTCCTCAGCCAACTCATGAGCTTCTTCAGTGGGCCTCACTCCTGCTGTGCTTAAACAGAGCTATAGAGATTTTCAGAAAGAAGGAAAGTTAACACATTTCTGAGGAGCCAAAAAGCTCCCGAAGAAAGCTCAGAAACAGACATTGTCTGACAAAGGTTTGGTGAACACTGAAAATGGTGTTTTCCTTTCCATATGTCCTTCCTGACCCAGAGCAAAAGGACACGGTGATGAAGGACAGATGGAGGATACTGATGGAAGATACGGACCAGAAACATACATGACATTCCAGCACATCTTTGAAAACAAAAGTTGTGCTGGCCCTGATAGATTCATCCTGGGACCAAAGAGTGAGACCAAAATGGACAAGAATGGCCACAGGGAACATGGTAACGAGGGGCAAAGGGATCTTTCCCTCTCGGCTGGCCTTCCCTCCCCCATTGGTTGCCAGGCCACACCACCAGGGTGAGGGGCGCTGGGCAAAGGGATCTTGGCCTAGCTCAGCCCGTCTGCAGCTGGGTGTTTCTGCCGCACAGGTGTTTCAGCTTTACTCCATCAGGAAGCAGCTTGCCCCTCCACCCCCAGCCTTTGTCAGGGAGGGCGTTTTGGGGAGGTGGGAACACCCACGATTGTTTCTCAAAATCCGAAGGAGGCAGGGGTTGGGGGAGGGAGCACAGCCCACCCACCGCTGTGATACTTTGCGGGTCAGCCTTCCTCCGCAAGGTGTAAATCAGAGGGCAGATCCATGATCTGGGAAGTTTTCCAGATGCACAGTGCACAAAAGCCCATGTGTTCTCATTGTGCGGAAATAACATGCCATCAGAGCAGGCCTGGGACACCGGGCCTGGGCCGGACCCTGGCATCCTGTCTGCACGTCTTCCACTTTACAGGAATGATGTGGCCGGCACAGAGGGAAGAGCCTTAGAGGCCAAATGAGTGGACCTTTAAGAAAGGCCACCTTGTCCCTCTCTGGAGGCTGCACACCACCCCCACGGGCTGCTCCATCAAGTCGAGTGCCAGAGGGAGCCTGCCAGATGTTCTGCAGAGGGGCCGGCTTTGCCAAAGTCAGGGGCAAGCAGATCCAAACAGGCCTGCAGAGACCTGGAGCTTTGGTTTCTCCTGTTTCTCCACCACAGTTGGAAAAAGAACCAAATCCTCTCTGGCTCCTTTCATTTGCCACTGGCCCTGGCTCTGTGGGCAATTAAGCTGCTGGTGCACGGAGACCTTTTCTTCCCAGTGCCATACTGGAAAGAGGTTTGCACCCAGAGCAAGAAGAGGAAAATGTCTTCTTCAAAGTCTATGAGATGGGCAGAGGATACATTCATGTCTGGGCCATTGAGGCGACCTTTATTGATTTTCTAGCCCATTTTTTTCTGGACCCCTCCTAATGGCAGGGGATTGCACAAGGTCCATCTATTTTTCTCTTATTCAAATCCTTGTTTGGCCCTTTGCACCGAATTCCTGTCTCTTTTTTCCTTAGAGCAACAACTACAACGATGAATCATCACTGTTTAATTTTGCCTCTCTGAGACTTCTTGAGACCCAGTTCACTTCTCTGTCAGCAACTCCGTCCTGCTTTAAGTTTTTCACTCTTCTCTTTCTTACATGGGGACCTATGTAGATAGAAACCAGAGGAAATGCAAAGCTTGGCTGGGTGTTCATTGGCCATCACTCTTCCTAGGTTCATATGTCTTCTTTGCTTTACTTTTTCAATAATATAGTTCTTTTATGTTTCCCTTCAGTGAATGATTCCATTTCTCTGGCATTTGTAACAAGCCACTTCAATTCCCTTTAGGAAGTTGTTAGTATATAAAGCACAATTAATTAGTGACCGAGAGAATGGAGAGTAAATACTCATAGGAAATAGGTTTGGAATCCACAGACACACTTGGCCTTGTCCCATAGGCTCCTGAAATAACCAGTAATAGGTTTTGAATTATGGAAATTCCATTCTCCAGAATTCATCTGAAGCTGTAACTCAACTGGAAATTATCTTGGTTTTGTGGGGGAGGGGTATATTTTTCCCACCCTCTTTGCAATCCTATTTTCTAGTCTTCCATAAAACCATTAAATAAATTTCAGACTTATAACTCTCTTTTTATTTATTTATTTATTTATTATTTTATTTATTTTGTTTTTTGGGCCACACTCAGTGATGCTCAGGGGTTACTCCTGGCTATGGGCTCAGAAATCGCTCCTGGCTAGGGGGATCATATGGGACGTGGGGGATCGAACCGAGGTCCGTACTAGGTCAGTTGCATGCAGGGCAAATGCCCTACTGCTATGTCATCGCTCCAGCCCCTACACTTATAACTCTTTAAAAAAATTTCTTATCCACCTGTTAACTGGAGGTTGAAATCTGAATATGCTTTACCCCATCCTGCTCTCTAAGTTCTGTAGAAGAGGAAGATAACTCATTTACTGTAGTTTTATTCAGGTTAAGCTTGTCATTCATTGGATGGAAGCACCTTTGGATTGAAGCATCTTTTGGATTGGTCCCTCATTCTACCTGATCTCTTCTCATAGGTATGGTCTTTGGGTTCCCAATAAAGCCCTGGGGTCTCAGGCAAAAAGGCTGGTGGGTTTTGGTTTTACATTGCTGAACTTTCTGCTTGTTGGTGTTAGGACTAATGAAAGGAAGGCTTGCAGTGGAAGTTACTGAACCCGTTTTATCTCCATAACTATGTGCGGATTATTCTCTGTGTCAGTATTTGCTTCCAGAACTGTGTCTGCCCAATACCCTGGGATTGAGCCATGAGGCTTCCACTTCAATATATTAAGAAGGAGATGCTTTCTGGACCCTGTTTTTCTTAAGCTGTGGAAGAGACTTTGGGATACAGGTGGAGGGAACCTGAGGTTCTGGAAGTGGACATGGTGCAGTCACACAGCAAGTGCAAATTGATATTAGTGATACTATTACTACCAATAATAATAATAGTGTTACCTATAATGATGGTTGTTGCCCAACCCCCATTCTTCATGTAATCTTACCTACCGCCCATTTCTAGGCGGGGTCTTTGAGGGGTTACAAAAGGTTTGGCCAGAAGGCCAGGATAATATAGAGGAGAAGATTTTTGGAGAATAGAGGGAGCAGGAGGAGAGATGGCTGAAAGAAGCTAAGGTTCAGGGCAAGCTGAAGACAGCATGCTTAAATAGGTTTAAGATATTAGACCACACGTGTTGTCCAGGGCCTGAATAAAGATGATATCTCCTGAAGAAGCCTGCCTGTGAGTTTTCTACCCACAGCTATCCTGAAAGCTGCTGACCCACTGGCTGGAAGGGGTTGCAGACACACGTGGCCTGGGTTGGAGGAGAAAGGCCCCTCCATCACCATCCACCACCATCCAAGCCCATTCAAAGGACTTATATTCTATAATGGTAATAGTATCATCCCAGACAATATCATTTGGCGTTCTATGATTTTTACCTATACTGAGCAAATGATAATTAAAAAATTATAAAATAATGAAAAACTAAGAAGTGGTGAAAGATTTCATACACATTAGTGTCATAAAAGTGCAGACTTTGTACATCAAAACCTTAAGAGTTACACCATTATAAACATGCTATCTTAACTATAATTTTAAAAAATGACCTGATATACAAAAGAAGTCTCTGAAAGTCACAGAATTAATTATTAAGGTTTTGTTTTTTACAAAATGACAGAACCCATGATACATGCAGTTATACATGCTCTGGACAGTTAAAATCCACATGAAAGGTATTATAATTAAGGTAGTAATTATTAAGAAGGTACATAGAGACTGGAGAAAAAATAAACAGTGAGTGGGTGAATAATCAGAAGGTCGATGAGAAATCAGAAGAAAAATTTAAAAGCAACTTTTAATATTGGCAATTTAGACATATGTCAGTCATATTATAGTTGTTAATTAAGCAAGGGAATAAAGGAAAATCATTTTCCATTTATCTAATAGACTCCAATATTTGGGGGTTTATGGTGCACAGAGAACTTTTTCATCTGTATTGCTTTCAAGTTAATGACCAATTTGTCATCATCCACAGCATCACTTCCAAAGAAGAGCAGTGCAATGCACAGTTAGGCATCCATGAATGTGATTTTGTAACCGGCCTCACAGTAATTTTTAATTTTTCTAGAAGGCAATTTAAAAAAAAGCATTAGTATTAAAGCTGACATCTTTGCTCTGGTGCTTGGAGATCATGATTTAAAAATAATTTGAACCTTATCTGCAAGGTTGGGATTCTATGAAGATTGAGTTTAATTAAATGCCAGATAAAATGCTGGGTGTAATGTTCTGTGAACTACCAAGAAACGCAAGAGCAGAGGGAGAAGTTCAGGCATAGAATGATGGCACCATTCTATGGGATTCCAAAAAAATAAAAAAACCACCACAGTATGAGAATAATACCCAAAGAAAATGAAAATGATGAATAGGGGGGGGTATGGTACAGTTAGGACAGAGAAGGGGCCACTATGGCAATAATAGTTGGACATGATCCCTGTGGACAAGAACTGGGAAGTAAAGTGATAGATAGGCATGATTCCTCTTTTAGGAAAACCACAGTTCCTAAATGAAAAAAAAAAGTGAGGGAAGAGAGAAAAAGGAGAAGAAGAGAGAGAGAAAGGGAGGAGGGGGAAGAAAAGTGTTTGACCTAGAGGCAGATGTTGAGGGTTTGGGAGAACAGTAGGGTAAGTGGAGAAATTGATGGCAAGAAAAGTGCTTTAGTGAAGGGATGGGTGTGGAACACTGACTGACACTCAACTCTTAACAATTTTTAACTCTATCTCATGGGGATTTAATATTAAAATAAAAACGAAGTGTAAAAGAACAACAGATTTTACTACAGTCTGTGAAAGAGCAAGTATTTTGGAGCATATCAAAAATCATTATCTGAATAGAATTACTGGTTTCTACTGCACATCAAAATGAATTTCCATAAATTCATAAGAATTGCTTTTCTTTTGTTGTTGTTGTTGTTTTTGTGTTTGGGTCACACCCGGCAGCGCTCAGGTGTTACTTCTAGCTCTACACTTAGAAATCGCCCCTGGCAGGCACAGGGGACCATATGGGATGCTGGGATTCAAACCACCATCCTTCAGCATGAAAGACAAACACCTTACCTCCATGCTATCTCTCCAGCCCCAAGAATTGCTTTCTTTATGAAATAAACAAGTGTCCCAGGAGAGCAAATCAGGAGCCTGTACTACATAGATGAAAGTTTAGAAAATACCAAGATATTGAAGAAAGTGATGTTTCTGAACCAACACATCACAGGAAAGATAATGTAGTTAGATGTCAATTGACTTGTGAACCTGAGCTGGTATAACCTCCTGTCCCATTTTATAAAAGAGAAACTTGTTGCATTATTATTTGTCATTGCTCTGAGACAAAAATCTGTAAAGATGAGTTAAAACTTTTAGCAACTTGGGCCAGAAAGATAGTATGGAAGTAAGGCGTTTGCTTTTCATGCAGAAGGTCAGTGGTTCAAATCCCAGCATCCCATATGGTCCCCTGAGCCTTCCAGTGGCGATTTCTGAGCATAGAGCCAGGCATAACCCCTGAGTGTTGCCAGGTGTGACCCAAAATCCAAAACAAAACAAAACAAAACAAAAAAAACACAAAAAACAACACCAAAAAAAAAATAAAACCTCTTGGCGACAGGGTAATTTGTGGTTGATCAACATAAGAAATAATTTTCAACAGGAGGACAATTGAGGAAACTGAGGCTTGTGCAATGTTGTGAATTTACAAATTAGGGAATTTTGACTATCTTTTTTATAGGTATCATTAAAGTCATTATGATTATACACATATACAGGCTGGTGCCTGTAGCTGGTCAATTTTCAAGTAATTGTATTGGCAGCTACTTATTTAACACCTATGTTCTAGGTATCAAAGAAGCAAATAGATAGTTAAAAACTGCTATTTTTAAAGTGATTCATATACAACAAAGTGGCTTTTACTTTGTAATATAGCCTGTAATGTCTCTGTATCCCACTTACTATTAATAACACCTCTTCTTCCTCTCCCAACTGAATCCTTGTCTTTTTCCTTGTGTCCTCAGAGGCAGTAAGGTGAAAATGAAAGCTGTATCCAAAGAAGTAACAGTACAATGAAAGGAATAGCTGAAATCACAGAAGAGAAAGACAGGAAAAAAAAATCTGAGGAATTATTAGTTTGACCTCCTGCTTTTGTGTTTCAGTATTGGTCTGAGAGCTAAATGACTGTTTGGAAATCATGATGGAGCATCTGATATCAGGGCTTAGATTTTGGGCCCCCAGAATCTTATCTTCCTCTCTTTTTCCCAATTTCATCTGCCAGTTCCTCTTCTCTTCCTTTGACCTAGTAGTTATCATTGTCTATTGTATGACAAGCATATGAACAAAAAAAGGGAGGGAGAAATGGAACAATTTGGTTTATCTCACCTATTTATCAAATTAGTACCCATTAGACCAACTCAGCTGCTTTCTTCCTAGTTTGTAGGAAAAAAAGAACTATATTTGGGCTGGGAGTTTTTCTGAATGGATCATTTTCATGTAAAGATTTATATTCTCTCCCTCCATATTGTTTCAGCAATCACAATGACAATACAAATGTGAGCATGGATTTATCCCATAATGATTGGTCATGGAAAATGAAGAGCTGTCAAGTGATGTCTATAGTGATTTCAACTTGAGACAAAGTTAACATTGCAGCATGCTCTGGTCCTGCCAGTCTGTGAAGCTCAAGGGTTTCAAGAAGACTTAGAACCAAGCTGCTGAAATATTCTCCTGCTTCAAGCCATTGCAAGTGTGTTGGTGTGGAATGATTTACAATTATGTCTTCATTTGCTGTCTGGCAAAACTTCCTGGTGTAATTTAGTCGTCAGTCATGACTGGAAGGTTTATTACTTCTTAGGACTTCTCTATTCTGTCAACCAGTAGTTGTCACTGTGCCATCTGACAGGTCTCTTTGCAAGTAACTCAGCTTCCAGAATCTCTTCCCACAGGGTATCTTCTTTACTGTCTTCTTAAATTCTCCTGGAGAAGTTTTCCAAGTCCTAGATCAAGATCCCATTCTTTTGCTTTGGCTTTTCTTTTTCATACTTTAGTATCTTGTGTGGAACTATACAAGCTGTACTCTATTTTAAAAAGTGTCATTAAATAGATTTTGTTTTTGTTTGTGGGCCACATTTAGTCTTGTTCAGAGCTTACTTCTGGCTCTGGAGTCATTCCTGGTGGTGCTTGAGAGACCTTAGGGGATGGCTTGGATGGAAACCAAATGGTTCACAAGCAAGGCAAATGTGTTACTCACTTACTATCACTCTGGACCCTGAATACATTTTTTGTTCCAGCTTCTTTCTATTTATTTTCTCTTAAGAAATTATTATATATTTTTAAATAATCTCAAATTGTGAGATGGAGAAGCACATTATTAGTCCTAAGAGAAATGGGGACTGATTGAGTTCCCACCATATACTAGCAATTGCCTTAAGAACCTGGAACCAGTTGAATCCTTACAATTCCCTCAAAAACAAATACTGAAGTGGGGTTGTTGTGGATGGAAACATCTAGACCTCAACAAAAACCCTGTCTGGGTTTCTCAATGTCAGTGGTACAGAGGAACCTAAAGTCTAATCTAATCCTTCATTGGAGAACTGAACCCTATAAAATATGCCTCTTTCTGGCTCACCCAGCTCAATATAGCTCTGACCTCAGTGGTTTCTTTAATTTATTTCTTGTTTTTTTGGGGGGTGGGGGGGGAGGGGAACATTCAATAGTGTTCAAGGCTACTCCCAGCTTTGTGCTCCTGAGTCCTCAGGAGACCATGTGGTCCAGGGATCAAATCAAAGGCTACCTCATGCAAAGCTGTTGAGGCCTTCTTTCTGCTTTACCTCTTTATCCTCAGTGGTCCCTTTAGGGAAAGTGTTGCTGAAGTCAATTTGAAAACCGTGGAAAAGCACTTTGGATTTCAAAAATTTTCAGATGCTCTATTTAAAGTCATATACAGCTAATTCAAGCCAGACTGTTGATTCAGTTATAAGTAGGGCTGGATAAATACATTGGGATAATATGCTACACATGATAAACTATATGTCTACATACAGACACTTCTTTGTTCTTTACAATTATATAAACTTTCTCTGCTATCTCACTCCAATCTTGTAGAAGTCCATGCGCAAGCTTGGTTGTAAACAAAATAAGATCTTTGCAATTATAACTCAAAGCAATCAGTTCCCACATTTTCCACACTATTTTATCAAATCTATTCTTAACAACTACTTGGAAAAGGCTTCTGTTATGCTAAATTTCAGTTGTTCAATGGCTCTGTGTGGGGGCTGGGAGACACTACCAGTAGTTGAGTCACTCTCCTTGCATGCAGCTGACCTCCGTTCAATCTCCAGCACCACATTTTCTCTCAAGTATTGTTGGGTGGCCCCTAACCCCACCTAGTTTACCCAGGAAATCTTTGACTCACAAGAGCCCTAAAAGCTTCAGATTTTTGAGCTCTTTCATTAAACTGCCAGGTCAGTTGACTGAAATAGCTGATGGTTCCCTGAGCCTCAGAGCAGGGCTATGCCCCCACCATCCCAAGGATATAGAATTTCTTTCTTGTGTTTGAGGAGTTGGACACTTGGAATCAGGAACATAATCAAAGCTATTAGGTATCTATAGTAGGAATTTATACAGTCCAGAGACTAAGAACTAAAGAAAATTCTAATTCCATAACCTCAAGTGTCTGTCTCTTAGAGACCCATCTGCCCACCTGGCCCAGGTTTTATTTCATGGTGCACGCTCACTGGGTTCAAGATCTTCCAGGGCCTAGCTGTGAATGATCAACTCACAGGTTAATAAGGATTCAGTGGACACTACATTATAAAACCCAAGTGGGTCCTTTGCTGGCTAAGAATAAGCTTGGCACCTACCCAGCACCAGGAGCTGGGGGCGGAGTGGGGGTGGGGTTGTGCTCTGTGGGAGTGGAAAAGCAACATTAAATCACCACCTTTGTGACTTTTTGTAACCCAGAACCCGGAGGATCTCGGACCAGAACTCCTTTCTTTGGCCCCTCGACGTGGTTTCTTTTATGGAAAGCAAGGATAAAGGGGCTGGGCAGTGAGCCTGCATACATTATTGCACCACCACTTAGTTCCTTCTTTCTTCTGCCATTCAAAACCAGGACACTTTTCTCTTTCTTGTTTCTTTTTAAACCAGGACCAAAGGGCTCCATTCTCTTCCTTGGGATAGGATAATAAACACGTAGAGATGAGCCTTAGGAAAACCACAGTGCACCAAGAGGTGGGCTCTGGAGATGCTTCTTTCTCCCGAGGCCAGAGAGAGCTGTTCCTTATAAAGAGAGCAGTTGCCGTGATGAAGTACAAAACCACATTGTTCCTTTCTTTACTTCTGAATGGACTTGGTTAAGCTTTCAGCGTAGATGTGAAAAAGGCAAGAGAAAGAAGAACATATCCTTGTTAAGTGACTCTGAATAGAAGAAATTGAGGAGGGCTGGGGCATCCGTTATAGATGTTTAGCATTCATTAATGAGAATATGTCGTTTTGATTCAGTTCCGAACTGTAACTGAAAAAGGAAGCTCACTAAGGGAATGAAATCACAACAAAAGAAAACCTCTCAGCATCAGGGCAAAATCAGAACAAGATTAGTACCTCCTTTCAATGACCAGAAGGGATAAAAAAAAAAGTGTTCTGATTTGTCAATATTCATTCATCATTTCTAGCAATATAATTTCTCTTCTAGAGCTTTCTAAAGTCTGTTCTTAAAGAAAGAAAGGAAAATTCAGGACCCCCAGTGATCAGATCTGTTGCCCATTGTTCCCTTTCCAGGGCCATGTTGAATGGCTGAACAGTTCTAGCATGAAACGACTGTGTGCTCAGGCTGGTGTTCATGTCTTGGTACTTCCGCAATCACTCAGAACAGGTGCTTCCAGCCTGCCTTCACCTTCTACCTGTCTGACCCTGTCAGCTAGCAAGGATCAACCATCCCCCCAGTGCATTAAGGGACTGAAAATGGTCCCCCCAGCTGATGACTGGGGCAGAAAAGACCCAGGCAGATGACCAGAGGCTCTTTGTATTCTAAAAATACTTATATAGGACAAGAGGAACTGGGGTACCTGCAGGATAAGAGGACATTGCAGAAGTATAGCCAGTGGGAGTAAAGGGTAGTGAGGTGCCAGAGAGAAGAGAAGCATAAACATTGGAGCCTACAAATGCCTCAAGAGCAACACAAAGTAAATTTCACAAAATAGATTTCCCCTTTCACCAGAGCTCTCAGAAGGAGAAGGGACGGCTTGGAATTAAGCCTAAGAGTAACCACTGATCATGGGGACATGGCTGTCCATACCCATCTCTGGAGTGGCATCTTAAAAAGAATCCCTGGAACAATTTCTCTAAGAGGTGCTCCAGAACATTATTAGCTCTATGGGGTTCCAAATGCCAGGTGTTCAGGAACAGCAGCATCACAGAGGGGATTTCTGATGTAATGACAGTTGAGCCTGTAGTGCTGAGTATAAAAAGGAAAACATGGACAGTTGGAGAAGGGCCTAGGTTAGTGACCAGAGCAGCACTAACCTGTCCGCAGGGGGCTGGAGGTAAAGTATCAGCAAGATGCTGCCTGCTTTGTATCTATCCCTCTTTCTATGTATATTAAACCCGGGACTACGGGCCTCCCCCAGCGACCTCTGGGCAGTGAATTTTCATCTCCCTCTCTCTCCAAAACACTAGGGAAGAGGTGGCAGAATGTAACCCCTCCCCCAACTTCAACCTATCTTACCTGGATGGGAGGAGCCTGAGGTTGCTAATAGAGGGGTTTCCTCAGGGATGTAAGAGAGATTCTGCTAGAGATTCAGTAGAAGCTTCAGCCAGAAGAAGCTGCAGGGATCAGAGATAAGATGCAGGTTGGGTGCAGAGAAGCTGTTTAGCTTAGAAGCCACACATGGTGACTAGGGTCTATTAATAATAAAGCTTCATATCTCCTGAAATCTGACTGCTATGGATAATTTCTTTGCAGTTATCCTGAAACCTTAGACCCACGAGGCCAAAGAAGCTGCAGGTTCCTGGCCTGGCCAAGAAAGGCCTCCATCCATCATCATGGATAATCATCAAGGACTTTTATTAATTTAATTAATACTTCAGCAGAACTCAGGCTCTCTTGCTCTCTTTTAGTCCCAGGTGGGCAGTCCTTGTGAGGATCTAACTATCTTTGATTTTCTCGATTCCTAAGTCTAAGATAAGGCAGTTTGCTCAAATGCTTGCCCACTCCCATCATGCCTTTGGTTCCTGATTGGTTCCTAGTTGATTGCAATGGGCAGCCCATATGTCAGATTCCCCTGTAGGTTCTGTACCCAAATTGGAAAAGGTAGAAAATCAGTGGCTAACATCAGTTAGATGTTAGAGCATCTGATTTCCCCTTTCTTTTTAAATATATTATTTCCATTTCCAGAATGAGACTTTCACTTATTTTAAAAATAAGTAGATATATCTTTAAAGGTGAAGTTATATACTTGAAGGAAAATACTGGAGTGGATGAGAAATGACCATTTAATTAGACATTCATTGTTGGCTTGAGTTGCTTTATGATGTTTGGCAGTACTTAAAAGATCTGATATTATAGATACTGGGACTCCAACAATATAGATGTTATGTTGGCCCAAATGGAGATAATAGCAATGTTTGCTTTAGAAGTTGTATGAGGAGCAGTAGCAATAGCACAGCAGGGATGGTGTTAGCCTTGTATGTGACTGACCCGAATTTGATTCCTCAAAGCTCACCAGGAGTGATTCTTGAGCACAGAGCCAGGAGGAACCACGGAGCAACACAGGATATGGCTCCCCCCCCCCCAAAAAAAAAGGTTGTATTGAATTATCTAGTAATAATGATGTGATAGCAGACTGTCTAGAACATATGATGATAGTTTAATGCCAGACATTATTACTATTATTATTACTGTTATGAGTGAATAAGTAGGATGACACCATAAAGCAGAGAAAGCACTTATTAGAATTTCTATTAGAATTTACTCTTCAGAGTAAATAAAGCTTTTCATGTAAAAATCAGAAGGAAACCATATAAGAGTCGAAATAGGATGTGTGGAGGGTAGGGAGTGACCTCAGTTCACATGCTAGCAAGTTTAGTAACCCATATAGGGAATGCAAGTAAATTGCTATATATATTAATATTTTCTGATAAAAATGAGAGATTTGGGGCTGGAGCTATATAGCACAGATAGGGCATTTGCCTTGCACGTGGCTGACCCAGGACAGACTTGTGTTTGATCCCTGTCATCCCATATGGTCCCCTGAGCCAGGAGCAATTTCAGAGATCATAGCCAGGAGTAACTCCTGAGCACTGCCAGGTGTGGCCCAAAAACCAATATATATAGATTTTTTTTTTCTATAGGCAGAAATGGAAATATCTGGACTTTATACACCATAGGAAAGTGCTGGGAGAATCTCTTGGATTGGATGTGGAGTGGTATGGTCCTGAGGGAATCAGAGGCCTTGACTTTCATTCTTTAGGGATTCAAGGAGCTAAAGGAGAAACCAGACCTGGATCTCACAATGGAAACAGGGCATTTTTACCTTATAAGTTACATAAGTGAGAAACGACCACTATTGTCCCCAGGAGGAAACATATTTTTTTCTAAAAAGAGAACTAATAAGGAAGTGAATTCCTTAACTGCTCCTTGAAAATTCCTGCCACATAATAAATACTGACATAATGCCTGTTGGTTGAGTCACTAAGAGATTGCATAAATGAATAAATTGCTAAGTCCAGCATTAATATTTTTAGAGATGGCCTCACCCATTTTTTGTGTCCTATGTGGACACAACCAGGCTTTCACAACACTAAAGGCAATTGAGAATCTGATGGGAAGAATTCTAGGTGCTTTTGGGCAAAAATGTGTTCTCAAAGAAGTCCGTTTTTTGTCACATGAAAATAACTCTGTTTATTGTGTTAATATATTTACAGTACATATTATACAAGATGCAACATAATTACTATATGTTAATGTAAATTAACACCTCTGATAATATTATTTACAGATTTGAGAACAGAGAAGCTTCCTTGGACATTATGTTGCCTCATTCATGGCTCTTCTATAAACAGACAAAAGTGTCTTTAAGTGGTGGAGGTGTGTCACAGTGTTTTATGTCAATGTTTTTCAACTTTTTGGGAGGTTGGGGATTTGGGTCATACCCAGTGATACTCAGTGCTTGCTTCTAGGCATGGGGAGTTCAAGAACTTTCTGTGTTGTCTCTCTTACCCTGTTTTTCAACTTTATTTACATCTGCAGCCTGGCTCAGGTTCAGGAGCTGGCAGTTAGAAATTACACCTTGAAAATCAAAAATGAAAAAACAAAACAAAAGAAAAAGAAAAAAAGAAGGGGCCAGAGGCCAGAGTGGTTGTGCAGGGTGTAAGGTGTCTACCTTGCGCACTAGCCTAGGATAGACCATGTTCGACTCCCCCCCCCCCACATCCCATATGGTCCCCCAAGCCAGGAGCGATTTCTGAGTGCATAGCCAGGAGTAACCCCAGAGTTTCACAAGGTGTGACCCCCCAAAAATAATGACACCTATATAACATTTTTCATTTATAACATATTTATATTCATAAACTAGTTAGTAGGACAATATATACTTAAGGGTTCAGAAGAGTAAAAATATACATAGGAGGCAAAACCAGAGACCCAGAGGCATTTTTTTTTTTTTAGTTTTGGTACTTTTGGGTTTTTGTTTGTTTGGTGGTGTTGTTTGCTGCTGTTGGGCTTGTAAGACAGAAAAGCTATTTTACTGGGGGGAGGTTGTGTGTGGTACACTTACACATAAGTATATGTGTAGTTTATTTATTTAATAGTAAGGAGATAGGCATATATCAGTTCATAAATATTATTCAAAGCTTTTCATTGGATAATATAGAATATAATTGGAGGATGAAAATGATAACTTGATCTTAAACTCACTTTCCTCAGTATAAAAAAAATCAAGACGTTTTTAAGGTTAAAACAATGACATGATCGGGGCCAGAGATAGCATGGAGGTAAGGTGTTTGCCTTTCATGCAGAAGGTCAGTGGTTCAAATCCCGGCATCCCATATGGTCCCCTGAGCCTGCCAGGAGTGATTTCTGAGCCTAGAGCCAGAGTAACCCCTGAGCGCTGCCGGGTGTGACCCAAAAACCAAAAAAAAAAAAAAAAAGGCATGTGGTCTTCCCATGTTACTTCCTTCAGTAACCCCAGTGTCTATAATGGGGGAAAATAAAGGAAGTGGGAACTAGAAAAAAAGAGGAATAATAATAATAATAATAATAATAACAACAACAACAATAATATAAAAGGAGGAGGAGGAGGAAAAAGAAGAAGGAGAAGAGAAGAAGAAAGGAGAGGAAGCTGATGAAAAAGAAGAAAAGAAAAGAGAAGAAGGAGGGGAGAAGAAAAATAGAAGAAGCAGAAGAAAACAGAAGAAACAAAAAACTGAAAGGCAGAAGAAGGAAGAGAAGGATAAAAAGGAAAGGGATGAAGAAGAGGAGGGTAAGGAGGAGGGGGTGGAATAAGAGGAGAAGGGGAAAGAGGGGAGGAGGAGGGGAGGAAGAGGAGGAAGAAGAGGAGGAGGGGAAGAGGAGGAGGGGAAAAAGATGGGAATAGGAGGGGGAGGGGGAGGGGAAAAGGAAGGGGAATGAGGAAAGGAGAAGGGAGTGGTCGGGGGAGGAGGAGGGAGAGGAAGAAGAGAAGAAGAAAGGAGGAGGAGGAGGAAAAGGAGGAGACAAAAGGAAGAAATCTGTTCCATAGGCAGGCAGGGGAAAAGCGAGAGGAAATCTGGGGACTTTGGTGGCAGGACATGTGCAGTGGTTAAGGGTGTTGAACGTTGTATGCCTGAAACTCAATCATAAACAACTTTGTATCCGTTAAAAAAATATGTATTATGAACAGCCTTCATATAAACCTGGTGTTTATATGAAGTTATTTTTTTTTTATTTTTCTTAAATCCCATAGATAAGCGAGACTATTCTGTGACTTTCTCGCAAGAGGAAGAAAAAAATACAATTGTAGTTTTTCTTTTAACTTCTTTTAGAAAAGTTCTATATGCCAGGATCAGATAATGGTTTCTCCTGTTAACTAACTTTATATATTGCAAATGTTTTTTCTTTCTTTTTTTCATCTTTCTTTTTTATTTATTTATTTTTTTATTTAAACACCTTGATTACATACATGATTGTAAGTTATTTTTTAAAAGATTGAGATTTAACGTGTGAAATAAAAATCAAGCAAAATAGGTAAAAGATCATTCCTATGTGGAAGATTGATTTAGACACCAAAGGAATGGAAAAAGAGTCAAATGAATGAAACAAGGAATTGAGATTCTGAGCCATCTAGGACCTTGAGAAAGCATGGCACTGCCAATGAAAATGAGAGAAAATAGCTTGGCATGATTTCTTAGAAACCAGTTATACATTAGATCTTACAAAATAAAATACAGAAGTTTCTTTGAATCATTTTATGCTGGGATAGTAAAGCATCTGAAAGGGAGACTAAAGCTTGAAATAGGAGATAAATCTGACACCAACTGTGTGTGGCATTGAGCAAGTCACTACATTTCTTGTGACCTGAGTTTCCTGCTCCATCAAATGTGGAAATTGGATGAGTTACCCCTGGGTCTCCTCCAGTTCTGACATTCTATGACTCCATGAAATAGGCACAGCACCTGCTTTTAATTTAAGCTCCAACATGAGTTTCCTTATTCTTTAAACCCGTCTTTCTAGTAAGCGGCCACATTTATTACCAGGCTTGTAGTCATTTCCTTTTATTCTAAGGAGAATATAGATTCCATTTCTCAGTTTTAGCTTTACTGTATTTATAACCTCATAGTGTTGAAACCATTTTGTGAGAACAGCTGCTAAAGTCATCTTTCAGCTGGAGGCATGGTTATGGTGCTGAAGCCACTCAGAGTGGTCAGGCTACCTCTGGAACGCTAATCCTGAGACAGTGGTTTCTCCACTTTGATGGGAATTCAAAGTGATGCTTTGTACTATGGGAAGCTGTTTCAACTTATCTGCAGCAGGAAGGAATGCCCTATGACAGCCCCTTATCCTGGACTTCATTATTTCCACCCTGGGCTTCCTCAACTCCAACTCCCACCATTCTAGTGGAGGTCTTTTTGCAGGACTCCAATGATCTGTTTTTCATTACTCACTTGCTTCTTTTCTTTTTCACTTCTTTCTGTCTATTATATTACCACAGCATTAAATGCCATCATTATCAGTCATTGAAATTAGCTCCTGCTTTCAAACACGTACCCAAGAAAAAGATGAACAGGCTTAGAGGTAGAAAAGAGTATCATGCTGAAAGATCTAAGATTTAGGGAGTAGATGTGGGTATTGGGGGAAATATTTTGATCCTTTCTGTGGCAAAGTGATGGTTCTTGGTGGTATCTATACCACAAGGCTAGAAAGATCTATGAGCACTTATAGTGCTAACTATTGGGGATATAATTTGTATCATAATAATCAGGAGTTATCTCCTTATAGATTCTGGATAACTTTAATTCTCTGGGGACTGAAATATCAAAAGAAATTTAGGATCAGATTATCCTATCTTAAATAAAATATTTTATTTATTTTAATTATTCCAGACACCTTAAAGTACCTGATCTTTTAATACACCAGACTACAGAAACCCATAAAAGCATCCAGGAGATAAGTTCTCATCTGAGGCATTTACCCAAACAATACAGCCATTAATCCTCTCAACCCATTTCTCTCACCCCTGGTACCTCTGATTTATTTCCAGATCTCAGAATCTGCTTCAGGGGAGGCTTAAGTGCTCTGGTAACCATTTGGAACTGCAGCCCTGTCTTATTAAATTGCCATTTCTAAGAGTTAGGGTTTTTCAAAATGTTGAACAGTATCAGCAGTAGAGGGACTGATTAGGGTACTTGTAAAAGAACCAGAGCAGTGACTCAGGGAGTTCTCAGTCAATATCTTCCATCTCTTTCTCTGTGTCCTGATTCATACTTACTACCTTAGTACCCACAGAGAAAACCTCTCTGCTTGATCACTACTGAACAGATAGAGGTGAACTTTTCCTCTGCCAACACTTCAACAAAAGACAACACACACAATGACTCCTGCAACACGAACTGAAGACACCATTGTAATAAGATTACCAAGTACCATACCCAGAACTTTGCTTGGCAGGGAGGGGTTGGTTTTCTTCTTATTTTAAGAGAAGCTTGGAAGATACTATTGAAACCTCATACATGTGCCTTTAGAATTTACTGGATTTTTTTGTACAGTCATATAGATTTGACAGCTCCATTAACAATGATCCCTTTGACAAGGACTTTGCAGGAAAGAGTCAGCTGTGCCCTATGTGTGTGGCAGAAAGAACATACCAGATAATTAATGCACTTCCTAGAAACTGGTGGTAAAGATGCTGATTCCTTAGCTTCCTGGGTGGGATAAGGAAAGTAAACATGACACCCCCCAAATATGACACTTTGGTTATTTTGACATACTGATTATTTTGATTTAAAGATACTTCAGAAACAGCTGTAGGACCTGCAATCTGAATTACTTTTTTTAAAACCCCAAACGAGACATAAATTTCTTCTAAGAAAGGTGCCCATCTGTACCAGGAAGAAGAGAACTTTCTCAGAGTCAAAAGTGCGACGTCAAGATCCTGATGAATTTGAAGAAACCTAGAAATATGATTCTTTTTTTCAACTAGTCCCCCATATATTTTCAAGTCTCTTTCCTGAAATTTATCTCCCAGAGCTCAAATCTCCATTTCCTGTTTTATCACATCTACATACGTTTTTTTTTTATTAAAATGCTATACGATTTTTTAGGTAGATTCAAAACTTAGGAACTTCATTCTATTTTATGAAGGTTTCTGTATCAAGTAAATATATTAACTCAAGTAAGATTTGTGTTCTTCTCTCTTGTTAATTTTTCTTTTTGTCAGTTTCATTCTCAGGCATAGAATATGAGAAGGTAGAGGAACTTCTTTCCTGTCCAAATGAGGTATTCTTTATTCACTCCAAGAGTACTGTCAATGGACTATTTGGTGTGGAAGGAGGTAAATAGGAAGAAAAGGCACTTCCCAAACAGTACTTAGGGATTCTGAAGGCCAAACCTGGCAATACTCAGCCTAAAAGTTTGGGTTGACTATTCAGTGCTCAGCCTAGCAGTGTAGTGCTACTAAGGTTAGGAAGTGCTAGGGGCCACAGACTGGTGCTTCATTGGATCACATGGTAAAGATCAAACTTTGAGCCTCTACAATCCAAGGCAAGCACTACAGTTCTTAAAACTAACTACCTGGTCTCCTGCCAGAGGTCTTAAGTTCCAATGACTTGCCATGTAATTGGAGGATTGAAAAATTGACCTTTTTTTGGCTTCTCTTTTAAAAACTTTGTCTTACTTCACTGGGTCATAGTGTTATTTTTTGGAATAATCTTTCAGATAATTGAATTGTTTATTAATTCAATCAATGAATAAAATCAATTTAATTAATTGTTTTCTCAGAGTTTATTGCTGAGAACCCAAACAAATAGAAATGATTTCTTTGTTCATTCATTTATTTTTTATTGTACATCTTCCAGAGACCAGGTATTCATTGAGCATGTAAAGATGAACTAACCAGGTAAGACCTATTCTTATTCTCTGAAAGACTATAATAAATATGATAGTCAAGTGATTATATTAAGAAGTAGTTGGTAAAAGCTATTAAAATTAAGTCAGAATATGGGGCCAGAGCAACAGCACAGTGTTAGGGCATTTGCCTTGCAGGCGGCCACTCCAGGATGGACCTTAGTTTGATCTTTCGTGGTGTCCCATATGGTCCCCCAAGCCAGGAGTAATTTCTGAGTGCATAGCCAGGTATCCAGGAGTAACCCCTCAGTGTCACAGGGTGTACCTGTAGAGGTAGGGATACAGCTTTCATGGGATGGTCTGGACAGTGTCACTAAGAAAGGAGTATTTCATAAATTATTTAAAGGAGGTAAGAAAGATGGTCCATTTAAAATAAGAATAATAACAAAGACTCTGAAAAACAAACATTCTTGTAGCATTTGATGAATAGAAAAAAAAAGCTTGTTTTCCTAGTGTGAAGGTTCCAAAACCAGGACCTGGAGAGATACGGGTCTGGAAGCAAACATCACTGCAGGAAATAATCCACACAGTGAAAGGGTCAAGAACAGGTCCAGGAATTTTAATACTCAAGCCAGGAATCCTGACATACAAACTTTCTGCTCCTAAGAAGGAAGGCACTTAGTGGAGGAAGAGTTGAGAATGAATGCACTGCCTTCTTTAAACCTGGGCTTTTATTAGCAAGAACTAGACCACATCCTAGGGTGGAGAACTAATACTGACTAGGGTGAAACCCAGTAATCTAATCACCAGATCACACAGTAAGGTGGAGAAGGATTACTGAGTAGGGTAGTACCCAATAATCCAACATTCTAGTACAGTGGGAGAGAATAGTTGAGGATATGTGAGCCCTCACAATGGTCAGATAACATAGAGCCCCTGGTACGTAAAATAGAGAGACTTGTAGGATGTTTGAGTGGAGTATGGTAGGCTATGTCTTAGATATTAGCAAAGATACTCAGATTGTTATTGATTATAACACTGGGCAACTGCTATGTGAGTTGGAAAGGCATATTTACCATAAAGATATTTAGCTTTGGCCATACTATACACCTCTATATAGATTTTTGTCTGCAGGAAGGCCAGTCACCTTTTCTGATTTTCATGTAGCTGTACCATGTAAGTAAGAAGGTGTTAACTCAGTTGGACAAGGTTAGAATAGTAGAATGAGCATAAGTGAGCAGATATCAGGTAGTGAAGACACCCAGATCAGAAAAGGTGGTCCAGGTGAGATGAGGAACTAGTTAAAAGTTGTGTATCATGAACAAATTTACAAAGTAAATTCATCAAAGCATCAACTCAGATTGCAATGGTGTACATTTATTTTTATTGCTCCTATAAGTAAGCACCACAGGCAGCTTCAGAAATGTAGACTTATCCTATAATTCTGAAAACTGAACATATAATAGAAGTTTTGTGAAGGATATGTCAGCAATGTTTCTTCTGAAGACTGATGATTAATTTATTTCTTTTTTTCCTCCAATTTCCAAAAGTTGCCTGCTTTCCTTGACTCATGGCCCCATCTTTCATCTTCAAAACATACCACTCCAAATACTGCTCCATCATTATTTCACTTTCTTTTTTGACATTCTTCCAGTATCCCTAACAAAGGCCATTGTGAATATAAATCATTTAGATGATCTATAATAGACTTACTTCAATGTCCTTACTTTAGTCACATCTGAAGAGTTCCTTTGGTCATAAGAGGTTCTAGTGGTTGGAGCCATGGTAGAGATACCAATTTTGTTTTGGTTTTTGAATTATACCAGGCAGTGCATAGGAATTACTTCTGACTCTTCGTTCATCGATCTTATGTGGTGACATATATTGTACCTGGGCTAACTCTGTGCAAGACAACTGCCCTACCTGCTGTACTATCACTCTGGCCCAAGGTGCTAATTTTTAACCAACCAGGTGGAGTGTAAGAAGATGTGTTCTTAATTTTGTTTTGTATAGCTGAAGGAAGACTCCAGTTTTATTGTCTCTGACCTTTAGGAGCCAGCCAAAGGGATATGGAGCCTGGTAGCTTTCAAGAGTCAGGCACCAAAAGGAGAGGCCTTGGATCTAAACATCTAACCATCACAGTTGTTCCTATGTAGAAAATACTTCTATTATACCAAAAAAATGTTGGCCTTGGTGGGACACTGTAGGTGGGAATATAGAAGAGGCCTGACACTTGGAGTCATCTAAATGTGGGACATCAACAGTGTAAGGTAGAGTAGTGGGAAAATGGGCAGTGTTGGGGACAGGGCAGTGAGGAGAGAGCTCTCTGGCCAGTCAGTAACTTCACTGCTTCTACCTATCAACCTGGGGATTTCTGGGCCTTTTCATCTCTCTGCTGGGTAAGAAGAAACTGACCATGCTGGTTCACTTGAGTGAGACCCAGGGTACAGTTTGCCTGCAGGGAAGCAAAGTGTTTAATGGCAAGTATGTTCACTTTGATAACACCCACCTAATACCTGCAGGGAGAAAAATCAAAATCAGAGGTCTCATCCATACTCCCATTTCCACAAGGCACCAGACAAAGTTTTCATGACCCTTTTACTTCATGCATATAATAATGAAACCATGATCACACACACACACACACACACACACACACACACACACACACCCACACAC
Organism: Suncus etruscus; assembly: GCF_024139225.1. Taxonomy (NCBI): domain Eukaryota; kingdom Metazoa; phylum Chordata; class Mammalia; order Eulipotyphla; family Soricidae; genus Suncus; species Suncus etruscus. The sequence continues at coordinate 117,373,651 of NC_064850.1, forward strand.
ACACACCCACAAACTATTCATTTTGTTTCATCTAAAAGAAAAAGGAAGTTGAGAGTCTGGCAACCTAGAAAACGATTGACTTATTGTTCTGGTTAATTGTGAGACTTTCTTTTAGTTCGTTCTATCAGTTCTAAATTTTATCATCTGCCCCCACTCCCAGAGGAAGCTGTAGGTAGATTCAAATGCCCAAATAAAAAAATGTTAAAGGGTTGGACAAATGAAGGCTAAATGAGCTTTCTATTTCTCTTGTTTTTTTTGTTTGTTTTGTTTGTTTTGTTTTGTTTTTTGGCCACACCCAGTGATGTTCAGGGGTTACTCCTGACTATGTTCTCAGAAATTGCTCCTGGTTTGAGGGACCATATGGGATGCCAGGGGATTGAATCGAGGTCTGTTCTATGCTAGCGCCGGCAAGGCCAACACCTTACCACTCTGAGCCACTGCTCTGGCCCCTATTTCTCTTGTTTGTCCCATTACGTCAGGAACAAAAAGCCACATCTGTAAAATAAAATAAAACAAACAAAAGCAAGGAATGTTATGTCCAATTGCATTTTTGAATTAAGTGCCAAAATGAACTGAATAAATGAATAATTGCTCTAAGACCTCACTTGGTGAGTACTGTTTAGAAAAGAAAATTCCAGGTTTAGACATAGGCCTGACAGCTCCCTGGGTTCTAGTCTTTTGTTTTTTCCTTTTAACTTTCTCCCTCGTGGGTGGTGTTGGGGTGCCAAGCCAAGCAGGAGCTTGCTTGGACACAGCATTTTAGTATTTTCCAAACAGAGAAGTAAAAGCAAGTTCTCTGTTTATAGACAATGTTTTGTTGCTTTGTAAAGCAAAAACACTCATAAATACTGTATTTCAAAGGATGAAACCTTTTAAGAATTAATTACTCCACATTGCACTAAATTTTCTCTTATTGATCATTGCATTTACTTTTTTAAATAACTATGAGCAGTTCTTAAAATTGTAATAAGGTCATTAAGAGATTTAGTTTTTTCTCACTGACTGAAAGTTTGTGCAAATGAGAGTTATACTTATTGCATTAAGTAATATTTTGAGATCTTACTGAAGAGTTTTTCCATTAAAACAAAAAGCAAGGAAGCAAAACTATGTGATTTGCTTAGTATCAGGAGTCTACATTTCTTTTATTTTTAATTTATTTAAACACCTTAATTACATACATGATTGTGTTTGGGTTTCAGTCATGTAAAGAACACCACCCATCACCAGTGCAACATTCCCATCACCAATGTCCCAAGTCTCCCTTCGCCCCACCCGACCCCCGCCTGTACTCTAGACAGGTTCTCCATTTTCCTCATATATTCTCATTATTAGGACAGTTCAAAATGTAGTTATTTCCCTAACTAAACTCATCACTCTTTGTGGTGAGCTTCCTGAGGTGAGCTGGAACTTCCAGCTCTTTTCTCTTTTGTGTCTGAAAATTATTATTACAAGGGTGTCTTTCATTTTTCTTAAAACCCGTAGATGAGTGAGACCATTCTGCATTTTTCTCTCTCTCTCTGACTTATTTCACTCAAGTCTACATTTCTTAAGAAGAGAACATTATTAGTTATTTATTAGCAAGATGGGCCTAAAATACAAAAGATGTTGGTGAAACTCAAATGTCAGAATCTCTCATTAAAATTATTTTTTGGAGGCTCATGAAACAATACTCCACATCACTAATCATCAGGAATATGCAAATCAAAACAACAATGAGGTACCATCTCACACCACAGAGACTGGCACACATCACAAAGAACAAGAACAATCAATGCTGGCAGAGATATAGAAAGAAAGGAACTCTCATTGATTGCTGGTGGAAATGTCATCTAGTACAGCCCTTATGGAAAACAATATGGAGATTCCTCAAAAAACTGGCTATACCACTCCTAGGGATATACCCTCGGAATATAAAAATACAAAAATCCCTTCCTCAAACCTATATTCATTGCAGTGCTATTTACAATAACCCGACTTTGGAAACAGACAAGATGCCCTTTAACAGATGAATGGCTAAAGAAACTGTGGAACATATACACATTGGAATATTATGCAGCTGTCAGGAGAGATAAAGTCATGAAATTTTCCTATACATGGGTGTGCATGGAATCTATTATGCTGAGTGAAATTAGTCAGAGGGAGAGAGAGACACAAAATAGTCTCACTATTAAAAAATTTTTTTTAATTTTTAAAAAAATTTAAAGACATTGAAATAATTCCCAGAGTTGAGGGCTGGAAGGGCCGGCTCAAGATATGAAGCTCACCACAAAGTGGTGAGTGCAGTTAGAGAAATAACTATGCTGAGAACTATCATAACAATGTCAGTGAGTGAGGGATGTAGAAAGCCTGTCTCGAATACAGGCAGGAGGTGGAGGAGGGAAGAGATGGGAGCATTGGTTTGGGAAGGTTGCACGGGTGAAGGGGGGGGTATTCTTGTTATGACTGAAACCCAACTACAATTATGTTTGCAACATGGTATTTAAATAAAGAATTCAGTTCAAAAGAAAAACCTTCAAAACAAAACAAAAAAATTCAAAAAAATTCATACAAAAGCAATTAGGCATACCTGAAATCACCATTCTATGATATTTTTTTATTATAACTAAGCTCTGGAAACAATCCAAGTGTCCAATAGCAGATGAATGCATATTTAAATTGTAGCATATGTATACAATAGAATACTACTTAACTATGAAAAAAGGATGAAATATTGCAGTTTGAGAAAACTGGGGTGGAATTGGAAAGTGTCATGCTACATGAGGTGAGCCAAATAACACAAAACAGAACAAACTAACCAGCAGAGCGTAGACACACCAAGAAAATGATTAGACAATACCCAGTGGAACAAATCCTGAGACATAATCAACAGAACTGGGAAATGAACTGACTAATGGGATGGCTGGAAGGGATCATGAGATATTGGGGGAGAGACCTTGGGTAGAGAGGTCTTGGTGCATGGGGGAAGGATGGGCCTAACAAAGCTGCAAGTATAAAACAGTGAGATCAATACTATGTCAACTATGACACCAAAATTGTTTTTTAATTCTGCCTTAAGTGTCCAAACCTGTTAGAATGTACTATGACTCAAAAATAATCTGATACTATTTTAAAAATTAAATTTTATTTAGGTATAAGTATAAACATAAGAATTGATCAGAAAATAACTTTAGGACTATTTTTCATGAGAATGAATATGACTTACGCCATTAGCCAGTGTTTTATGGAATAGGTTAGATATAATGGGACCTAAGGCTAGAAAAAATTTGGTTCACAAAGCATGTGAATCTAAAAAGTTTCCCTGGAAACTAAAAATCTTTTTAAAGAAACTTACTTCAACTTGAGAAAAATGTTTTTTAATAAGCAGTTAAGATTATACACTAATTGAATCAAGTTTTATTTTTACCCTATAAATCATTTTCCTTTCCCTTAGCAATGTGAATTAATGAAGCGACTTTATGCACAGCACTCTGATATCTCCCAGTTTGAAAGTAATTTCACACATTAAGCACCTGATACAGAAAGAGAAGACTGGGTTGGGTAAATGCATATGCTATGATGAATCAGATGTAAAGAGGAGAGTTCGCATTTGCTCTTCAAGAAGTATCGTGTATGGAAGTCACTACACTCAGAATGCAGCAGTATTCAGAACACATTGCAAGGATCATGCCTAACTAATCCTTGATACCTTCTTGGAGAGAAATCCCAATAAGATATACCTAAATGATAACAATATGTTGATAGAAAGATTTTGAGATTGATGCAGGTAGAGCTTGGGATCATTCCAGCTCTGTGCAACCTTTAATAAAGTCCTTTAATCTGTTGGTCTCACTGGACACAGACATCCATAAAACAAAAGGGTAGACTTGATGAATAATTTATGAGGACCTCCTTCAGTCTTAAAATGCCAACATTTTTGGCAGGACATTTTGAGGTAATAGCTAAGGCTGGTCCTTGCAGCAGCCAATGGAGCCATTTGCTTTCATTATTTAGGACAAGGATAGAGGCAGTACACAATGAAGTCATTTGAATTTTGACTGTTGTTTTGAAACTCATTTTAGCCATAATAGTCTTGAAAGTCAAGGCATTTCACTGCTATTGGATCAAGGGTTCCTGAAGCATTTTTAAAATGATGAGAGCCAAATTTAAGCCATGTTTATGTAAATAATGTAGAGTGGCTTAAGAGAACTCTTGACCAAAAAAGAGAAAAACGTTGATTTGAGGGAGGAAGTGATAAATAAGAAAGAAAAAGACTGGAGTGTAGGTGATGATGAATCTAAACAGAAGCCTGATACCCACCTCTTCAGGCTGATACTGGGAGGGAAGAGGAACAATAAAGCCTCATGTTGTTTCATGGAGCATTTCAAACCCTAGGGACCATTTTTAAGGAGGCTGCAAGCCTCATAGAGAAATGCAACATACCTCCTGGTTATCTGAGTAGTAGAACAGTAGTGGCAGAAGGTGCTTTTTAGGCAAAATGCATAAAGGTACTCTCAGAATTTTATATCCCCTTGCAAGACAGAAAGTAGATGCTAACTATGACCCCAATAGCTATAGAAGTAGCTAAGAGAAGTTTAGCAAAGTGGAGATATTTCATAAAAGGCGAGTGGTGAGTATACTAAATAATGACTTGTTTGGGGCTGTTAAGTGATATATATTCTTTTTGATTTGGGAGCTACAGGCTAACAAAGATAAGTAAGGACAGTGTAACTGGGTTATGCTGGTAAGTAACCAAATACTTGTTACTCAATGATTGAAAGATTGATAAGTAGTGGTACCAAAAATTTCCTGTTCGTGTACTCAGTACTAATTTTCTCTCTCACTCTCTTTCTCTCTAACACACACACACACACACACACACACACACACACACACACACACACACACACACACCACTACAATTCACAAAATCAACCAATTTAGTATTTTGAAATCCTAAACCCCCACTGGGATGATTTTTGAAATGGATCCAGACAAAGATACTTAGGTTTCTGTGAGGTTATGAGAATTCCATCCTTATGAGGAGACTAGTGACCTTATAAAAGAGGCCACAGAGTGCTTGATCTTTCTCTCTCCACCATATAAGGTCACAGAGTCAAACAGTATGAGAGATCTCCCCAGCACCTGAAATCTGTCCATACAGGTACATGGTACCCAGATTTTTAATCTCCTACAATAAACAAAAGACTTCTGTTATTTCAGTTACTCATTTTGTGATTGTGATATTTTGTTATATCAGCCAGAGTATGCACAATGACACACCAAGTCAACATCTGATGAGACAAGAAGCTTAAGGGGACATTAATTAGACTCTATTTTAAAAAACATTTAGTCATTGAATAACCAGTTGATTATTATTTAATATTGTTGGTGTACTGAATCATTTTTGCAAGAACTATTTCCAATTACTTCTAAAAATAATGTATTGTTTTTTTAAATAAATTACTTTATTAAGTTACTTCAGTCCTTACATTGATTTTAGAAAAATGTTTGAAATACATTATTGAAATATAAATAGAAAATGGGTGAAGATCTTATCAACCATCTTCATCTGTTGACCACTACTGTAGACTTAAATTGGACAAGCTATCTAAATTACTGAAAGATAGAACAAAGTACCTTAGAGGAGTTGGTAATGACTCAGCCAATATGAATATGAAAATAAAATCTTGCCAGGGAAGTAAATTACCACTAGAGCTCTTGGCCTTAACTTGAGTCCTTGATTCACTATCTGGCACCACAGAATCTAGGTAAATAATTTGCGTTAAAATGAAGTTTCAGGGGCTGGAGAGATAACATGGAGGTAGGGTGTTTGCTTTGCATGCAGGACGGTGGTTCAAATCCTGGCCTCCCATATGGTCCCCCATGCCTACCAGGTGTGATTTCTGAGCATAGAACCAGGAGTAACCCCTGAGCGCTGCAAGGTGTGACCCAGAAACCAAAAAAAAAAAAAAAGTTTCCCTGAAACTTGTTAAGGGGGTAGTAATTTAATACTACAGTGAGACTAGCTCTCATATTTTGGTGATTGGCTGAGTCAAAATAATGTATTGTTATAGATTAAAATTAGATTAAAACATCTTATTGTTTAAAATGCTGAGAATAAACAACCTACAAACCATCTCAGCCCTGGTCATCTCTGTCTCTCTCCACCTCCATCCATTGCAGTAGTGGAGATTGAACCCTTGAACCCAATGAATAATTCTTGAGTGCAGAGCCAAGAGTAATTCCTGAGCACTACAGGGAGCAACCTAAAGATAAAAATGAATAGTAAATAAATAAATACATGATAGATTCTATTTTTATCAGATTGATCTTTTTATTTCTCTACTTTTTATGTGAATTTGATATAAAAATTACTCAAAAAGAGAAATAACTGATGATTCATACAAAACATTGGCATTTTTCAAAATGATATTCTGTAAATGTTTCTTTTCTCAGTAAAGGCAACATATTATAGCTTTTTTTTACCATAAATTTTCAGAAGACATTTGGATCCCAAATGAATAAAGTCAATTCAAAAAGAAAGTTTTTTGATCTCAATGAACAGTCATGTTTCAGATGTCATCTAAATAAGCTTTCTATGGAAGAAATGATGCAATCATGGAATTAGAAATAACATGGATGGAACTGGAAGATATTATATTAAATTAAGTAAGCAAGAAGAAGAAGGGTAAATACAGAATGATACCCCTTATATGTAGTATTTAGAATAACTATATAAAGAAACACATGGTTTAAATGCGAGCTGTCTTGAACACTCTTGACTCTAGAGCAGGGGTCTTCAAACTACGGCCCGCGGGCCACATGCGGCCTGCAGAGGAGTCTGATCCAGCCCGTCAGCAGTGAGCGGTGTTTGGTTGCCAAGATACCTGCCAGCATATACACTCAGTGTCATAGTTTCTCAGGGATGACGTCAACCGCCTCTGCCCACGGCATGTTGTGTGCTGGGAGGGTGGGCATGAGGGCGGTGTTGAGAGGGACACTGATGTGCCCTTTCACCTGGCGCTTGGCAAGCGCATTGCTGATGACGTCACTGGAGGCCACCGGATGCCACGTGGCGAGGAATACCACATGTGGGTGACTATATGATGTAAAAAGGCGCCTGCTCCACCCCCAGGCAACGTGGCGTCTGTGTGCTGTGCCTGCCTGCCAGTGAGGTTTTTCTCCACTCCCTCCACTGCCAAAGGTCAGTCAAAAGTGCCATAGAAATAAATTTTTGCCAGATGGGGGTTCAACCCGATTGGACTGTGGGTGACTCATATGAAAATTCCCCTTTGGGGGTGGTGAGGCGTTCAGTTGCTGAAATCAAAGTTAGAGGGTGGGTGGTGGTTGGGAGGTTAGGGGTTCAGTGGTGAATTGCCCATGTAGAAAATTAGGGGTTCGATGCTGAAGCATTTTGAAGGGATTACATTGAAAATTTTATATGCATTTTGCAATTCCTTTTCAGTGTTCACATGCTGATTCTGAACATATCAATTTGGGCATTATATAGGGAGATATAACTGAACTATCAGGGACTGAGCTGGTCTGCTTAGAAAAGCCTGCAAGGGGTAAGTGTTCACATCAGGGACTAATGGGGGTTCATACACTGTGTGTATATATACACACATATTTGTATTTCACTAATATCAGTTTGGAATCCCTAGGAAACAATGATGTCAAGACAAAGAAAAATTGACGGCGAGTGTAGGATATTCAAAGAACAGTGGACATGGATGTACATGGAATTTATCATGCTGAGTGAAATAAGTTAGAAGAGAGAGACGCAGAATAGTCTCACTCATCTATGTGTTTTAAAAAAAATTAAAAACATTATTGTAATAATGCCCAGAACTGGAAGAACTGGCTCATGATATGATGCTCACCACTAAGAGTAGTGAGTGCACTTAGAGAAATAATTACACTGAGAACTACCATAACCATGTGAATGAATGAGGGAACTGGAAAGCCTGTTTGGAGTACAGGTGGGGGTGGGGTTGGATGGAGGGAGATTTGAGACATTGGTGGTAGGAATGTTGCACTGGTGAAGGGGGGTGTTCCTTACATGACTGAGACCTAATCACAATCATTTGTAATCAAGATGCTTAAAAAAGATATTATAAAAAAGGGAAATTGCATTCAAAGGAACATCCTTAAGATTTATAGCAAGAAACCCTCAAAGCCAAAAGACAGTGGTAGGAATAGTGACAAAACTCAATGAAATGAATACTTCGCCTAGAATACTGAATCCAGCTAGACTCACTTTCAGGTTTGAAGGAAGCATACATACTCAGAAAATGTACAGACTCAAATCCAGCCTTAATAAAAAAAAAAAACTGAAAGATATACTTTAAGACAAGACAGATTAAGAGACACACAAAACTTCTAGATAAAAATGACACTAAATCCCATAACAATTTTTTCTCTCTCTCAATGTCTATGGACTAAATGTGCCAGTTTAGAGAAATAGAATGGCAAAATGGATCAAAAAGCTGAATCCAACATTCTGCTGCCTACAAGAAACACATTTAAATAGCCAAAATAAACATAGATTCAAATCAAAGCAGAATAGCTAACGCAACCCTTAGGAAAAAGAAGATGGGGAGTATCACCTTCCTCAACTTTAAATTGTATTCCAAAGTAATAGTCATTAAAACCACATGGTATTGGGAATAAAAACAGACCATCAGATCAGTGTAATAGACTTGAGTACTCAGAGAATGTTCCCTAGACATGCAATCAATTAATCTTTGATAAAGGGTAAAGAAATACAAAATGGAGCAAAGAAAGCCTCTTCAACAAGTGGTGTTAGGACAACTGGTTGGTCACATGTAAAAATAGTGAACTCAGACCTTCATTTAACATCATGCACAAAGGTCAAATCAAAATAGATTAAAGGCCTTGATATCAGACCTGGAATCATAAGGTATATAGAAGAACACAGAGGTAAAACATTTAATGACATTGCAACTAAAGGCATCTTCAAGGAGGATACCATTGTCCAAACAAGTGGAAGCAGAGATAAACAAATGGGACTACATTAAACTGAGAAGCTTCTGCACCTCAAAGGAAAAAGTGACTAGGATACAAAGGCCACTCACATATGAGAGAAACTATTCATCCAATATCCATCAGAGAATGGATAACATCTAAGATATATGAGATCCTGACAGAATTTGACAACAAAAATCTAACCCCATCAAAAAATCGAGAGAAGAAATGAACATACACTTTATAAAAGAAGAAATATGGATGGCCTAAAAGCATATGAATAAATGCTTTACATTACTATTTATCAGGAAGATGCAAATAAAAACAACAATGAGTTACAACATGTCACAGTCTCATGCCACAAAGACTGGCACATATCACAAAGAACAAGAACAATGGGTGCTGAAGGAGATGTGAGGAAAAAGGAATTCTAAATCACTGCTGGTGGGAATGCTGCTCATCCAGCCTTTATGAAAAACAATATGGAGATTTCATAAAAAAAAAACAAACTGGAAATTAAGCTCCCATCTGATCCAGCTATACCATGCCTAGGGATATACCCTAGAAACACAAAACCACAATACAAAATTGCCCTCTGCTCACCTATGTTCATTGTAGCTCTATTTACAATAGCCAGATTTTGGAAACAACGCAGATGCCCAACAACAGATGAGAGGTTAAAGAAACTGTGATATATCTATATAATGAAGTACTATGCAGCTATCAGGAAAAATAGAGTTATGAAATTTTCCTATACATAGATACACATGGAAAATACTTTGCTGAATAAAATGAGTCAGAGGGAAATAAATAGACAAATTAGTCTCACTCATCTGTGTAATTTAAGAAAAATCAAAGATAGTACGACAATAAAACCCAGACACAATAATATGAAGTTTGAAAGGACCAGCCCATGATATAAAGCTTACAACAGTGATTAGTGAGTTCAGTTAGAGAAATAACTATACCAACAATTATCATGATAATGATTGTGAGTGAGAGAAATAGAATGCCTGTCTGGAAGACAGGCAGGGGAGTGGAGAGGAGAAAATGGGGGCATAGCTGGTGGGAAGATTGTACTGGTAAAGAAGACAGAAACCCAACTACAAACATGTTTGTAATCATGTTGCTTAAATAAATATATTAATTGGAATTCCAAGTTCCAGCTGAATCCCAACTGTGTGATAGGCTGCATTGAACTAGACAATTAGAGAATTCATGGGGTCCCCTTGAGGAAGGCGGGTGCAGGAATTAGCAATGGGAAACAGAGACTAGACACTGAGAAATGAGGTTGAATCTTAGTCCATTTATTGAATGTAACAACAGGATTTTAAGCAAGATTTTTCGACAAGTCATGATATTTTGCGGTATGTAAGAAACACATCTGTTTTTCTGCAGGGTGAAGCACTATACTTTCTCATTAACAAAAGCTTAGATAGCTATCAGTATATTCTGCTTGATCTTATACTTCCTTAAAATAGACAATTTACTTTTTAGGCTTTAACAAATAACCATACATTCTGAATATCTTATAAAGTCTGACTAAAAACACAAACTTTAGTTAAGGGGCCAAAGTCTGACTAAGACAAACTTTAATTAAGGAAAAAATTATGACTAAAAAGACAAGCTTTAATTAAGGAGAGAGGGTCTCTGCTTGAAACAATGGTTTTTCTAGGAAAAGTTTTCTTCCAGTAATAGCCCATTGTTTCACTCCCAGGTCATACCTTGGAAGTTATTTCTAAAGTAAAAGATTAGCAAATCACCAGAAGCCCCTATACATCAGATATAAACCAAAGCAGCATTCCTTTCATCTGAGGGGACGGGGAGGTTGGCCAAACACAAAGGCACAGGATATTCTTTTAATAACTGATTCTGTGTATAATTTTAAAGTTTCTATGTTTCCCTGATGCTATGTTTCCCAGGTAAACAAATTAATATTTAATCAATGCCACATTTGTCTGCACTAATTCGTTCGTCTAGAGTAGGGGTCTCAAACTCCCAGCCTGCGGGACGTTTGCTGCCCTCCGAACATTTTGTGGCCCACAGCCGGCCTTCAAATAGCGGCCGGCCTTCAAATATCGCAGTATTCGCGATTATTCGCTTATCGAATAATCACAATAAAAATCGCATTAGTAAGAAAAAAATCGCATTAAACATTCGCATACCCCGAGCAGTTCCGTTCGGGGTATACAAATGTTTAATGTGATATTTTGCGATTTTTTTTCTTACTAATGCGATTTTTTATTACGAATATTCGGTAAGCGAAATCTCTTATGAGGCCCTGCCTCACCCCGACTTTGCCTCCTGCGACCCCCAGGGAAATAGAGTTTGAGATCCCTGATCTAGAGGTAAATGCTTAAATATAAACATACTTAGAACAGCAGAAGAAATTTAGGCCAATAAATGCATGAAATTGTCAGTGGGATAAGCTTGAAGTATGCTACAGCCCTGTCAGGGAAAGGGTTTCCTTAAAGCCCTGTCTCATTTAGCTATATTGGGATCATTGCTTCCATTACAGAATGCTGCCATAAGACTTTCTCCTCAACAGGCTTACTGATGTTAGCTTCCACTAAGCCAGGTCTGTGGTACAACTGAGGAGAGGCTGTTTTCAGAACCTCCTTGCGACTTTCTTCAGGTTAATCTCATGACCCTATTTGCATTGATCATTATGTTGCTGGTTAAACTGTTTGTTCTACCTGTATAGATTTTAATAGATACTCTTGTTCTCTGCCCAGCTACAAACAGATAATTATGAGTCCAATTCTCATGGTTTTATATTAATTTTCACAGTTCGGGAGAAATGCAATTGTTAGATTTTTAATAATTCTCAGCTATCCAATTGGGAATGTTTTCCAATTGCTGTGATGCTTGATTATGTATATTAAGTAGCAATTTCTTTTCTTTTCTTAATTATAAAATTATAAAAATTTATAATTTATAAAAATAATTATAAAATTAAGCACCATGATTATGCATGATTGTAGTTGGGTTTCAGTCATAAAGAGAACACACCCCTTCACCAGTGCAACATTCCCACCACCAATGCCACCCTCCTCCCCAAGCCCTGCCTGTATTGGAGAGAGGCATTCTACTTCTCTCACTCATTAACATTGTCATGCTAGTTTTCAGTGTAGTTATTTCTCTAACTGCACACACCACTCTTTGTGGTAAGCTTCGTATTGTGAGTCAGTCCTCTGGCCCTCATCTCTATTGTCTCAGTGTATTATTACAATACTATCTTTTATGTTTATTAAATACAATAAATGAGTAAGATTATTCTTTGTTTATCTCTCCTTTTGACTTATTACACTCAGCATAATAGTTTCCATGTCCATCCATGTATAAGAAAATTTCATGACTTCATCTCTCCTGACAGCTGCATAATATTCCATTGTGTATATGTACCACAGTTTCTTTAGCCATTCTTCTGTTGAAAAACATCTTGTTTTTTTCCAGAGTCTGGCTATTGTAAATAGTGCTGCAATGAATATAGCTGTGAGGAAGGAATTTTTAAATTGTATTTTTATGTTCCTAGGATATATCCCTAGGAGTGGTGTAGCTGGATCATATGGGAACTCAATTTCCAGTTTTTTGAGGAATCTTCATATTGTTTTCCATAAAGACTGGACTAGTCAGCATTCTCACCAGTAGTGAATAAGAGTTCCTTTCTCTCCAAATCTCTGCCAGCATTGATTGTTCCTGTTCGTTGTGATGTGTGTCAGTTTCTGTGGCGTGAGATGGTACCTCATAATTGTTTTGATTTGCATCTCCCTGATGACTAGTGATGTGGAGGATTTTTTTCATATGACTTTGGCCATTTTTATTTCTTCTTTGAGGAAGTGTCTGTTAATTTCTTCTCCCCATTTTTTCTTCTTCTCTTTGTTTCTCTCCATTTTTTGATGGGGTTAGATGTTTTTCTTGTTAAGTTCTGCCAGTACCTTGCATATTTTCAAAATTAGCCTCTTATCTAATAGCTATTGGATGAATAGTTTCTTCCATTCTGTAGGTAGCCTTTGTATCCTACGCACCATTTCCTTTGAGGAGCAGAAACTTCTCAGTTTAACATAGTCCCATTTGTTTATCTTTGCTTCCACTTGTTTGGAGAGAGATGCTCCCGCCTTGAAGATGACTTTAGTCTCAATGTTATGGAGTGTTTTACCTACATGTTGTTCTCTATACCATATGGTTTCAGGCCTGATATTAAGGTCTTAATCCATTTGGATTTGACCATTGTGCATGTTGTTATGGGATCCAAGTTAGCTTTTTTGCAAGTGGCTGACCAATTGTGCCAACACCACTTGTTGAAGAGACTTTTCTTGCTCCATTCTGGATTTCTTGACCCTTTATCAAAGATTAATGATTGTATGTTTGTGGAACATTCTCTGAATAGTATTCCACTAATCTGAGGATATGTCTTTATTCCAATATCATGCTGTTTAATGACTATGGCTTTGTAATACAATTTAAAATTGGAGAAGGTGATGCCTCCCATATTCCTTTTCCCAAGGGTTGCTCTAGCTATATGTAAATGTTTATTGTTGCACATGAATTTTAGGAGTGTTTGATCCACTTTTTTGAAGAATGTCATGGGTATTCTTAAAGAGATTGCAATAAATCTGTACATTGCTTGCGGGAGTATTGCCATTTTAATGATGTTAATCCTGCCTATCCATGAGTAGGGTATATGTCTTCATTTTATTGTGTCCTCTCTTATTTATTAAAACAGTCTTTTGTAGTTTTCTTTATATAGATCATCACCTCTTTAATTAAGTTGACTCCAGTATATTTGAGTTTCTGTGACACTAATGTGAATGGGGTTGTTTCTATTTATGTCCATTTCTTCTCTATCGTCAATGGTGTGTAAGAAGGCCATTGATTTTTGCATGTTAATTTTGTAGCCTTGTGGTAAGAGTCTTCAGGGTTTTCTAAATATAGTATTATGTTATTGGCAAATAGTGAGAGCTTCACTTCTTCCTAGCCTATCTGGATGCCCTTGTATCTTTTTCTTGCCTAACTGCTCTGACAAGTACTATGTTAAATAGGAGTGATGAGAAAGGGTAACCTTGTCGTGTACCAAATTTTAGAGGAAAGACTTTTAGTTTATCTTCATTGAGAATATTTGCCATTGGCTTGTAGTAGATGACCTTGACTATATTGAGAAAAGATCCTTTCCTTTCCATATTGAAGAAAGTTTTTTTTTAAATCAAGAATGGGTGTTGGACTTTATCGAATGCGTTCCTCTGATTTTATTGATATGATCATATGGTATTTAGTTTTTATATGATCATATGATTTTATTTTTATTTTTGTTGATATGGTGTATTACATTGATTGATTTATAGATGTTAAACCATCCTTGCGTTCCTGAAATGAAACCTACTTGGTCGTGGTGAATGAACTTCTTGATGAGGCACTGGATCCTATTTGCCAAAATTTTGTTGAGAATCTTTGCATCTGTGTTTATCAAGAATATTGGTCTGCAATTTTCTTTTTTGGCAGAATTTCTGTCTGGTTTTGATATCAAGATGATGCTAGCTTCATAAAAACTATTTGCAAGTGTTCCTGTTTGTTGTTTTTTATTTTTTCAATGTCATGAAATAGCCTGAAAAGGATTGTTAGTAGTTCTCTTGAAAGGTTTGAAATAATTTATTAATCAATTCATCTGGGCCTGAAATCTTTGGGGGGAATACTTTTGCTTAACCTTTTAATTTCCTCAATAGTGATGAGACTGCTTAGATATGCTCCATCATCTTTATTCAATCATAGAAGGTTATAAGAGTCCAAGAATTTATCCATTTCTTCCAGGTTCTCATATTTCATGGCATTCAGTTTCTCAAAGTAGTTTAAGTAGTAGACTTAGTCAAAGTAGTACCCTTTGAATCTCTACAATATCTGTAGTAATCTCCCCCTTTTCGTTTACAATCCGGTTTATCAAGTTTTTCTTTGTGTGTTTTGCCAGTGGCTTATCAATCTTGTTTATTTTTCAAAGAACCAACTATTTTTCATTGATCTTTTGGATTAATTTTTGGATTTTCTGCTGTAAGCTTTGTTATTTTCTTCTGCCTACCTATTTTTGGTTCCTTTTGTTGACCATTTTATAAGCCATGTCTTTAAGCTATTCACGTAGGCCTTTTCTTTCCTGATGTGTGCTTGCACAGTATGTTTTTGCTGTGTCCCATTGATTCTGATAATTTTTGTCTTCATTGTCATTTGTATCCAGGAATGTTTTGATTTCCTCTTTGATTTCATCCCTGGTTGTTAAGCAGCATACTGTTTAATTTCCATGTGTTAAAGTTTTTCTTCTGTGTCCCTTTGTATTTCACGTCTAATTTCAATGCTGAAGATAGTCTACACGATATCTATACCCTTGATTTTATGCATGTATAGTTTTATGGGCCATCATGTGGTCTATTGTGGAGAATGACCTGGAGAAGAATGGAGAATATATATATATATATATATATATATATATATATATGATCTATATGCATTCTATAGATGATAGATATAGAAATATAGATATAGATATCTAATGTCTGTACCTATTAGTCCACTTTCTTCCATTTCTATTTTCAGAGCTAGTATATTTTTGTTTGGTTTCAGTCTGGTTGACCTATCAAGGGGAGACAGGGAAGTGTTGATGTCTCTCACAATTATTGTGTTGCTATTGATATCTTCTTTCAGATTTGTCAACAATTGTATTAAATATTTTCCTGGTCCCTCATTCAGTGTTTAGGAGTGTTGTTTCTTCCTGTTGTACATATTCCTTGATTACTACAAAATGTTCATCTTTTTTGCTTTCAACTTTTATGAGTCTAAAGTTTGTAACATGTGATATTAATATGGCCACTCCAGCTTTTTTTTTAAGTTTGCTTGGATGACTTTCCTCCAACCTTTGATTTTGAGTCTATGTTTGTTTTGACTATTTAGGTGTATTTCTTGTAGGCAGTAAAAGGTTGGATTCAGCTTTTTGATCCATTTTGCCACTCTGTGTCCCTTAACAGGTGCATTTAGTACATTTGCATTTAGAGAAATAATTGTCATGGTACTTAGTGCCATCACTGTGTAGAAAGTTGTTTTTGTTTTTTGTTTTTTGTTTTTTGTTTTTTTTGTCGAGCTTTATTCTGAATAAAGCTCTCCAAATATTTGTCAAGATTCAGGGCACTGAGCTTCGTTGTGTAGAAGTTTGGTGTGTCTGTTGGTCAGTCTTGTCTTAAAGGCTGGTTTTAAGTCTGTAAAGTTTCTAAGCTGTTGTTTTTCCATAAAGTTATGCATACGTCCTTCAAACCTAAAAGTGAGTCTAGCTGGGTGCAGTATTCTAGATGAAGCATTCATTTCATTGTGTTTTGTCACTATATCCCACCACTGCCTTCTGGTCTTAAGGGTTTCTTGTGACAGGTCTGCTCTAAATCTTAAGAATGCTCCTGTGAATGTAATTTCCCTTTGATCTTGCTACTTTCAAGATTCTATCCCTATCTGTGTGATTCATCATTGTAACTAGGATGTGCCTTGGGGTGCTTTTCTTCGTTCTCTTTTAGGTGGTACTATTTGTTTATGGAAAATTTGGTTGCATGCAGTATTTATCTCTGAAAGTTTCTCTGCAATGATGTCCTTATTGCTGATTCTTTCTGGGGATTTTCTTCCTCGGTCTCTGGAACTTCAATTATTTTTATGTTGTTTCTGTTGAGTTTATCAAAGACTTCAATTTTCATTTGTTCATATTATTTGAGCAATTTTTCCATTGTCTAATAATTTGCACTAAGGTTCTTTTTTAATCTGTTCTGCAATATAAAGTTGTTATGCATCTCATCTTCAAGCTCGTTGATTCTATTCTTAGCTGCTGTTACCCTGTTGGAGAGGCTTTTCATTGAGGTTTTTATTTTGTCTACTGAGTTTTTAGTCCTGTTATTTCACTTTGTAGTTTTTTTTCTTTCTTCTTTCTCTTCCGTTCTTCCTTTCTTTCTTTCTTCTTTCTTTTTCTCTCTTTTCTTTTTCTTTCTTTCTTTCTTTCTTTCTTTCTTTCTTTCTTTCTTTCTTTCTTTCTTTCTTTCTTTCTTTCTTTCTTTCTTTCTTTCTTTCCTTCCTTCCTTTCTTTCTTCCTTTCTCTCCTTCCTTCTTCCTTCTTCCTTCTCTCTCTTTCTTTCTCCTCTCTCTCTTTCTTTCTCTCTTTCTCTTTCTTTCTTTCTTTCCTTTCTTTCTTTTCTTTCTTTCTTTCTTTCTTTCTTTCTTTCTTTCTTTCTTTCTTTCTTTCTTTCTTTCTTTCTTTCTTTCTTTCTTCTCTTCCTTCCTTTCTCTTCCTTTCTCTCTCTTTCTTTCTCTTTCTTTCCTTTCTTTCTTTCTTTCTTTCCTTTCTTTCTTTCTTTTCTTCTTTCTTTCTTTCTTTCTTTCTTTCTTTCTTTCTTTCTTTCTTTCTTTCCTTTCTTTCTTTCTTTCTTTTCTTTCTTTCCTTTCTTTCTTTCTTTCTTTCTTTCTTTCTTTCTTTCTTTCTTTCTTTCTTTCTTTCTTTCTTTCTTTCTTTCTTTCTTTCTTTCTTTCTTTCTTTCTTTATTTCTTTCTTTCTTTGTTTATTTATTTCTTTCTTTCTTCCTTCCTTCCTTCCTTCCTTCCTCTCTCTCTCTCTCTCTCTCTCTCTCTTTCTTTCTTTCTTTCTTTCTTTCTTTCTTTCTTTCTTTCTTTCTTTCTTTCTTTCTTTCTTTCTTTCTTTCTTTCTTTCTTTCTTTCTTTCTTTCTTCCTTCCTTCCTTCCTTCCTTCTTTTTTTCTTTTCTCCTTTCCTTTTTTTTTTTTTTTGCGGGGGGAGGGAAATTGCTAGTTATGCTCAGGAGCTACTCCTTGCTATGCGCTCAGAAATTGGTCCTGGCTTGGGGGACTATATGGGGGACCAGGGGATGGAACTGCGGTTCATTCTAGGTCAGCCATGTGCAAGATAGATGCCCCACTGCTGTGCCACTGCAGCTTGTTGTTTTCTGATTTCTATCTTTATATCTTCTTGATTCTTATTTGTGTTCCATTCAACTCAATCTATGCTCTCTTTGAGTCCTATTAACATCCTCCATATTTTTTCTCTACACTTCTTATCTGAGAGACTAAGTGATTGGTCATTTTCCTTTCATCAGAGCTGCCATCTTTATTCTCTACACCTCGTGTTGACCTGCATTGTTTCCTCCATTGTCACGCTTGTAGTGTGGATTTTTCTATGTGTAATGGTGGTGTTCATTTGGCTATCAGATGAGTGCACTTCTTTGGCTCCTGTTTGTGGGTAGGACAGCTAACCTTTGAAGAAGAGCCTTCAAGCGATGGGCAGAGAGGATCAAATACCAGGTCACAGGAGAGCCAAAAGAAGACCCAAAATATCTCCCGTGCTTCAGGTCACACACAGAGATCAGCTTCACTGTGGACAGCGAGGACAAATCACATCCAAAGAAGAACCCTCAGGGAACGATGGGTAGAAAGGACTAAATCCCAGGCCAAAGACAGCTAAGAGAAGGCCCAAAATGTCTGCCGTGCTTCAGGTCACACAGCAAAGACCTGCAACTTACTTTCGAATTATATCTGCAAAAATGTTTTAATGTCGTTGTCCACAGAAGTTGATGGAAAAGAAACTTGGATACTATTAACTCTTTTTATAGAGCTCATTATAAGAATATCTTAGCAACCTCATTTTAAAATTGTATATATGTACAGAAATGTTCTTATGATTTTGTTTAGCAAAGTTTATGGAAAAAGAACTCAGATGTTCTAGACTCATATTCTAGTGCTTAGTGTAAGAATGTTTAAGAATTTTTAAATTGGGGCTGGTGAGGTGGCCCTAGAGGTAAGGTGTCTGCCTTGCAAGCGCTAGCCAAGGAAGGACCACAGTTCGATCCCCCAGTGTCCCATATGGTCCCCCCAAGCCAGGGGCGATTTCTGAGTGCTTAGCCAGGAGTAATCCCTGAGCATCAAATGGGTGTGGCCAAAAAAAAAAAAGAATTTTCAAATTAAGCATATTTGCAGAAAGATTTCAATTTTTATGTTCAGAGAAGTCTATGAAAAGTTTTGTGAGATGTATAAGAAAAGGATTAAAAATCTGATTGTTTAGAAAATATGTATGCAAAATCTAACCTTTGACATTTTTTTACAGCCAACATTTACTGTGCCTATGCAAAATAACTACTTTTATAACTTCTGATCTGGTATATAACTTCCACAATGAAGTAAGCTATTTTAACTTAAAAAATCCATCCATCATTTGGATTTCAAGTAGTTAGGTGAGCAAGAGAAGTTGCTATAGTCCAACAGAAGTTGCTTTAATAAGAGAAGTTGCTATAGCTGTGCAATAGATGATTCTTCTACTTGGCCTTCACATTTCAGCATATTCCAGATCTAGAGTCAGGGAAGGTGTTTGCAATCCTTTCAAAGCTCCCAGAGGAAAATCTTGTTACCAGTGCTTGAGTTTGGAGTCAAATCCAGGCTCTCTTCTATAAGAAATTCTTTGGAAAACCAGCCCCTGACTTGTAATCTGGACCAGTGAGTCTCTAGACATAACGATGAAATAAGAAGCAATCTGCCAACCTAAACTTCTCATTGTGAATCAAGAGGGGAATATATTTGGTAATATTAGCCAAGAAAGGCCTCATCCTCTAAAAGCTAGGTTTTAACACTAGAGTGGCCCTTTTTCTTGCTAAGTTTTTAAGCTTTGAGCTTAATCATCCTAGCATTTTCTTTTGGTCCTTAGGAAGGTAAATGAATACTCCCTAAGGTGACTGTTTACATTTCCTCTTTCTATGCTGTTATTTTTGTTATTCTTTTTGTAACTGAAATTACAATTTATAGATCATTGGCAATACTTTTTGTTAAAGTTCCTCATTCAGATTTCACTTTGCATACACCTTGGAGGGGATAATCTCTTCTTTTATTCCATAATGTTCTTTTCTCTCTTCTTTCATTTCCCAAGTAAATATTTTTAATAAATAAAATAAATTAACTTTTTAGATAGATGATATGCGATTTGCTTCTTTCCTGAAACACAAAAGAATATATTAAAAATTATCAGTAGAGAAGAAAAATTTCTGCCACAGAGGTAGGCAGAGGGAAGGTCAGGAAGGTAGGCAGAGGTGGAAAAATGGGGGTATTGGTTGTGGGATATGTGCATTGGTGAAAGAGGTTGGGCATTGTATGACTGAAACTTAATCATGAACAATGTTGTTACTGTGCATCTTGCACTGATAAATAAAAGAATTTGTTTAAAAGTAAACAAAATAAGGGCCGGAGCGATAGGACAGAGGTAGGTAGGGCATTTGCCTTGCAACTGGCCAATCCAGAACAATCCTTTGTTCGATCCCTGGCATCTCCTATGGCCCAAGCCACAAGCAATTTCTCATTAATTCTCGCAGCTAGCTGCATTCTTCATTGACGCACGAGCCAAGTGATCCACCGCTAAGTTTCGTATGTTTTTTGCTTGTATCCACGAGCGATTTCTGAGTGCATATCCAGGAGAAACCCCTGAGTGTCATAGGGTTTGGCCCATAAAAAAAATAGTAAACAATATAAAGGAAAAAATTTCTTTAGATTTACAGTCCATAAAAACAACCATTGCAAGTACTGCATGTCCTACAGCAAATAAAAATGTCCGTCTATTTTTATCACATATTTTTATAATACTCATGCACATGTTCAGTTCTGCTCTCAAAATCTTGAGTTGGGGGGCTTTACAATGTCACTCACCTTGGATTTTCCTCATCTTGTTGTTTTGTTGAATTCCCAGCAAGGTCAGCACTATAGAATACTTCTTCCATTAACACTTGAATTTCTTAGTTGTTCACGATCCAGTGCACTTCAATTTATTTATAAATACTAGCCATTTGACTTTGAAAAATACAATTTCAAAAAAAAAGAAAAAAGAAAAGAAAAGAAAAAGAAAAATACATTTTCCTAGGTACTTTTTCTCAATTCTGAGGAAGGCAGGTAAAACTATGAGCATGAGATTACTCACTGGTCATGTTCAGGTTTTCTATAGGTGAGAACTCTGTTCATTATAAATGTTTCACATACATGTGGAGAAGACCCAAGTAGAGACATCTACAAAAAAAACTCTTATCAGACCCTTACCATGTTCTATATTATTCATAATAATTTGTTATTAGTAGCTTTTTTAAATGTAAAATTTTAAAAACTTGTTAAGCCAGTGGAATTCTAAGTCAAAGAAATAAGGTGAGATCATAGCAAGTAAATCAAGATGCATAATTAATACTATACACACATTCATACATTCTCTCATTTTTACCTCTATTCAATAATCTAGATCAGTTACCAAATATTATTTGGTCCTATGTTGCCTTGTTAAAAAAAATCACTTAGCACTCTTATGGAAATCTACATTCTTAAACATGTGATTCGAGACATCTAATTCCTACTTCAATGAATCATTCTAGCAACACTGGGGAACAATGTCACCCAATCTGAGCTACATTAGTCTAAATTATACCACAAGTAAGAGAATGATAATGATGAAGGATAACCTATAAGTGACTGACATCCCCCCCCCCAGAAAATGAAGTCCAATTTGACAAGACTTAGCTTTAATCATTAAGTGTCAAATCATCATTCAAAATGAAGCCCAGAGAATACATATAAAATCAGGAATAGAAAAAATAAATTTACACATGCTTAAATGTTGTCCAAATTATTTCTACTTATACTCTAAAATAATGAAGAGTTATACATTTGTTATACATGATTTTGTTTTCATCAATGTCTTCTTTACAGTCTTCAACCATAGGCTTACTGACATATTTCCTAGAACAAATTTTTCCTTCCTTGAGAAATTTTTCTTGTTGTCTTCTCTGCCTGAAACTTCCTGATGAATAAGGATGTTTTTGGAATGACTTTTTTCTTTTTTAAGAAATCATCTTCATAAATTTTCAAAAATAAACCTTTAGTAATGGCTATTTCTAAATGAACACTCAGTCTGTTTTTCATTATAAATTGATCCTTGTTACTTGCTCTTTGATCTTGCTTTTGTCTATTTGTTCAGATTTATTATTGCCTGATTACTTAGGTGTAAACTCTGTAAAGGAAAGGCAAGCAACAAGAATTCTGTTTCTTCTTATATTTTCTGTGCACATTGAAGTGAGAAGCCCAGAATTGGTTCTAAGTAAATAGAACCAATTATAGTTATAATGAATTACATGAATAAAAGAAATACCTTGTAAGTAATATTGAAAAAAAGTCCATTGCTCCCATTTCTTCAGTGAAAGTAATGAAACTTCTGTCCAAGTTCTGTCCAAAACAAAACCAGAAATAATTTTATGGTTCTATTAAAATTTAAGAGGAACTTTGTTTTAAGAGGAAAATTTAAGAGGAACTTTGTTCATCTCTGCTTTATATGTGCCTCAATATCAGCACATCTAAATGCACTTATTGTCATGACTCTGAGAACCTGTTTCCAGTCATGGTGGATAGTAGTATTCAAACAATGAGCAACCTGGCTCATTAATATCAATTGTGTTTGTCTAGTTCATTTTTATTATTCCTCATTTATCTTGGCTCCACCTATCTGCAATAAACTTTTAATTAGCTTTCAGCTTCCAGCTTTTTTCCTCTTTCTGGTTGTTTCCTACAATGGTCTTGAACACAAATGTTTCTAAAGCAAAAACTGATAAGCTTAAAGTCCTTTGATTTACCATGTTTGCTGTGTCCCATAGGAGTAAAGTCCAAATTCCATAGCTAACTATAAAGACACACTGCAACCAGATCTTGACGCTCCACTCTGGCTTCACTTCTCAATGCTTTTAATTTTCTCTATACTCAATAACATTATCTCATGCCTTTGTCTGCAGCACTTTCTTTTCTGTGATCTTGCTATCCTCTTTTATGCTCATGCCTTTACTTATCTTTCTCTCAATGCTAAAACTATTTCTTTTCTAATTTATGACAACATCTATTTGTTTTTTAAGATATGACTCAAACAACAGGACTTTCAAAAGTGTTTGATCCTTTGTGGAGAAACCAACTATGTGTGTAAAGAAGGTAGGTGCTATGTTCTGAGATATTCTGTTACTACAAGTATTGTTTAAAATTCATGCTCAAAATACTAAAGAGATACCTTATTCATTTGGAAATTCCAGTTCCTTCATTTGATTAGTTTTTAGACAATTTAAATCTAGTAAATTACCTCATATTTGCAAGGCAGAACCAAAATATGAACTGGACACAAAGAAATCATTTTAATTTCTCCTTTAAGATATTGGACAACACAAATATAGATAACCACTTTATTGTTCACATTTTAAAAGCTTATTAAAATATAACAGTGACATAAATTAAGTAATAAATAAAATAAATAGTGAAATATCTGGATTCCAGGAAAAGCAATAACTTCAAATGATGGCTTCAGTTGTAAATGAGACCCTACCCTTGGCTTTTAACACCTAAAAAGGAGATTAACAATTTTGTTTTGTTTTTGTCTTGAAGCCACACTTGGTGATACTACAGGGTTACTTCTGGCCTATACCCAGGAATCACTTTGGTGATGCTCTGGGGACCATATGGAATCCTAGAGCTCAAACTTGCATCAGCCATGTGTAAGGCAAGTGCCTACCTGCTGTACTATCTTTCAGGTGCTGAGTTTAATTAGTTTAAAGAATGTAAGATGAAGTCTTACATTCAGAAAAGGTAAGAAGATGAAATTAAATCCTCTGTACAAGATGAATAAATAGTAATAAGGTAAAATTCTAAAAAAGCTTCCTTACAAAAATTTAGCATTAAAGTCACCATCAGAGAGACTGTGGTTAAAGGAGGCAAAATTAAGAGAATGAGCCTGGGCCCAGGTCTGTCAGATACTTAAGGATTCTGATGGAAGGAATATCTCATCTGGAACGGTATTCCATTTGGTCCAGGGTATCCCATTTGTTTCATAAGCGCAGCAAGAGTGAGAAAATGCTACTTGAATGGAGACCCATGACAAGAAATTAATATAAAATAGGGTGGACACAGTGAAGACCTGAAAAGAGTCTACCCAGTATTTGGAGGGAGAGTGTCTTTATTGTATGTCTCTGATATGTTTAAAAGGGAAGGCTTCTGTTTTTTACAGATTAATTCTGGGAAGTGGAAGTGGGTGCACATGAAATGGATAGCAAATTCTGGGAAGGGAGTGTGTTGTATATAAAAAGTTCTGAGTCGATCATGTGAAAGAAAAGAAATGTATATCAAATAATTTGAGCTTATCCCAGGAAAAGAGTAAGAATGCATTTCTAGGAATTTGAGTGGTTAAAGATGAAGAAAATCTCTTGCTGGGCCAACTAACTCTGTGGGGCGGGGATGTCTAAGTTAGTTCTAGGAACTTAGATGGAGTAATAGTGGGGACTCCTGAATCTCCTAGGCTCAGCTGATTGCGCTAACCAGGACAGTCTCAGCCTATCAGGAATTTTAGATATGGGAATTAAAGTAGGCATCTTGTTTTAGATTATTTATGCTAACCCACTTTATTTCCGCTCAAATAAATATTGAGCCTCAATAAAATCTTTTGAAAGGAAAAAGGGCAAAACTGAATCTTCTGCAGCTACATCCTGAGGAAAAGGAGGCAAAGTCAGAAGAATGGGCCTGAGCCCAGGTCTGTCAGATACTTGAGGATACTGATGGAAAGAATATCTCATCTGGTCCAGTATTTCAGCTGGTCCAGAGTATCCTATTTGTTTCATGAGTGCAGCAAGAATGGAAAAGGTTGCATTTCTTTTTCTTTCTTTCTTTTTTTTGGGGGGTGGGAGGGTTTGTGGACTATACCCGTTTGATACTCAGGGGTTACTCCTGGCTAAGTGCTCAGAGATCGCCCCTAGTTTGGGGGGGGACCATATGGAATGCCGGGGGATTGAACCGCAGTCCTTTCTTGGCTAGTGCTTGCAAGGCAGACACCTTACCTAAAGCGCCACCTCACCGGCCCCAAGGTTGCATTTCTGTAGGTTATTACCACCTGGGACTTGACTTGCTCTAAATGAGAAAAAATTAAACAAGATCCAAAGAGGATGAGAAAGACTGTATCTAGAAATCTCAGAAAACAAAGGAGCCAAGACAGCCACTGGAGATGGGAAAATTTATTTGCAATGTAGTCACTGAATTTGAAATTGTATCATGGAGTAAAGAAGTATATTAGACATAGCCAAAGAGAAAATTAGTGGACTAGAAGATAATGTTTAGTTACAATGTACACTTAAGAATAATTTCAGAAGGGTCAATAAAATAGAACATTTGAGGAAAATAACATTTAAAGAGATACTGCGTAAGCAAGATCCAGAGTTAGAAAAGAAATCAGAAACCAAAGGCAAGTTATCTAAGCAAAAGTAGTAGTGACTGTTTAATTGATTGCAGACTTAATGAAAAGATGAAAACATTATCATATCTTCTAAGTTCTGAGGCAAAATAACCACTCATTGAAGAACTTAAACCCAGTAAAATGATCATTAAACAATGAGAACAAAATAAAGACTTTTTGAATAAGTATTGTTATTTATTACTCATAGACAGACAACAACAAACACTACAAACTTATTTCAGAACAAGGGAGATGGTTTTCAGAAAAGAGGATGGAATGCAGATACAATAAACTTATGTCAAGTATGCATGCTAAAAATTTAATGTTAACCTTTAAAACAATAGATGCCAAATGTTTCACTTTTCCAGTGCTTCTGTAAACATTTCTAGAGGGAGGATGGAATGTGTGAAGCAGCATAAATATATCTGGGCTGAGTTTCCAGCTGTGGAACTTTATTCAATTACTTATTTCTTTACAAAACAAGGTTATTCTAGATATTGAATTGTCCTAAGACCTTGTATAATGTGATTTTATTATCTGAAATCATTAATTAAACAAAGATTAACCTTGTCTAAAAAATAATACCTTAGAATCACAGATACTCAAGATGATAAATAACCATAAAGGTTATCTAGTCCAAATTTCTCTTGATATCTTCATCTCCTCTTTAGTATCAATTGCATTTCAATCTTGAGTATTTATTTGACATAGACCAAATTTCAATTTTATTCTCAATCTAGTCCTAATTGTTGGTTTCATATAATGGAAGGATGGAGGTGGGAAAATTGTCATGAGGCCTTTTCCCAAAAAAAAATAAATGAATTTTCATTTGAAAGTTAAATTAGATATTTTTGGCTAGTGGATCAGAGTATATTTGGTAAAGCCATATTATAGTCTAATAAATTATTTTCACATTTACAAGATTTTATTTTAACTAAATATAATTTATTAATACTGTGATTAACTTTAATAACTTGGTATGTGGATGGATGAGAAATGTCAGCCCTTGAAAACCTAAAGGAATCAAAGCCCTAAGAATTCATTCTACCATCTGTATTCCAATGTCTTCTGACAAAGTCGGTAGAGCCTGTAGAAAAGTATTTACACTGCAGTATGAGAGGGAAAATCTTCTTTCTTTAGATGCTCAGAGATCAAGATATAGCACAAGGGAGTTTTTATAGTGAACAGAAATTTTAGAAACAGTCAGGCAAATGAAAAGTCATAAAGGCTTTTTAAAATGTTGCATAAAGCACATACTTTGCATAAAGACTTTTTAAAATATGAACACATGAGAAGAAGAGATCCCAAGAATTACCCAAAATTTTCTGACTTGCACAATTTCAATTGGTCATACTTAAAAAAGAAGTGCTTTATATCTTCTTAAGCCAATTAGAATCTTTATTTTTTAATATTTCTTACAAGTGAAGAGGAATAAGAATTTAATATCTGATACTGTATCCTATAATATCACAGTCATTTGGTCTGATATTTATGAAATATATAATTGATTAAACACAACTGGTGAACAATAATAGGTTCTTGATTGTTATTTTTCTTTGATTGTTAAAATATTCCTTCCAAGTCCAATTGAGTTGCTTCTTACTCATAGCTGTAACAGAAAGTTAGTTTTGGAATGCTGTGAAATTTCATTTCAGGTATCATGTCTACATCTTTTTACAATCAGTAAATTAGTTTTTGAAAACTCAAAAGACTAAATCCTTCATTGTTACCTGTTGTAGTCTATCAATATGTTACCTTGCACTACCAGGAAACATCAGAATTATGTGGACCTGGTCTAAACCTAGAAGTCAGAAGTTTGGGTACAAATTTCAGCCCTTGAACTTGCTTAACTATGGGAAAAGCCATGCTCTGTGTCTAACTTCCTGTTTAAAAGGATAATAACACACAAAGTTTTAAAGGAATTTGTATACCTGTGCATAAAAATCTAACATGTGTACAATACATGAATGTATATATGCTACTAATTTGTATGCACATATAATTATATCACTATAGAAATATTATTTATATCTATATTAGTATATGTATAACAAGTCATTGTAGATCATTGTAGGCAAAGATATTTATAGGTTATCTCAAAATTGATAATCTTTCTGCGCTCAGAAATTGCTCCTGGCTTGGGGGACCATATGGGATGCCAGGGGATCCAACTGCAGTCCGTCTTAAGCAAACGCCTTACAACTTGCACCACCGCTCCAGCATAAAAAGATAATTTTTTACATGACATGGCAAAAAAAAGCAAAGTGAGATTCCTATTTTAGAACTATTACTTATTTTGATCATTCTCTTTGGGGCTTTTACCACCATATCAGAGATAGAAAGGAATTTTCAATCTCATTATTTCAGCCGTTCTCAAAAGGATTTTTTCCTGTTGGCAAAGAGACATGAAAAGACTATCTTTGATGTTTTCCCATAGATCTGTTTTTTCCTTTAGCTTTACTCTCTTATGGGAAGCAGCCTGAGAGCCTTTTATTCATCACATCATTTTTCAAACACAGAAGAAATGTCACTACATTTTTCAAGAATGTAGGGGGGGAATAGGTTCCTTTTCCTAAGAGATGATATTAATACATATGGATAATGATATTAATTTTATTTTTGCAGGTGGGGGGAGTTTTTCCAGCTATTGAAAACTTATGCCATGACTAATATGACATCATTTGGTCCCTCACAAAGTCAGCTCTCCTATCAACTTAGGGAGAGACAGCTGTGAGAGAGGAAAACTCTCTACAACCATTAAATGTAGGCTCACTTTTGTTCTTGAAACTACCATGAAGAGGGTTGGAAGTTAGTCTTTAGGACCCATTATCTCTGAGATTTCTCATTATGAAAATAGCTAATGACTTTAAATGAAAGAAGCATGAAGGATTTACTAATTTATTTTAGAAGATTTGTTTAATGCATAGATGTCAACAGCTGACAGTACTCTTGAGGAATCTGCTTTATACCAGCCACTGCCAATGTGAGCTCCAGACTTAAGATCCATCTCAAAAAGACCTGGAAAGACAGAAATAATGCAAAATCAAGAGAGTTTATTCCAGCATGTTGGGGATGCACCACTTGAAGGTAGTGATTTCAAAGGAATTTGCAAGCCCTTTTATAAGGTTGCTTGGGCGTCAAGCTAGGGGTAAACTATAGGTTCTTAGTACATATTGCATCAACCAGGTTTAAACTGGTTGACTGGAGTAATGGAGGCAGGACTTGGACACCCAGAAACCTTCTGGTGCAGTTGAATAAGATTTATTACCCGGATTCCATTTGGGTACATGCAGGTCCCTAGATGGAGTTAGATTCCTTAGTTTATCCAATTGTCCTGGTACATGACCTTGAAGTTCCTGGAACTGGTTGTCTTTCTGGGCCTTTTTCCTGTCCTCTGTACCTTAAGCCTGAAACAAAGCAAGGTTACAGAAGCGAAACAGGAACAGTAAATTCTAAACTTACATTCTAATATTCAAACTTACATCCAACATGGGAACCTAACATCCAACATGGGAGCCAATGATATATTGTAGAAAGTCACTTCCCTAAGGGTCTCAATCAGTTCACATTTTCTTCCTCTTATTCTCAAATTTTCTGTTGCAGTAACATTGGATTATGTACCTAATTGGTCTCAAGTATAGAATATTATAGTTTGGTATATGAATACAATTCTTTGTGTTCTCTACTAAATTTTTGGCTTCCATTCACCTCCATATGATTGGCTTCCATACACCTCCATATAATTGATATCCTATCATTTTACTGATTGGCCAACTCCCATTCCCCTTTCAATTTATATAAAAAAACAATTTTACTTCCCTTCCACCCATATGAGTCATATTCAAAGAATGAATGTAATCATAATTTGGAAGAAAGAAAAGGAAACTTCTGTTCATAAGCATATGATTGGGGATGCCCCAGGATGTCTAAAGGCTAGATGGCACCATGGACATCAGGCTCAACATGCTATGATACATTTTTTTCTGAAGAGACTTTTTTTTTTTAATCTTTTCCTTTTAGAGTCAGGCAGCTCTGCCTGTTTAGGAATCTTCTGTGATGCTTCTTATTCTTCCACGGTGGTCTTCAACGCTAGCTGATCAGATTTCCATCTCACTTAGCGAGCACTCAACAGGGAGTGAGCTGGGAAATAAGACACAGACTTGACCATGCCACAGCTCTAGTAAAAGGAAGAGGGAGGAAATCAAAGGCCCAGAGGACCTGCATTAGCTATGCTCCCCTACCCTGGTCACCAGTGATAAGTGACAATGGGCGGAATCACACCATTTCCTGGGGTCTGAGGGAGACTAGAAAGGCAGGGGTCAGAGGGGCCTTGTAAGTGCTTTCTCATGCCTCTCAAATTTCCCTAATGATCCATTTTCCTCACATACACTTGGTATTTTAGGGCAGGAATGTCTTCTCATGCATATTTTTAAAAAGAGGTGTGAGAGCTCAAATTTCACTTTTCCCTTTTTGCTTAAAGTTCACCTGGACTCTGGACAGGTCTAGTCTTGCTGTTTCTTCATGAGCAACAGGCAGCTTAAGTTTCCCACTTACTGCAAGAATTTGAGCTTTGGATTTTAGCCTGGAAGGAGGAGACAAGGTTTTGGCTGGAGAACTAAGTCATTGAGGTGGGTCCACTGGGCCAAGGACAGGGGTATATGCTCAGAAAGCCAAACAAGGACAAACTGAAAAGAAGGGGAACAATTTTAGAAGTGAGAGTGGGTGGAGATGATTTCAGATAGTCACTGCTATGAAGTTCACAATAGCAATGCAATTCAAATAGCTCCAGCATAGTGACTGCAAATGGTCCTTCACATACTCCAGTTACCTTGTCTGCACTTGTTAGGTTAAGGCAGATGCAGGTTATTCACACAAATCCACTCAGCACATCATGCCAATAGGAAATCATGCCAAATGATGTTTCTAGAGGTCAGAGAAAGACCTTGATGTGGGACTGGAGCAATAGCATAGTGAGCAGAGTGTTGTCTTGCATGCAGTTGACCTGGGTTCAACCCCAGGCATTCCATATGATATCCTGAACCTGCCAGGAATGATTTCTGAGTGCAGAGCCAGGAGTAACCTCTGTGCACACAAGATGGGTGGAGGGAAGAGAGATCTTGATGGGCAGCTGCCTCTTGAAACAAGTGTCCTCTGTAACATAAGAGGGAAGTGAGATGTCAAACAGGACAGAAGAGCTCTACTTGTATACTGAGTGCCCTGCATGTACCTTTGAAACAGTCAATGGAAGGTAAGCATTGCATAAACAGAGTGATACAGTTCTTAGGGATAGGAAGAAAGGCTCCCAAAGTTTGTTCTTCAAGAAGGCTCTCATAGGATCACTTTAAGATATGAATAAATTCTGGAAATGGTTTCGTAAGTTCCATAATAAATGCACTGTTGCAGATAACCAACCTTTAGTTTCTAGATACCAGTAAGTACCCCCTAGAAAACATATATTAAAGGTGTTAATTTTCATAAAGAAAAAATCAAGCATAGAAAAAAGGTACTTTTGTCCCCCAATTCATAATACAGACCAGACAAAGGGCCTGTGTTGAGGTGTATATGAGGTGCATGTACTGTACCTCCTCTTTCTATATAGTCAGTGTAAAGAACACAGCCTGTGGAAAGAATTATCTTTTCTTTTATTTTTTTGATTTTTAATATATATATATATATATAAATATATATAATCCTTCACCTGTGCAACATTCCCATGACCAATATCCCAAGTGTCCTTCCTCCCCACCCCACATCGGCCTGTACTCTAGACAGGCTTTCTACTTCCCTCATTCAGTCACATTTTGTTATGATAGTTCTCAGTGTAATTATTTCTGTGACTGCACTAAGCGATCCCTGTGATGAGCTTCATGTCGGGAGCTGGATCCTCCAGCCCTCCTCTATTTTGTCCCTGAGAATCATTACACAAATATTTTTCATTTTTCTCAAAACCCATAGATGAGGAAGACCATTCTGTTTTTATCTCTCTCCCTCTGACTTATTTCTCTCAGCATAATAGATTCCATATACATCCATGTATAGGAAAATTTCATGACTTCATCTCTTCTGATGGCTGCATAATATTCCATTGTGTATATGTACCATAGTTTCTTTAACCATTCATCTATTAAGGGGCATCTAGGCTGTTTCCAGAGTCTGGCTATTGTAAATAATGCTGCTATGAATATAGGTGTGAGAAAGGGATTTTTGTATTGTATTTTGTGTTCCTAGGATATATCCCTAGGAGTGGTATAGCTGGATCATATGGGAGCTCAACTTCCAGCTTTTGGAGAAATCTTCATATCACTTTCCACAAAGGTTGGACCAGACTACATTCCCACCAACAGTGAATAAGAGTTCCTTTCTCTCCACATCCCCACCAGCACTGCTTGTTTTCCTTCTTTGTGATGTGTGCCAATCTCTATGGCGTGAAGATGGTACCTCATAGTTGTTTTGATTTGCATCTCCCTGATGATTAGTGATGTGGAGCATTTTTTTCATGTGCCTTTTAGGCATTTGTATTTCTTTTTTGTCAAAGTGTCTGTTTATTTCTTCTCATTTTTTGATGGGGTTAGATGTTTTTTTTCTTGTAAAGTTCTGTCAGTGCCTTTTATATTTTGGATATACTTCGATATACAGATTTAATGTGATCCCTCTAAAGATACCCATAACATTTTTTAAAGAAGTGGATCAAACATTTCTGAAATTCATTTGGAACAATAAACAACCACGAATAGCTAAAGCAATACTTGGGAAAAGGAATATGGGAGGTATTACTTGCCCTAACTTTAAACTGTATTACAAAGCCATAGTTATTAAACAGCATGGTATTGGAATAAAGATCAGTGAAACAGGCTTGAGTAATCAATGTTCCCCAGATATACTGTCACCTAGTTTTTGATAAAGGTACAAGAAATTCTAAATGAAACAGGGAAGACATCTTCAATAAGTGTTGTTGGCACAACTGGCTAGCCACTTGTAAAAAAGCGACTTTAGACCTCCACTTAGCATCATGTACAAAGGTAAAATACAAATGGATTAAAGACCTAGGTATCAGACCTGAAACCATAAAGTATATAGAACAACATATAGGTCTAACACTCCATGACATTGACACTAAAGGTATCTTTAAAGAGGAAACGGTACTCTCCAAACAAGTGAAAGCAGAAATAAATAAATGGGACTATATTAAGCTGAGAAGCTTCTGCACCTCAAAGGAAATAGTGCCCAGAATACAAGAGCCACCCACTGAGTGGGAGAAACTATTCACTCAATACCCATCAGATAAGGGGTTAATATCTGGAAAAGGTATTTTAATATACAAGATATATATAAAATAATTATATAGCAAGTTCTATATATAGTATATATACCTATACTATATATGTATATATTATGTATTGTATGTTTATGCACTAATATATAATATATATAAACTTACTTGAAAATATATTAATATACTATGTATTATATATGTAAACATGCAGGTGTTTATATATTATATTGCATATATTAATATATTACACATAAGTATATACACACCACATACACATATAGCCCCTAAGTGATTTTTCACTTCTTTAAGGTCTGATCTTTTAACTTTTAGAAAATATTTTTAATACCCTATGACACTAGTGCTAAGTTGATATTTCCTAGCTAAACTCTTAAGACTCATCACTCAAGTGGGAGGGATTCCTCTGGTTAGCTCTTGGTGGATTGGCCTATTTCTTTATACGAAAAAATTCAGTCTTTTTTTTTTTTCAGGACTCAGATATAGCCTCCTTTTTTCTTGAGCTCAAAGCCATAGATCAGTGCCATATTCCACACTCAAGAAACCTGCCAGGAAGAGTAGTGTTTCAGACACTACAGCTTCAGAGCTAAGAAAGTCAGATCTTTGCAGAGCCACTGTGATTCTTTGGATCTTAAGTAAATCATTTGTACACAAAAATGTTATCTAAGGAAACTTCAATTATTTTTTGGGGGGTCACACCTGGCAGCACTGAGGGGTTACTCCTCACTCTACATTCAGAAATAGCTCCTGGCAGGATCGGGGGACAATATGGGATGCTGGGATTCTAACCACAGTCCTTCTGCAGGCAAGGCAAATGCCCTACCTCCATGCTATCTCTCCAGCCCCCGGAAACTTCAATTATTAAAGCATCATAAATGAAATAATAGTAAAATCTGTCACAGAAAAAGAAAATGCTTAAGGGAATCAATGAGACTGAACCTTAAGGTGGGGCCCACTGAGACTAGGTGGCATTGAAGGTGGGAGAACTTGACCTTGGTTTAAAGGATACTAGACTGTGTAAGTCAGACAAGCTTAAAAGATATGAACATAAGTGAGCCAATTGTGAACCAAAGTAGATAGATGGGAATGAATAAACTGATATATAGATAGATCTAGAACAATAATCAATAAACATGAAGTGTGTAGTGGGCCCTGTTTAACAAGTTTTGAAATGTAGTCCCTAGAGCTTGACGCTGGAGATTTGGAACAGGAGCTGTAAATAGTTATGGGTATGGTACACAAGGGGAACCTTAGAATTGCATGGTGTATTTATTTTCTTCTCAGTGGTGCTGATGATAATTTTTCCTGAAATGGTAAGTAATACTCTTCAAGGAGGAGGCTGCCCAAGAAGTGACTCAGTATATCAGAATAATTCTCTTACCTAGGAAGCAAAGGATTTCTTAAGGTGTACAAGAATTGCGGTAGATCATGAACAGGATGCAAGCTAAGACTGGCCCAGTAGCTGGGGCAGCAGGTCATAGAGGAAGACAGAAGGCTGTAGAGTGACCTTGAATAAATGTTTGGGAACTTAGAAGTTCCCTGGAGGGCTAATGACAAGCCATTACTTTGCAGCCATGATAAGCAGTATGACATTACAAACCATAGATGGAGATGAACCATAAAACCCTGATAAGATAGATGGCTGGGGAAGCTAGAGCAACCAGGCTGAGGAGGAGAGTAATGGCTTTATGAGGAAAAAATAACAGGACTGAAAGAGCAGACCCTGAGATTGCATTACTGAAGCCAAAATCCTGAAGATGAAAATAGGAAAAGCAACAAGAAGCAGAGTCTAAACGCAAGCAGGAAAACCAAGTGACCAGAGGATGGTGAAGGATTTATATGTAGTTACAACTTCTACTTGAGTAGACAGGGTGGTCATCTCAGGAGGGATTTGTTGGCATCCTGTCTCGCTTCTTTACCAAAAGGATAATTGTTTTTTTTTTTAATTTTCAAACACCAGAGGCTATCTTAAGCATACAATGCACATCCTAAATTTAATAATGGTCCAAAGAACATATCTATTTCTCACATGGCATGCTCAAAAGTTTTTTTATCACAACCAAGA
Source organism: Suncus etruscus (assembly GCF_024139225.1). NCBI lineage: Eukaryota > Metazoa > Chordata > Mammalia > Eulipotyphla > Soricidae > Suncus > Suncus etruscus. Next base: position 117,408,254 of record NC_064850.1, read on the forward strand.
ATAGGGATCTTGATTCTAATCCCTAGAAGAAAACCATGCACAATAAATTTTACATATTAGCTTTTATTTATACAAATAATCCTTTGTTATAGTTTAAATTTTAAACACTAGGTAATACATATGTATAGACTTATCTGCATACAGATATACATCATACACGACTTAACTGTATGTAACTCACATTACAGAAATAGTCAAAAAGAACCATTAATACTGTTCAATTTTCACATATTCTGCCTCTACTATTTTATTTTTCTAGGTAATTACTATAAGTACATAGTGACTGATATGCAAAATTTTAAAAAGTAATATGTCTTCAAAACTTTCATAATAATAGATTTAATTTTTGTTTTAAAGTGTTTCTACATTTCATTCCTTTCAGAAATGCTGATTTAATTTTGAATTAAGAACACCATGTAATTAACATTTTATACTCAAATATAAAATTTTATTTCTTACTTTCATCATCAAATACAGTGATATTACTTTATACACTAACCTGATTATAAAAGTAATATAAACTATTATTTTAATCACTAGATGCCCACCCCTTATTGAGGATAAAATAAAAAATGTATGATTAAAAAATATGTGGTTTGATGGTAGCAAGTACCTGTATAACATCTTATAGTTTTAGGTATTTGGAAGTGCTTTACAGATAATGACCACTTTAATCTTCACTGCATTCTATGAGATAGTTAAAATCCCTTTTATAGAAGAGGCCATGAGAAATGGGAAAAGCTAAATTTCTTGGCCAGGCTGTCAAACTTGATATAAGCAACAGCTCTGCAAATCATACTCATGGTGGCATGCCTAATGCGTTCATTCTCTTACCCACTCCACTTACTTTTACCTTAGGCTGCCTTTACTAAGAGGGTGCACCTTGACAATGCCTGGTGTATACCAGGGCTACTCATGATGGGCTTTGAAAGCTTTGAGGTGCTGGGGATTGACCTTGGGTCTCACATAATTAAGGCATATCTTCCACCACTTGAGCCACATCCCAGATCCTTCAAATAAACTATTTAAAGTTCCTAAGTAAAATTTCTTAAACATCCACATGACTGGAGACCATTTTTGCTCTTGGTGGGAGCAACTGTTATTCTTTAACACTTCAGAGTATAGAATGAATCCTGTTAATGAGTTAATGTTTCCAGACTAGCTCTATGACATATTTTCTAATATTTTCATCTGCTGTTAGCATAACATTATTAAATAAAATGAGTAGAAATTTAGCCAGAGTGATAGATAAAATAATGTCTAGATCTCAAACAGTTTCTCCTGATATTTCCTCCATCAAGACAAAACAATTTGAGAAGAAGATACTGTCACTGAAACCACTACATTTATTTTCACTTGATTTTTTTCAATACACCACATATCATAAGCAAGATTTCTGAAGATTACTACAAATATAAGGTACTGGGTAATGCATGCATAAAAGTTTCTACTGTTCATAAATTGTCAAAATATGCCCATCCTGTGTTGACGATCAAGAGATTTCTGTTTGTCCTTAGCTTGTTGTTGGACAACAAGTGTAATTGCATACAAAATCTGAGAATGTATAAGACCTCCTTCAAGCTCACTGCATGTAGAATTTTATTAAAGATTCTTTCCTTTTGCCCACTGCCAAGAGAATAGTACAATATATGGTGAGAGAGAATAGTGAAAATTCATTTCAATACAGAGTCCACAACACTTTTTATTAATATCTTTATTTAAACACCTTGACTACAAATATGATTGTAGTTGTGTTTCAATCATGAAAAGAACACCCCACCTTCACTAGTGCAACATTCCCACCACCAATGTCCCAAATCTTCCTCCTCCCCACCCCACCCCCACCTGTACTCTAGACAGGCTTTCCAGTTCCTTCTATCATTCACATCGTTATGATAGTTCTCAGTGTAGTTTTTCTCTAACTGAACTCTCTCTCTTCGTGTCATGAGCTGGACCTTCCAGCCCTCCTCTTTTTATCTATGATAATTTTTGAAAAAGCTTCTTTTATTTTTCTTAAAACCAATATATGAGACTGTTCTGTGTCTATCTCTCTCCCTCTAACTTATTTCACTTATCATAATAGATTCCATGTACATCCATGTATAGGAAAATTTCATGACTTCATATCTCCTGACAGCTGCATAATATTCCATTGTGTATATGTACCACAGTTTCTTTAGCCATTCATCTGCTGAAGGGCATCTTGGTTGTTTCCAGAGTCTGGCTATTGTAAATAGTGCTGCAATAAATATTGGTGTGAGAAAGAGATTTTTGTATTGTATTTTTGTGTTCCTAGGGTATATCCCTAGGAGTAGTATAGCTGGATCATATGGGGGCTCAATTTCCAGGTTTTGGAGGAATTTCCATATCGATTTCCCTAAGGTTGGACTAGATGGCATTCCCACCAGCAGTAAATAAGAGTTCCTTTCTCTCCACAACCCCGATGTGTGCCAATCTCTGTGGCGTGAGATGGCACCTCATAGTTGTTTTTACTTGCAATATTCTATCAGTAATGACATTGCATCTACATCAATTCCTACCCTAGTAAACTTTCTATGTTTTTGCATTATTTTTATTTAGCAAAAAAGGGGGGGCAGCTATCACCTGGCCATTCTTATTTTTCTTAATTATGTTAAAGAAAAAATAGTTATTTCTAAGACTGCTTTTAGTAGTCTATCATTGTTTTTTTTTTTAATTTTTATTGTGACCAAAGTGCATGACAAATCTTTCACTGCATCATTTATGGTACATAGTGACAATGAATGAGGGGTGTTCCCACCACCAGTGCTGTCCTTCCTCCACCCCTGTTCCCAGCATGTACCCCATATCTCCCTGCACATTGTTTTTTAAGTTGCGCTTTATCTTTTCCTCTCAAATTGCTGTCTTACTTTTCCTCGTTTTCTTTAGAAGTGACACGGAATTACCCATATGAGCAGAATATACTCCTCCATGTGTCGGCTGACAGTATTTTAAATTAACCAACTCAAAAGATTTTATATATATATATATATATATAATATATATATATATTAATGGGAAATAATTGAGAGACCAGAAATAATGTATTTATTTTATAAGTTATGGTCTCTCCTTTTCACCCTTTTTATTGATTTACCATTTTTACAATATAGAATTTCAGGGATGTAGTTTAGACTTTGGTATGTGTATTAGATTTTCCAGCCCACCATCAACATTCCAGCCCATTTCATCACTAAAAGTAGCCCTCTACCCTTTTTCCCCTGACCATCCCTTTTTCTTTCCAGTAGTCATGATGGTTCTTACTGAATTCGGTAGTTTTTGTTTATTTTTTGACTTTTTGTTTGCTTTAGTTATTTATTTTCTAAATATAAGAGAAATCATTTTGCAACTTTCTTTAACTTCTGTAGGTTTTTTTTACTTCACATAATCCATCCATTTCTTCCCCAGAGTCACAATTCAATCTTTTAAAATTACACAGTAGAACTCAGTGAAATTTACAGACCACATCTTGTAAATTCAGTCTTCTGAATTTACAAGTGTCTCTATATTTTTTTGAATGGGACCCTCTTCTGGCTTTGTTTACTTCCTGTGTCCCTGCCCCATCCTACACATTGGCCCCCTAATATCTGATTGTGATCCCCATTGTATGTGGTATATAATAGAAATGAGGTGCCAACAACTCTGGCCTGAGATGACTACCTCTTCCACTCAAGTAGAAGTTGATATACTAGAGGCCCCTCCCAGGCAATGGGGTCCCTGGTTGAGAAACATTGCTCAAAATCTTATTCAAAGAATATCATAAAAATAACTTGACAATGGGGCTGGAGAGATAGCATGGAGGTAAAGCGTTTGCCTTTCATGCAAGAGGTCATCGGTTCGAATCCCAGCGTCCCATATGGTCCCCTGTGCCTGCCAGGAGCAATTTCTGAGCATGGAGCCAGGAGTTGTAACCCCTGAGCACTGCCAGGTGTGACCCAAAAACCACAAAAAATAAATAAATAAATAAATAACTTGACAAAAGTAAATGTCATGTAGAACTGAACACTTCGTTTAGCATAACGCAGAAAGCGAGACTCCTCAACTAAAATTTTTTCTTTCTTCTTTGATTCTGTCGAATTATATTTCACTGTTGTTCCTCCCTGAGATCATAGCTTCATGGTGTCTAAGTTTCTCTGGTTTATCTAGAAATCACCACCCAATCAAAGCTCAAGTTGTTTTCAGTCTTCATTCCATTCCATGTTGAGCTTAGGACCAAAGACAACATACATTACAGGCAAGGTAAGAGGCTTATAATCCATTGTGATTTCGATTAAATCAGCCTAGATTAGACGTGAAGCTTGGGAGGTCCATATCTCCTGCTTACTCCCCCATATAATCACCCACAGGCTCAGGGGCTCTCGGAAGGAACCTGAAAGGCTGCTCTCTGGAGCCACTAACACTTCAAATATGATCATCCACTTGTAAGGTTAAAATTGTTATAACAGGTTTTCAACTATCAGACTAGATAACCAATGTTATCTTTGAAAGCTAGGAATAAGCACTCTAATAGACAAGTCATGTGCATTTTGTGACTCTACATTGATTTTTCTTGACATTTCTTCTCCACATAGATTTTGCTTTTCAGCTAAGCTTAAATCTTGCCATCATCATTACTAAGCATTGTTTTTGCCAAATCAAACCTGCCCCAAAATGTTGCCCTTGTAATTCAAAACCTTGGAAGGCTATTTGATTTAGGACACTGAAACAAATTAAATATTAGCTCTTTCACTAAAGTTTCAATTTCCTCTGAAATGATCATTGCTTTTCTTTAAATATACAGAAATCAATATTCAAATACCAATAAGAGAGCTGTAAAGTCCTTAAATCCTTGTGTCTCCAGCATTTTCTTCATCTTTATAGACTGGATTCCTGTTATTTTTTGCCCTTTTTAATTTTAATTTTAATTTTTTGACTTTTTTTAAACCGTTGTGAATTACAAAATTCTTCATATTTTGGTTTCAGACATACAGTGTTTCAGAGCCAATCCCAGTTTTTAGAGCTTGCATTCTCTGAGACTTTATTGGTAAGACAAAAATGACTTTACTTTCTATTCCTTTCTGGAAAAAAAAACATAAAATGCCTGTGCTAATATTTGGAGGATTTCAAGCCTCATTCTTTTATTTTTTATTTATTTTTTTCCTTTCCTTCCAAAGACCCATGGATCCCTAGTGCCTCCTTCATGCCCTCTTGATGGAATCTTGACTTGAGCACAAAAGTGTTGGAAGGAGGCAGTTGCCCTGCTTCCGATTATTTAGTGTACACTGCAGAACTGACATGTGTATTTTTCTTGTTCTTGGGTCATTTCATTACAGCATACCTAAACAGCTGTAAAGGGCTGACACTCCTGATGATGATTCATTCTATGGGATGTTTGCATTTGTGTCATTTTAGTAATTCAGAGTCTTGTTTTAGGGGGAATGTCAACTTTATAAGTTCTTCAGCAGAAGTTAATTAGATTTATCTGTTTCCTAGCCAACCTAGCTTTGCTGAATTTTTCCATACTTTATTATAAAGAAACATTCTTATTAAAATAAATAATATTTTTGTCCTTTTTTCAAATCTGAGAAATGGAGAGTGCTATAATATGTCAGAGGACAAAGATCCATAGAACATGGAATAAAGTCTGTCTCTTTTAGAGAAGTACATTTATTTTCTTTGATGCTGTGAGTTGATCTCTCCTGACAGTACCAGATCAAGCAGTATCTCTCTTCAACAAGTTCAGGAGCAAAGAGAACAACAAGTTGAATTAAACTTTTATGCCATATCAAGAAGGCTATTTATTAAAAAAATCATAAAAATATTGGAAAAAATCTTTCCACTGAATGAAACACTTCTTAACATGAATATTTTATTTTCTGCCATAATTTATATATCTTTTTTACTGTTTCTCTGATATGTTACACTAGACTGTACTGTGAATGCTCAGTCATTAGCATCACTGAGCATATTTTGCATAGAGATGATTCCTTTACTCTCTGACTCTTTTTCCTCTGCCTACAAAATGACTTTCCTTTGCTAAGTGGAAACCAAGTCAATCAAATCATTTGACTTACTCTTCACTAACTTGACAAGTTTAACAAAATATCTACCTAACATGAAGAGATAGCACAGATTTTTAAAAAAAATTTTTATTGAGACCAAAGTGAATTACAAGTCTTTAACAGTTATATTTAAGGTACATAGTGACAGTGAATTAGGACAATTCCTACCACTAATATTGACTTCCCTGCATTCCAGTTCCCAGCATGCTTCTCATGTCTCCATCCTTAGCCCCTTGGAATGCTAGTATTACAAGTCCCTTTTGTGTATAGCTTGTTGTAGTTTGAGTCTATTGATTCTATTGTTGTTGACTTTGGGTTGGATATTCAGGGCTGATCATTATTTATTTCCACTCAATGATCATGAGACTGCTTGCCTCTGGTACCATATACTTCCACACACACACACACACACACCCCATTTTATGAGGCAGAACAAGCTGATTCATGTTCTATGGTTCTGTTGAAAAATAAAAAGTGGGGATGAGTCCCTGTGTAGAAGCTATTAATTTAAATTTAAAAGAAAAAAGAAAGAAAAGAAAAAATAAAACAAAATTTAAAAAAATAGAAGGATGCTGGTGTGTCAAGTTTTTGGTTTTGTTTGTTTGTTTGTTTTGTTTTTGCATGGGTGCAGTAATTGGGGAAATTAGAAAGAAAATTCCCTTGGCCTAAGAGATACAGGATTTCTCCACCCTTGAAGCATACTGTCATGGGGTCAACTACATGTTTTTAAGCACTTAACTTGCATATTGGATTCTCTTCAGCACCTCCTATGGTCCCCTAAACCCTACCAAGAGTGATCCCTGAGCATAGAGCCAGAAATAAGCTCTAAGCACAGCTTTGTGTGTGTCTCAAAACACAGTAGTCTCTCAAAAATTTTTTGTACCTTAGATCTGGAGAGCTCAAGGACTGTGTGTAGGCTTTGCATACAGAAGGCCTGGGTTTGATCTCTTGATATGAGCAGAGGTCATATCAAACCTTTCAGAGGTCATATTAAACCTATCAGATCTCAGAGGTTTTTGATCCCTGAGCACAGAGTCAGGAATATCCCTCAAGCACCACCAGACATGGCTCAAAAACAAACAAACAAGCAAACAAAAAGAAACAAACAAAAGCAAATTTCACCTCATCCAACTACATTAACCAAAAAAATTTTGGAACTTAAAGCACAATGTATAGCATGTATGTATATTTTAATCAGACTGAATTACTTAGCTTCCAATACTATGGAATTTCAGGATAACAGATTTACCCTTCAGTATGTCCACAGTATCCTTCACCCAAAGTTCCAGTGACACCCCACTATCATTTTCATTTCCCTTCACCCATTCACTCTATCCTTGTCCTCCCTACCCACTCTGGTAACCACCATGCTGTCCATGGAATCTAAGGGTTATTTTGTGTGTTTGGAGAGTTTGTTTGCTTTGGTTATTTATGTCAGGCATGTGAGGGGCACCATCCGGTAACCATCTTTCACTTTATGTCTTATTTAATTTAGAACAGTTACCTAAAGTTCCATCCATGTGACCATAGGCAAAGCAACCTTTAAATTTAGTTGGAAGACCTACTCTTTGGGTACTGACTGAGGCAGCTATTTGGGCTTCTGCGGCTGTCTAGCTTTACTCTTCTTCCTGTTCCCTTGTCTGAGATGCAGGATTCATGAGAACCTTATTTGGCTAACAGAACCTCAATAATAGTCAGGACAAGCATGATTTCACTTGTAGACATATCTAGTTCTCCCACTTGACTCTCAGATTGTCTCCTGTTTGAAGTTTAAAACAAATCTGAAAAGTATCACTAATTTATTTACAAAGCAACCCCAAGTTATGTTCCACCAGTCATCTTTGATTTTCTTTGCATTATTCTCTGCCAAGTCTAAAAAGTATGCTGGAACATTTAAACACAGGCCAAGCAATCAGAACTTTTTTAGTTTGAAGCATTGTTGTTCTGTTTTGTTTTGGAACTTCCACAATTTCATCATAAAAACAATTTAAACAGACCCATCTTCTGTAGTGAAATTGCTGGTTTTGCCCACATACATGTATAGGTAATTGCTAGGGTTAACCATTATGTTACTTAAGTAATCGTTTTTATATTGTATAATTATGTAATTGTGATTATATGTGGCATATTATTATAGGGGTTTCCAAAAACCCCTATAATAACATAATTTTTTAGCATAGATAGATAAATTCAAGGATGAAAAGGTAATTGGAATCATTCAAAGGTACATGAACTAGACATTCATGGAACACTTCTTCTCTTTCCTTGCATCTATATATATTTTTGTTCATCCCCGGTGGTGTTCAGGATTTACTCCTGGCTCTGAGTTTGGAGGATCACTGCTGGTGGGCTCAGGGAACATATGAGATGCCAGGAATTGAACCCAGGTTGCCTTGTGCAAGGCAAGTACTGTACTTACCGTACTATCTCTTTGGTCCTCTTTCATATATTTTTGAAAGTTCTTCTAATATTTAATGTTCAGAAATTTCTGGGAAATTAAAAAGAATCTAGTTATCTGAGTGAAAATATCTCAGAAAATATCTGAGATAGTATCAGAAAATAATTAAAAAAGGAAAGGCATATTCCAGCCCTGGTGTGTTCCCATTGTCAACAGCAATGAAATACATATGATTTGAAAAATTCTGCCTTGTGCTTTACAGTCTTTCTTTTTCATTCTTCATACTTAACCAAATCCACAGACACCATTCATGAGCTCAAGATAGATTAATGAAAATAAAAGTGAGAAGTAATCAGAAATGGTTAAACTAAAAAGCTCTAGCACTGTATTTATTCATCGTGTCTTTACCCAAGAAAAAGATCATCTTCCTTTTCTTAAAGAGCTTCTTCACTAACAATACTTTACATCAATAAATAAATAACAATTCAAACAAAATACAATAAATAACAATACAGACATCAAGTGTTTGCCACTAAGTATGTTTCTTCTGCTATAAGACCCAGGTCTGAGATACCTTACAAGTTCTTAAAAAACATAGAAAACTTTTGTAAACATGCAAGTTCCCTTGAGGAGAGAATGTAAAATACAGATAAATTGGTTAAAGAGATGCTTGGCATGTATTCTTCACGTGTTTTCTATATAATCGTATGAAGTTTTTAATAGCATATTTTTAGAGAAAACGTATCTTCAAAAAATGGTTTAAAGAGTGTGCTTATCAAAATACCTGATGCCAGTGTTTTTATTCATTTATTGGGGTAAAGAACTAATTTTTAACTAAACAAGAAACATTTCCAATGTTGCTGCATTTTTGATGAAACACGAATTTCTAATTATTCCAATACCAAAATTCTCTAAATTCCAATAGTGTGGTTTTCATAACCGTTAGGCCCTTTTCCAAATTTATGTTCTCACATGTTGCATTTTTATTGTATCAATGAATGAGAAAAAAATTAACTCTTGCAAAACCATTCTCAGGACCCAGGAAGTGGATGAGAGAGGCACTTGATGCCTCTTTGCATTTCATCTTCTAAGCACCTTTGACATCTATTTTGACTAAAGCAGGTACTTATTACACAATAGATCCCAGGAATTAAGGTGTGTGTTTCGATGTAATCATAACTTACCCCACTAGCTGACATGACTTTCTCTTTTCCAAGCACAGAGTCACTTCTCCTGGGAGAATGTGGAGGAGGAATGAAAGAGTTAAAGTGTAGAAAATCCTCATCCCAGAGCCTTAAACACAAGCAGATTTTCATGACATAGTAGCTTTAACAATAATATTTGAAACTTGGCAAATGCTTTTTCTAATTAATCTTTATGTCTTAAATCTGGGTGGTGGGTTTTGAGGGCAAAGGGATATCCACCACCAAGTGCCTCCTCATTGACTTATTCTTGTCTCTCTTTTTTACTCAGATCACACAAAGCATCTCCTTCTCCTTTGCACAGGCAAAGTCTGTGCTCCTTCCTGTGGTCCTGACCATTGTCTTTCACTAACCATCATCTATCCCTTTTGCAAATGGTCTTTATTTCTTATCTGCTCCATGAAATCTTTAAATAACTAAGTTCTCATCCTTAATTATTGTTCTCTTTCTACTGCAAAACTGCATGTTAATAATTTTAAATATAAATATCTATAGTTTTATAATGCATACCTTTTATAATGTATATATACTTTATAATATGTAATTTTAATATATTTATGTAAAATTATTCTCAGTATGTATATGCTATGTGTAATAGATGCTTACCCAGGATCCTTTCCCACCTTCTTTTTCAATCTAGGAGAGCATTGTTTCCTGGGAAGGTCATGGCATAACTGTCACTCTGAAGTCAGTAGATCAGTAGATCAGGCTGGCTTAGTTGATTGCTGAGATTTCTTTAATGTTTATTTATGTATGTATTTTCACATAATAATTTATATTCAATAGTTCTAACAGGGACAGCTTATTGCCAGAGATCCTCTTAATTTTCATTTATATGTATTTGCATATTAACTTACATATTTTATTTTAATTATATTTTATTCAAGTTCCATTGCTATACAACACACTCAGTTCCAGGATTACAGCTTCTGACCTTCATAAACATCTATTCTACTTCAGATCTACCCAGAAAGCTTTTAATATTTGAAAATAGGCTGACCTATCCCTTTATGTTCAGATATTATATCTATAAGATAAAAGATTATAGACTTAAAAGGAAGTGTTAAACACTTGTTTTTGTGAACAAAAATGGTTGTCGAACAAAATGATCCCATACAGGGTTTATTTGTGAGAAAAGTTAGAAAAGATTCAGCGCCCCAAAACAGTGGCATCATTTTAGATCTCTAAGCCTCCCTGTTAAAACATTATTGTTTGATACTAGATAACCACCTCATGGCCACACAAGTACCATGAGTGCACAAATTTCACTTATAAAAAATCGGTTCTTGTACAGGTACTGATTGAGAGAGAATATTATTTGCATTGTTTGATACAGGAACCAAGGAAAAGTTGACCAAAAGAAGGAGTTCCAAGAAGTCTGTGGCCAGGCTTTGTCCATGATTCACCATCTTGGTGATTCTTTACTTCTTCCTCTCTTAACTGGCTCCAAATTCCCCAGTCTTCCCCTGTCTCCCCTAAACTCCATCTCATTTCAGATTACCACCTGCATTTTTTGGGCCGCACTCAGTTAGTAACCCGCTCAGGGGTTACACCTAGCTCTGCACTCAGAAATCGCCCCTGGAGGCCAGAGAGAGAGCATGGAGGTAAAGTGTTTGTTTCGCATGCAGAAAGACGGTGGTTCGAATCCCAGCATCCCATATGGTTCCTGAGCCTGCCAGAAGCGATTTCTGAGCATAGAGCCAGGAGTAACCCCTGAGCGCCGCTGCTAGGTGTGACCCAAAACCTAAAAGAACACACACACACACACACACACACACAACAAACAAACAAAAAACAGAAATCGCCCCTGGCTTTGGGGGACCATATTGAGATGCTGGGAGATCAAACCGCCCTACATCCTAGGTCAGCAGCATGCAAAGCAAATGCCCTACTGCTGCACCACTGCTCCGACCCCAGTCAGGTCATATTTTATTTCAAAACACAATTCATTTTTTTTGTTTTTACCCTTCCAAACACTGACTTCACTAGGAATTTTTTATTCTACCACAAGTAAATAAAGGTAATTCAGCCACCTTATGATACAGAAGAAAAAAAAAAAAAGAGTACCTGGGCATTCTCTGCCCCTGACTTACTTTCACTGGTGCTTGGATGGAGCAGAACAAACTCCAAAGTGTCCCTTTGCTCATCTTCTTCCTCTCTAGCAGCAGGACCCAACGTAGACAGCATTTTTGATTTACCTGAGAAATTAAAACATATTTGTTTCCTGAAGAACTGCTTCAGTGATAAACTATTTTGTCATGACTTGTGATATTCTAACAGGACAGGGAAGAACCCAAACCACCATCAGCCTCACCCCTCACCCCAGTTACCTTCACTTTGAATCTTTCTGGCTCATAAATAAAGGCAAGACCAGGTCACATGTGCTTCGTTGGACAACAGACCACCAAAGTCATCTGAGAAATTCTGGGATGGTTTAGCTTCTCCATAGATTCTGTTTATTGTTTTGATTTTTTTTAACCACATAGCTAGTTTCTTCCTGGTTTCTGACTCTTCTTAACCTCAAATACATCATGGTTTAATATATCACATACCTTTTTTACCATGTAAATTCACCACACTCCCTTTGCCCAGTGACCCAATTAGTTCCAGTGGTTCCAAAATTTAGAAAGAGAGAAATAGATTTGTGTAGGAAATTTTTGCAGAGCAGACAGCATCACTCTTGGTGTTCCTGTGGCAAATTTGTGCATCCATGGTACTTGTGTGGCCATGAAGTGGTCATGGAGTATCAAGCAATGATGCTTTAATAGGGAGGCTTAGAGATCTAAAATGATGTCACTGTTTTGGGGTGCTGAATCTTTTGATCTTGACAGAATAAATTTTTCAACACTTGACTCATGAGCAGAATCAATACAAGATCTTGAGAGTCTGGGTTCTCTTCACACTGAAGATAAGTAGAGTGGGGGGGGGGGGGGAAGCCATCTACTAAGAAGCTGTCTTTTCAAAGGTTGTCAAGGAAAACTCAGTAAAGTGTTGTCTTGGTTTGGGAAACACCAGATAAAGTCAGATCGGATATTCTTTGCTCTAAAATTCCCAGGCTCCATAATACTCACTGCAAAGGAGATAGTAGTCTCCATCGCTGAAAACAGACACCATATCTTCTACTTATGGAGATTTATGGGATACTATTTCCAGCAAATATTAATTGCTGTTTGGATAACAGATGAGAATAAGGGGGAAATGTCAAATACTAATTTATGCTTTTGGGTATTAATAATATCTTAGACTAATCAAGATTCTCTGAATGCCAGCTGTAAAAAGAAACCTTCTTTTAACCACTGAGCTAAATTATTTGCCAAGTGACAACTTTGTTTCAAGATACCTATTAAAACAACTTTAAGTAGTTTTTCTTTTAACACATTTTGAAGATATAATATAGGTTTGCAATATGTTCTGTATACCGTGATTTTTTAATCAATACTACTGCTTGACAAATGACCAGCAGGAGACAAGCAAAAGGCTGAAACTCAGAATCATCTATCTTGTCCATTGTTAGCAGCCTGAGTAACAGTTTTGATAAAGAGGTTAGGATTACTCTACATAGTATCTCATCCCACCAAAAGAGAATATTTTTGTTTCTTTACCATATGGTGGTGGAACATGAGCAAGACTCAGAAACATGGTCAATAAGCTTGTCATCATTCCTTTAAATCTTATTCAGAGTTTCAAGGGCAATACAATACATTGATTATGTATATATAATGTATAGATCATATTTCCCTTTGGTGCTCCCAAAGAAATGGTACCCAAGAAGAGCTTGTTAATTAAATAATGCATAATTTTGGTATCTTTATCCTCCGAGGATGTTTTTTGTGACCACACCTAGAGGAGTTGCCACAAACATCTAGGTGAATTTGCATGATTAATATCAGAGAGATGGAACCAGTGTTTACCAGAAGTTGATCTTTGTCTCGGGTGGATTAACCACAGCTGAGGTCAAGACGAATAAATCTATGTTCCAGAATGTCCCGGTTACAGTTCATGACTCAAAGAAAACAAAGGAAGTTAGAGGCTAGAAAGAGGAAGGAAGTGAAAGACTTTCTAAAAGAAAATACAGATGTTCTTAGTGTCTCATTCTTGTTATAATTTGACTTTGTAAAAATGTCCAGTTGGATTTAGTGGCACTTGGTCTTGATCAACCACATGTTCTATAGAGTCAGTTTCATCTTGAGATGGGAAAAGGAAATGTCCTGTGGGCAAAATCATTTGAAGTTAAATTTGCATATAATTAAAACATGTAATTGGGAAGATTTAAAACTTTAAATGATTTTATGTACGACGTGTATTTTACATGCACACAAAACACACAGATTTTCTATCCCACTCATTCTCTTCTATAGGAAAAGGATCTAAACATTTTTCATTTAAATTTTCCATCTTATTACTCTTCAAAATAAAGTAGGACTGCAGATAGCTACAGTTTTACATGAGTTTCTGGCATAGGTAAAAAATTTTAATAGTTTAAATAGCTAGATGCAAGCACATGTACTGAGAATATGTTTATAATATAAAAGATATGTTTCCAGGGGGTAGTCCAATGAAGCAATTGCTTACATGATTGGAAAAAGAGGGGTGTCGCCATTTGGGTCAGTCCCTTTTCACTCCCACTACCCCCCAAAACATGTGTACTTTTTAACCCTTCAAAAGCCTGCCTGCACTCATTGTCTGTTGGTTTCATTTGAATGGAAGTAAAAAATGTACTTGTTGTCAATCTTCTATTCTGAATGTCTAGGGACTCGGGTGATAAGCATCATATATACACAGAGAGTATGGAATTCAAGTTACCTTTATCTGTGCCTTCTTCCATATACAATATGTGTCAGAGACAGACACCAGTGACTCATTACATGACCACCCACTGAACATTACCAATATGACATTCTTCAGAGGAAATGAACAGAAATGTTTCTTCCACATCAGTCTTTTCCAAGAAGATTGATTCAATAATAATACTGAAGAAGTGCACATGGAAGCTTTCTTCCTCACTGTTTTGGCTGGGGGCATAAGAAATACCTCGAATTCTAAAACTATTTAAAACAGAAGAATATAGAAAAAATACACTCATATATATATATATATATATATATATATATATATATATTCAGGGAGAGACATATCCACATATATTTATGAATATTGACTTATTATCCATTGGTTATTTTATTTATTTGTTTGTTTATTTTTTGTTTGAGGGCCTGCAGCTGCAATTCTCAGAAGTTACTCCTGGATCTGCCCTTAGAAATTACTCCTGGAAAGCTAGGGGAATCATATGAGATGCCAGGAATTAAACTGGAGTCAGCGTATGCAAGGCAAACACCCTACCCTTTGTACTATTGCTCCGCCCAATGCTTCTAATTTTTCCAGAATTTTTCCCAGCAGAAGTATGTGGCAATTCCATCTATCAGCCTTCTATTTTCCCATTAATTATTGTAGATAATTCAGAGTAAACATAAAAGAATAACTTTTTCTCCTTGAAAGAGCACAGAGGTAGGGCATTTGCCTTGCATGTGGCTGACCCAGGACAGACCTCGTTTGGATCCCTACGTTCCATATGGTCCTCAGAGCCAGAGCGATTTCTGAGCGCATAACCAGAAGTAACCTCCGAACGCCACTGGGTGTGGCCCCCACACACAAAAAGTTTCTAAAAAACGTCTGGAACTGGAGTGATAGCACAGCAGTAGGGCATTTGCCTTGCATGCAGCCGACCCGGAATCAACCTGGGTTCAATTCCCAACATTCCATTTGGTCCTCCGAGCCTGCCAGGGGCAAGTTCTGAGCACAAAGCCAGGAGTAACCCCTGAGAACTGCCAGATGTAGGCCACCCCCCAAAAAAATCGAAAAGAAATAAAAACCCAATTTAAAAAAGGTCTAAAGTCAACAAAGAGATATACCAAATTTTATATGACAATGATATTATAAATAAAGGCTAAAAAAGAAATCATTAGTAATATACTTAGTAGGAGAGATCTTAACAAATATGACATATTTGGACTATAAAAGTCATAGCATGTAAAAAGATGTGAATGTTTTTCATAATGGTTATCTTTTTCTACAAAGAGAACTCTGCACTAATCTTGCTGCTCTGTGTTTCCAGGGAACAGAACTATCTTCAGCTTTGATGTATTAACTAGAAATCTACCATCATTTCTCTCATTTTGCTTTTACACACATAGCTCATTGTTCTCTGATAAGAAAATGATCTTTGTTTAATTAGCAGGTACAAAGTTTGGTAATTGGAAGGAATTAAGTAATAATTAATTAAATGTCAAGGAACCTTAAGAATAATTCTGCATATAGAGTGGGGCTTAGTGGGAAAGAGAAAGCCACCATTAATTTATATAAATTGGATACAGGTCAGTAATTGACTAGATGGTAGAAGAGGGCACAAATTTCAGAGCTTCATGCTTTTCACTTTCATAAGACATGCTGCTATTGCAATTTGCAACACTGGGTAAAACAAGCTAAACTAGCTCCTCTCACTCAGGTATATATTAAAATTGATGTAACCTATAAAGACCTTGAAAACCCACTTACTTAGAGAATGAGTTGAAGTTGAAACATGGTCTTCCAAATAAATCTGATTATTGTTTCAATGCTGGGACTAGTGGTTGTCTATGCTATTAGTTTCTTACTTATAGTGAAAAACAGAAGGCAGTAAAATTATAAATGCAGTTTTTGTTTTCTTTTTGACTTGACACTATCAGTTAGTCCATCAAGTAATCAATAATTATAAGATATCTAGTTTACAGTTATTCCTAATTACCCCCCAATTTTAAATTCGTTAAGGCTTTGGGATTTTTCTCTCTCTCTTTTCTTGGTCTTAAAATTATCTACTTTGGAGTAGGAGTATGCTAGAAACTATTTGGCTGTTTGTTCAGAGGAGTTCTCTACATGTAAGTTGAGCAATCTTTAGAAGAACAGGAGGTGCTGATAGAATAATTGTGTTTACTCTTCCCACTTCATGATTTCTGTCTTATAAACATAGTTTTGCATTATTGGGCTGCACGTTCCTCTTTCTCATCTGATGTTTTACAAATATTTTTCTAATTGCCTGAGACAGTGTGGTCCAATAAAGTTAAATTGACTTTGGGTTGAACTTGTTTCTCTGATCTCTTGCCAAAGGTTATAGTCACCCACTTGAACTGACTTTCACTCTATTTCTTCGTCTCTCTCTTTCTCTTTTATGTCCTTTGTGCTTGTTATTCTTTTAAATATTGTTATAAAATAGTGTTATATTTTCTTGTTATTAGAATGAATTACAATTAATTCTAAAGGCTTTCATAAACAAAATTTTAACAATAAGGTTATATCTATTTATAAATAATCTATCAATGTATCACTCCATCCATTCATCCATCCATGCATGCATGCATTCTTCTATCCATCCATCTTCCATCTAAATACTTTAGCCACCTAAATCAACAGATTCGAGTCTCAACAAAAATCACTGAAGGAGGTGAACTAGATGCTTAGAAAATAAGAGTGCTTCTAATAGTAAGCTAGACAAAGAGGGGACCACCTACTCTAGCAGCCCGGGGGGTGATGGTGGGGTATATGGGTTGCAGAAAGGGAACTGGGATGGGGGAGGACATATTTGGTGATGGGTATTCCCCTGATTCAATGTTAATATGTACCTAAAATACTACTGTAAAAGATATGTAAGCCATTATGATAAAAACTGTGTTTTAATCAGAAATGTTCTTTGACTTACATGTATTATTATATTATATTAATTATATTATATGTTATGTTACTATATTATGTTATGTTAGTTTACCTCAATATATTAATCAATTTTGTATCTTAAATAAATTCTTACAATAAAAAAAAGAAAAAGAAAATAAGAGTGCGTGATATTGCCCATTTGCTTGACGTCTGGAAACACTTTACAAACAACCTCCAGGAAAAAAACAAAGCAAATAGTGCTGGTCTACCACAATGGAACAGATATGGTGTGTGATCAGTTAGCTGCAACCCACAAATAAACACAGACAGGCAATCTAGAAAGCAGAAACAGAAGCCACATTATTGTCCATCACAAACCGAAGGGTTTAGAATAAACTTAAAGCCTCATATGTGTGACTTTTAGACTCTGAAAAGAAGGATAAAAGATTCAAGGACTCTTCCTAGTTTCATCCAGTAAGCTCCCAAGTTTTCCTTTAACCCCAAAGATCAACATTTATTTTAACTCTGCCCACTTTTACCAAAACCTAAGTCTTTGGAGTTCTCATTCTTTTGCTCTCTTTGAAGGCTTTAGGAGGACAGAACTACATAAGAGTGGAGACCTTGGTCCCTTGTGGTCAAGTGATAGTTTCCTTGTCATATTTCAAGCAGTCATATCTAGGACTGACCCACCAAAATGGCACCACTATTTCCATGCATGCAACCTGTTTGTACATAAAGTTGAAATGAGTGTATCTGAACAATAGCTCTCACTTATCAAGATTCATTTTATTTCCTTTTAAATTTTATTTTATGAAAACACATTATCAAGATAAATATTTTTGGGCCAGAGAGATAACATAAAGGTGAGGCATTTGCCTTTCATGCTGAAGGTCGGTGGTTCTAATCCCAGCATTCCATATGGTCCCCTGTGCCTGCCAGGGGCAATTTCTGAGCATAGAGCCAGGAGTAACCCCTGAGCACTGCCAGCTGTGACCCCCCCCAAAAAAGATAAATATTCTCAACTTATTGAGAAGCTATAAATATATTTTGTATTCTTAGATATATATTTAGATATATCTAAAAGAAATATCTATCATAGCCTTTTTCATTGGACAAAATAAATTTTTCTTTTCAAGGAAAAATAAAAATCTTCGTCTTTGAATCATATTCTAGTTAGAAAAGTAGGTTGCTCACCTTGATTCCTTTTTTTCTATCCAGAAGATAGGAAAGGCTTATCATTTGTTTTCCTTTACCTAACCCAACATGGTAAATTATAGACTCATTCTCATCTGTACTAACTTTCAAAATGGGGTTGGCAAGAACAGAATAAAAATAAAAATCTTTGAATGGACCAGAATAATACAGTAGGTAGGTCTTTTGCCTTGCATGCTGCCTATGAGGGTTGAATCCTGACACCCCAATGGTTCACCTAGTCCCACCAGGAGTGTTCCCTGAGCAAAAAGCCAAGAATAAGTCCTGAGATGCCGTCTGTGACCCAACTCTGTTCCAAATATTATTTTTGTTTCTATCAAGTCTTGGGCAATGGTAGTATACTCATTCTTCCAGAGTTTCATCTTCCTACTTAAAACTTTAGTGTCTTTAATTTATTCTGAGCAGGATCCTAAATATTTCTACTTCTATTCCTTTGTATACAATCTAAGGAAGAATCACATTTATAGGATAGATTTATAAAGATTAAGTTTATATCCTGGGAACACAAAAATACAATGCAGGGGTCTCTTCCTTACACCTATATTTATTGCAGCACTATTTACTATAGCAGGACTCTGAAGACAACCAAGATGCCCTTCAACAGATGAATGGCTGGGGGAACTGTGGTGCATGTACACAATGGAGTGTTATGCGGCCGTCAGGAGAGATGAAGTAGTGAAAGTCTCCTGTACATGGATGTGCATGGAGTCTATTGTGCTGAATGAGGTAGGTCGGAGAGAGAGAGAGAGAGGGACGCAGAGTGGTCTCACTCATCTGTGGGTTTTCAGAAAGATGAAAGACATTCTGCAATGATTATCAGAGACAAGAGAGAGGAGGGCTGGAAGTTACAGCCCACTTCATGAAACTCATCACAAAGAATGATGAGTTCAATTGGAGAAATGACTATACTGCGAACTATCCTAACAATGAGGATTTATGAGGGAAGTGGAGGGCCTGTCTAGAGTGCAGGTAGGGGCGGGGTGGGGAGGAGGGATCTTTGGGACATTGATGGTGGGAATGTAGTACTGGTTTTGGGGGTGTCCTCTTATGTGACTGTAGCACAACCGTGATCATGTTTGTGACCAAGGTTTTAAATAAAAAATATTATTAAAAAAGATTAAGTTTATGATTTATTGAATTTAGAACAGAGGTTCAATGGAAGGGAGATCATATTTTGTGTAATATGGTGAAATAAAATGTGGTCTGTGATTGAGGATTGCAAAGAGGAAGCAATAACTATGATATGATAAAAATTCGGTGCATTGCTTAGTTAACTCCACTCATTTCTTCTATAGGGGAAAGAACTTGACACCCTTCTATCTAATTATAAAACATTTTGAAGTAAATTGTGAAAAACCACAATTTTGAAAAACAAAAAGTGGAATATTTCTTTTTCAATATGTTGTTGACTTAGGCAATAAGCAGTGACTCTACTTATAATGGAATATGATTACTAAATATTTTTCAATGAGGAGATAGAATATTGACACCTGTAAAGGTGGAGAAAATTAAAACACACAAAAGAACCATAATGATGTTTTCTTGTGAATATGAAGTAATTCCTCCCACCATTATTCTTCTCCCATATATAACTTTAAAATTCATACAGGTAAACTTACATCCTTATCTAGCTAATGCCCAAGATGTAGCTGTGCTCCAGAAGGCTTTCACTGACAAGTAGCCTCATCTTCTTGAAAGGAAAAGAGATAGAGGTGGGGTTGCAACAGGGAGACTAAGAAAACGCTTGTGGGTGTGAGTGGGGACTACACAAGAAGGCAGAAGAGTTGGGTAGGAGGGATATGGTATTAATAGGAACATCTCTCAGGAGATCTGTGTATAAGATGACTTGGAAACAAGCATGATTTATTTTATATTTTATTTGTCATTTGTCCCATCTAAAAATATTTATTAGAAAGGTGATGTAAGGGGCCGGGTAGGTGGCACTGGAGGTAAGGTGCCTGCCTTGCAAGTGCTAGCCAAGGATCAGGACCGCGGTTCGATACCCCGGCGTCCCATATGGTCCCCCCAAGCCAGGGGCGATTTCTGAGCACATAGCCAGGAGTAACCCCTGAGCGTCAAATGGGTGTGGCCCAAAAAAAAAAAAAAGCAAGGTGATGTAAGCCAATCACTATTCTAGCTTCTGCCTAAGACCTTCTTGGGCTAATCCATTCATAATACAATGAAATAGAAAATTGTATACACATGTATATATTGTTTTGAATTATGATACATTTTATAATGTAATAAATAGGGGAAATTAGGTGGTAGCAGGAATATTGTGAGGAGAATGGTAGCTATGAGAGACTGACTTAGCCAACATTTTTCCAACTTATTTCCAGTGTGCCTTTTAGTTGCAGAGACCAAGGTTTTTTTTAATCTATTTTAAGATTCTCTTGAAGGTAGAATTCTGCATATGCTTCAGTCATGAAGGTATTGAAATCAGACATGCATTTAGTGTAAGTTAGCAGTCATGAGACACATTTCTAACACACTTCATCATGTTTTGAGGGGCTTCTCAGCTTGTATTCAATGCCCTATATGATCAAGTAAGATTGTATGACTCTCCTTTTCAGAATCCTTGAAACTCTCCTCAGATCCCTGGAAAGCAAACCCCCCCCCAAAAAAAAACTGCATTCTGAAGCTACCCAGCGAGCGAGTGAGTGAGTAATAAATGGCTAACTGTTGAGACTGCCAGGTAAAGTGCTGATTGCTTCACCTGTGGAGTCTCCACCCTGCTGTGCTTCTTCTGAGGAAACTGAGGACCTCAAGGGAGCCCTGTCCTGTGCTTTTCTGTCTTTTCTGAATACTTGAAGCTCTACTCAGAGCCCTGGAAGGTGAACCCCCCCAAAAAAACCTGCATTCTGAAGCTACCCAGTGAGCAAGTGAGTGAGTAAAAAATGGCTGACTTTACAATCCCAGAAAGGGGAAGCCGCTGAACTCTGCTGGAACTCAGATGCCAGCACCCCTATCTGCCTGTCTTCTGTGCTGTGCTCTATTTTCAGCTTGATTTCATCCTGTAAGTGGCTCATCTGCAGATGGCTCAACATCCCTGGATCCTTCCCTGGAGGTGAGTTTAGAAGCCCAGAAAGGGGAAGCCGCTGAACTCTGCTGGAACTCAGATGCCAGCACCCATATCTGCCTGTCTTCTGTGCTGTGCTCCATCTTCGCCCTGATTTCATCCTGTGTGTGGCCCATCTGCGGACTACTCGCCTTCCCTGGAGCCTTCCCTGGAGGTGAGATTACATGCCGAGAAAGGGGAAGCCACTGAACTCTGCAGGAACTCAGATTCCAGCACCCCTATCTACCTTTCTTCTGTACTGTGCTCCATTTTCGGCCTGATTTCATCCTGTGCATGGCTCATCTGCGGACAGCTCGCCTTCCCTGGAGCCTTTCCTGGAGGTAAATTTACACGGCCAGAAAGGGAGGAGCCAGAGGAGCACAGCAGCTCCACTTCATAGCCGTGCACATCATCTAGCCAATAAATACAACCACAGCACATAGAAAAACCCACAATACAAGTGTGACAATGGGGAAACAACACAGGCCAGCGCCATACATAGAGAATGACGATGGCAACTCTTATGATTTGAACATGATCAACCAATTAGTCAGTCTCACAGATAAGGAGTTTAGAGTCACAATATGGGAGATATTCAAAGAACTCAAAAGAAGTATAAAAGAGAACACTAATAAGAATCAAGAGAATATGAAGATAGAAATCAGAAAACTCCAAACTGAAATTTCAGGTCAAATAACAGGTCTAAAAAACTCAGTAGATGAATTGAAGAAAAACATGGTTGAGCTTTTTCATGGGTTAACAGCAACTGAGGATAGAATTAGTACACTGGAAGATGAGATGAATAACAATTCCATATAGCAGAAGAAAAAAATCCTTAAAGCAAACAATCAAACAGTGGAAAAATTACTCAAAGAATGGGAACAGATGAAAATAGAAGTCTATGATAAGCTCAACAGAAACAAGAATTATTGGAGTCCCAGAGACCCAGGAAGAAAATCTCCAGGAAGAATCAATGGTCAAGAACATCATTAAAGAGAAACTACCAAAGCTAATGAATAAATGCGATGAAATCCTGCATGCCTGAAGAGTACCAACTAAAAGAGACCCCAGAAAAAAACAACCCAAGACACATCCTAGTCACAATGATGAAACCCACAGATAGAAACAGAATTTTGAAAGCAGCAAGATCGAAAAGAGAAATTACATTCAAAGGAACATCCTTGAGATTTACTGCAGACCTGTCACTGGAAACACTCAAGGCCAGAAGGCAATGGTGGGACATAGTGATAAAACTCAATGAAATAAATGCTTTGCCTAGAATACTGTGCCCAGCAAAACTCACTTTCAGGTTTTAAGGAACAATACATGGTTTCACAGACAAACAACAGCTCAAAACTTTACAGACACAAAACCATTCTTTTTTTTTATTTTTTTTTAAATTTTTATTTTGATCATAGTGGTTTACATAGTGTTGACAATAATATTTTAGGTACATATTTACATAAAATCAGGGGGGATTCCCATCACCAAATTGTCCTCCCTACACCTCCGTTTCTGTCCTACCTCCCATTTCCTCTTCCCTCACCCCAGGTCGGCTAGAATATGTGGTCCCCTCTGTATCTAACCCACAACTTAGTAGTCTTGCACCTGTTTGGTCTTGATGCCTCCCTTAGTTCCCCCTCTAACTGGAGTTCGAGTTGCGTGGTTTTGTTTGAAAAAGAGAAAAGTAATAAACTGGGGTAAGGGTCTAATACACCGAAACTGGGCGGAATCCTTCTAGAGGCTCTCATCATCGAATTGAGAGATGGAGAAAAAGAAGGTGAAACACTCCACCAGTACCAAAAGAAGTGTCAAATATCCTGTGAGGGCTCGAGTTATATCGATAAACACCACAAAAAAAAAAAAAAACAGGGGCTCCCTGTGTGTGACAACAGGCGGGAAAATCCACGAAAGTACACCAGCCCAGTGGGGCCCAACTGTGAAAAACTGTGAGTTTGACCTGTATATGTCTGTCTACTGTCCTCTTGCGTGAAACTCTTGAGAGTGGGGCAAAAAGAAGCTCCAGAAAACTCGCTCGCCCAGATGCCATTTTCAGGTAGGGACTACAGAGCATGAAAACCGGCATAACTTTGCAAAAGCCAGCTCCCTGTGTGTGACAACAGGCGGGGAAAATCCACGAAAGTACACCAGCCCGTGGGGCCCAACTGTGAAAAACTGTGAGTTTGACCTGTATATGTCTGTCTACTGTCCTCTTGCGTGAAACTCTTGAGAGTGGGGCAAAAAGAGGCTCCAGAAAACTCGCTCGCCCAGATGCCATTTTCAGGTAGGGACTACAGAGCATGAAAACCGGCATAACTTTGCAAAAGCCGGCTCCCTGTGTGTGTGACAACAGGCGGGGAAAATCCACGAAAGTACACCAGCCCAGTGGGGCCCAACTGTGAAAAACTGAGTTTGACCTGTATATGTCTGTCTACTGTCCTCTTGCGTGAAACTCTTGCGAGTGGGGCAAAAAGAGGCTCCAGAAAACTCGCTCGCCCAGATGCCATTTTCAGGTAGGGACTACAGAGCATGAAAACCGGCATAACTTTGCAAAAGCCGGCTCCCTGTGTGTGTGACAACAGGCGGGGAAAATCCACGAAAGTACACCAGCCCAGTGGGGCCCAACTGTGAAAAACTGAGTTTGACCTGTATATGTCTGTCTACTGTCCTCTTGCGTGAAACTCTTGCAAGTGGGGGAAAAAGAGGCTCCAGCGGAGCCTTTCTAAGGAAAGAACACCATTGCAACAAGAAGGAAAAATTACACTAAGAACGGTGCTATATCACAGAAGCAAACATTTCTCTCCGGACTGTCTTCTCTGTTGCATGCTCGGGCCTAAGATTTGACCCAGTGTGAGGCTTCATCCACGGAGGACTCCCCTCCCTTAGAGGCAAGTTAGCCCATCCAGAAAGGGAGGAGCCAGAGGAGTGTGCTGCCTGCATCATATAGACAATGAATACCACCACAACACGTAGAAAAACCCACAATGCAAGTGTGACAATGGGGAAAGAATGCAGGCCAGCATCAGACATAGAGAATGAAGATGACAATTCTGAGGACCAGATAATGACCAACCAACTAATCAACCTCTCAGATAAGGACTTTAGACTAGCAATATGGAAGATGCTCAACGGACTCCAAGAAACCATGGATCGAGTTAAACAGAACACTAATAAGAACCAAGAAAATATAAAGACAGAAATCACAAAACTCCAAACTGAAATAACATGTCAACTAACAGGACTGAAAAAGTCAGTAAACGAAGTGAATGACAAAATGGATAAGCTCTGGGACAGGGTATCAGAAGCTGAGAATAAACTTGGTGCTGTGGAAGATGGGATACATAACAATTCCATACAGCAGGAGAGATTAGACAAAAAACTTAAAGCAAATGAGCAGACAATGGAAAAATTAGTCAAAGAATGGGAACAGATGAAAATAGAAGTCTATGATAAGATCAACAGAAACAACTTAAGAATCATTGGAGTCCCAGAGACCCAGGAAGAAAACTTCCAGGAAGAATCAACGGTCAAGAACATCATTAAAGAGAAACTTCCAGAGCTAAAGAATATATGTGATCAAATCCTGCATGCCCGAAGAGTACCAACCAAAAGAGACCCCAGAAAATCCACCCCAAGACACATCCTAGTCACAATGACAAATCCCACAGATAGAGACAGAATTCTGAAAACAGCAAGATCAAAAGGGGAAATCACATTCAAGCAAGCTTCCCTGAGATTTACAGCAGACCTGTCACCAGAAACACTCAATGCCAGAAAGCAGTGGTGGGATATTGTGACAAGACTGAATGAAATGAATGCTTCACCCAGAATACTATACCCAGCAAAACTCACTTTCCGGTTTGATGGAAGAATACATGATTTCACAGACAAAAAACAGCTCAGAAACTTCACAGACACAAAACCAGTCTTAAGAGAAAAACTGAAAGACCGAATCTAAGACAAGACTACCCAAAAGACACACCAAATTTCAAAATAAAGATGGTGTTAAATCCCAGGACAATTCTTTCTCTCAACGTCAATGGACTAAATGCACCAGTTAAGAGACACAGAGTGGCTAAATGGATCAAAAAACTCAATCCAACCTTCTGCTGCCTACAGGAAACACACCTGAATAGTCAGAACAAACATAGACTCAAAATAAAAGGCTGGAGAAAAATTATCCAAGCAAACAACACCCATAAAAAAGCTGGAGTGGTCATACTAATATCAGATAATGCAAACTTTATACTCAGGAAGGTTGTAAGGGACAAAGATGGACATTTTATATTAATCAAGGGGTACGTAGAGCAGGAAGAATTCACTCTCCTAAACATATATGCACTGAATGAGGGGCCGGCAAAATATTTAATACAACGGTTGACAAATCTGAAAAATAATATCAATAACAACACAATAATTGTGGGGGACCTTTACACGGCTTTGTCAACACTGGATAGGTCAACCAGACTGAAACCCAACAAGAATATACTAGACCTGAGGAGAGAAATGGAAGAAAGAGGCCTAGTGGATATATATAGGACACTCCATCTCCAGAAACCTGGATACACATTCTTCTCCAATGTACATGGGACATTCTCCAGGATAGACTACATGCTGGCACATAAAACATACCTCCATAAGATCAAGAGGATAGAAATTTTGCAGACTACCTTCGCTGACCACAAGGCTCTGAAATTATTTGTGAACTCCAAAGGGACTCAGAAGAAACACTTTAACACCTGGAAGTTAAACAGCCTCATGCTCAATAACCAGTGGCTCCGAGATGAAATCAAGGAGGAAGTCAAAAGGTTCCGGGAAACAAATGACAATAAAGACACAAACTATCAGAACTTATGGGAGACAGCAAAAGCAGTACTGAGAGAAAAATTTATAGCTTTGCAAGCACACATCAGGAAGGAAGAAGGAGCTTACCTGAGTAGTTTAATGACACAGCTAATAAAACTAGAAAATGCTCAACAAAAGGACCCAAGAATAGAAAGACAGAAGGAAATAACAAAGCTGAGAGCAGAAATCAATGAAGTGGAAACCCAAAAAACAATCCGAAAGATCAACGAAAGCAGAAGTTGGTTCTTTGAAAAAATAAACAAGATTGATAGACCACTGGCAAACCTAACAAAGAAAGAGAGAGAGAGAAACTTGATAACTCGTATCAGGAATGAAAAAGGAGAGATCACTACTGATATGACAGAGATTCAAAGGGTAATCAGAAACTACTTTGAAAAACTCTACGCCACTAAAAATGAGAACCTGGAAGAAATGGATAAATTCTTGGACTCTTATAATCTTCCATGGTTGAAGGAAGACGATGTAGAATATCTAAACACCCCCATCACCATTGATGAAATTAAAACAGTAATCAAATGTCTGCCGAAAAACAAAAGCCCAGGTCCAGATGGATTCACTAATGAATTCTATCAAACTTTCCAAGAGGAACTACTGCCAATGTTGGCAAGACTCTTTCATGAAATTGAACAAGCAGAAACACTTCCAAATAGCTTTTATAAAGCCAACATTACCTTGATACCTAAACCAGACAGAGATGCTACAAAAAAATAAAATTACAGAACAATATCGCTGATGAATGCAGATGCAAAGATCCTCAACAAAATCCTGGCAAATAGGATTCAATGCCTCGTTAAGAAGATCATCCACTACGATCAAGTAGGTTTCATCCCAGGAATGCAAGGCTGGTTTAACATCCGTAAATCTATGAACATAATACACAACATCAATAACAAGAAAAATAAAAACCACATGATCCTATCAATAGATGCAGAGAAAGCATTTGATAAGGTCCAACACCCATTCTTGATCAAAACTCTCAGCAAGATGAAAATGGAGGGAACCTTTCTCAATATAGTGAAGGCCATCTACCACAAGCCAGTGGCAAACATTATCCTCAATGGAGAAAAACTAAAAGCCTTCCCTCTAAATTCTGGCACAAGACAAGGCTGTCCTCTATCACCACTCCTATTCAACATAGCACTGGAAATACGCGCTATAGCGATTAGGCAAGAAAAGGATATCAAGGGAATCCAGATAGGAAAGGAAGAAGTCAAGCTCTCACTGTTTGCAGATGACATAATACTCTACTTAGAAAACCCTAAAGACTCTATCAAAAAGCTTCTAAAAACAATAGACTCGTATAGCAAGTTAGCAGGCTACAAAATTAACACACAAAAATCAATGGCCTTTCTATACACCAATAGTAATAAGGATGAAATGGACATTAAGAAAACAACCCCATTCACAATAGTGCCACACAAACTCAAATATCTTGGAATCAACTTGACTAAATATGTGAAGGACCTATACAAGGAAAACTATAAAACTCTGCTCCAAGAAATAAGAGAGGACACACAGAAATGGAAACGCATAACCTGCTCATGGATTGGCAGGATTAACATCATCAAAATGGCAATACTCCCCAAGGCATTATACAGATTTAATGCCATCCCTCTAAAGATACCCATGACATTCTTCAAAGAAGTGGATCAGACACTTTTGAAATTCATTTGGAACAATAAACACCCTCGAATAGCTAAAGCAATCATTGGGAAAAAGAATATGGGAGGAATTACTTTCCCCAACTTTAAACTGTACTAAAAAGGAACCATCATTAAAACAGCATGGTATTGGAATATGGACAGGTCCTCAGATCAGTGGAATAGGCTTGAATATTCAGAAAATGTTCCCCAGACATACAATCACCTAATTTTTGATAAAGGAGCAGGAAATCCTAAATGGAGCAGGGAAAGCCTCTTCAACAAGTGGTGTTGGCACAATTGGATAGCCACTTGCAAAAAATTGAACTTAGACCCCCAGCTAACATCATGTACGAAGGTAAAATCCAAATGGATTAAAGTTCTCGATATCAGTCCCAAAACCATAAGATATATAGAACAGCACATAGGCAAAACACTCCAGGACATTACAGGCATCTTCAAGGAGGAAACTGCACTCTCCAAGCAAGTGAAAGCAGAGATTAACAGATGGGAATATATTAAGCTGAGAAGCTTCTGCACCTCAAAAGAAATAGTGCCCAGGATACAAGAGCCCCCCACTGAGTGGGAGAAACTATTCACCCAATACCCATCAGATAAGGGGATAATCTCCAAAATATACAAGGCACTGACAGAACTTTACAAGAATAAAACATCTAACCCCATCAAAAAATGGGGAGAAGAAATGAACAGACACTTTGACAAAGAAGAAATACAAATGGCCAAAAACACATGAAAAAATGTTCCACATCACTAATCATCAGGGAGATGCAAATCAAAACAACGATGAGATACCACCTCACACCCCAGAGAATGGCACACATCACAAAGAATGAGAATCAACAGTGTTGGCGGGGATGTGGAGAGAAAGGAACTCTTATCCACTGCTGGTGGGAATGCCGTCTAGTTCAACCTTTATGGAAAGCGATATGGAGATTCCTCCAAAAACTGGAAATCGAGTTCCCATACGATCCAGCTATACCACTCCTAGGAATATACCCTAGGAACACAGAAATACAATATAAAAACCCCTTCCTTACACCTATATTCATTGCAGCACTATTTACCATAGCAAGACTCTGGAAACAACCAAGATGCCCTTCAACAGACGAATGGCTAAAGAAACTGTGGTACATATACACAATGGAATATTATGCAGCTATCAGGAGAGATGAAGTCATGAAATTTTCCTATACATGGATGTACATGGAATCTATTATGCTGAGTGAAATAAGTCAGAGAGAGAGAGAGAGAAAAATGCAGAATGGTCTCACTCATCTATGGGTTTTAAGAAAAATGAAAGACACTCTTGTAATAATTTTCAGACACAAAAGAGAAAAGAGCTGGGAGTTCCAGCTCACCTCAGGAAGCTCACCACAAAATAGTGATGAGTTTAGTTAGGGAAATAACTACATTTTGAACTGTCCTAATAACGAGAATGTATGAGGAAAATGGAGAGTCTGTCTAGAGTACAGGCGGGGGTCAGGTGGGGAGGAGGGAGACTTGGGACATTGGTGATGGGAATGTTGCACTGGTGATGGGTGGTGTTCTTTACATGACTGAAACCCAAACACAATCATGTATGTAAGTAGGGTGTTTAAATAAATAAAAAAAAAACAAAGTGGCTTAAACAAAAAAAACAGGCAAACAAACAAACAAAAAGCAAAACAAACAAAAAACAAACAATAACAAACAAACAAAAAACATGCCATGTTCTTAAAATGAGAAACATGGCATAGCACATAACGAAAGAAAATAAAGGAAGCGAAAATATAAGTATGATTGGGGACAATTTCAATACTCACTCCCAAACAGAGAAATCGACCAAAATAGATAGGTAAATAAAAATAATAATAACAATAATAAATAGAGGTAAAAAATATACAGATAATAACCATGGTTTTGTGCTTTTTGTATTTTTGTTTTTTCCCTCCTACCCTGGCACAGTAAATATTGGGGTAATTCGAAAAGGAATTCACTTGGCCTAAGAGATATGGGGTTTCTCCGTCCTTGGAGCATACTGTCATGGGATCAACTCTAGACTTTGCTCAGGAACCTTTACTCCCATTCTTAAAAAAAAAAACTGAACTGCCTACTTTAAGACAAGACTGACCAACAGACACACCAAACTTCGATATAAAGATGGCACTACTCCCAGGACAATTCTTTCTCTCATGTCAATGGACTAAGTGCACCAGTTAAGAGACACAGAGTGGCTAAATGGATCAAAAAACTCAATCCAACCTTCTGCTGCCTACAAGAAACACACCTGAATAGTCAGAACAAACATAGACTCAAAAGAAAAGGCTGGAGTAAAATCATCCAAGCAAACAGCACTCATAAAAAAGCTGGAGTGGCCATACTAATATCAGATAATGCAAACTTTATACTCAGGAAAGTAGTAAGGGACAAAGATGGACATTTTGTATTCATCAATAGATATGTACAGCAGAAAGAAATCACTCTCCTAAACATATATGCACCGAATGAGGGGCCAGAAAAATATTTAATAAAATTGTTGACAAATCTGAAAAATAATATCAATAACAACACAATAATTGTGGGGGACCTCAACACAGCATTGGCAACACATGACAGGTTAACCAGACTGAAACCCAACAAAAATATACTAGACCTGAAAAGAGAAATGGAAGAAAGAGGCCTAGTAGATATGTATAGGACACTCCACCCCCAGAAGCACAGATACACATTATTCTCTAATGTACATGGGACATTTTCCAGGATAGACTACATGCTAGCACATAAAACATACCTCCATAATATCAAGAGGATAAAAATCTTGCAGGCTACCTTCGCTGACCACAAGGCCCTGAAATAATATGTGAACTACAAAAGGACACAGAAGAAAAACTTTAATACCTGGAAGTTAAACAGCCTAATACTGAATAACCAGAGGTTCCGAGATGAAATCAAAGAGGAAATCAAAATCTTCCTAGAAACAAATGACAATGGATACACAAACTATCAGAACCTATGGTACACAGCAAAAGTGGTACTGAGAGGAAAATTTATAGCATTGCAAGCATACATCAGGAAAGAAGAAGGGGCATACCTGAATAGCTTAATGACACAACCAATAGAACTAGAAAGTGCTCAACAAAAGGACCCAAAAATAGGGAGGCAGAAGGAAATAACGAAGCTGAGAGCAGAAATCAATGAAGTGGAAACCCGAAAAACAATCCGAAAGATCAATGAAAGCAGAAGTTGGTTCTTTGAAAAAATAAACAAGATTGATAGACCACTGGCAAACCTAACAAAGAAAGAGAGAAAGAAAAACTTGATAACTCGTATTAGGAATGAAAAAGGAGAGATGACTACTGATATGGTAGAGATCCAAAGGGTAATCAGAAACTACTTTGAGAAACTTTATGCCACTAAAAATGAAAACGTGGAAGAAATGAATAAATTTTTGGACTCATAATCTTACACGGTTGAATGAAGAGGGTGTAACATATCTAAACACACCCATCACTATTGAGGAAATTAAGACAGTAATGAAATGTTTGCCCAAAAACAAAAGTCCAGGCCCAGATGGATTTACTAATGAATTATTTCAAACATTTCAAGAGGAACTTCAACCAATCCTGGCAAGACTCTTTCATGAAATTGAAAAAACAGGAACACTTCCAAATAGCTTTTATGAAGCCAACATCACCTTGATACCTAAACCACACAGAGATGCTACCAAAAAAGAAAATTACAGACCAATATCACTGATGAATACAGATGCAAAGATCCTCAACAAAATCCTGGCAAATAGGATTCAATGCCTCATTAAGAAGATCATCCTCTATGATCAAGTACGTTTCATTCCAGGAATGCAAGGCTGGTTTAACATCTGTAAATCTATGAACATAATACACAACATCAACAACAAGAAAAATAGAAATCCCATGATCATATCTATAGATGCAGAGAAAGCATTTGATAAGGTCCAACACCCATTCTTGATCAAAACTTTCAGCAAGATGGGAATGGAAGGAACCTTTTTCAATATAGTTAATGCCATCTACCACAAGCCAGAGGCAAATATTGCCTCAATAGACAAAAACTGAAAGCCTTTCCTCTAAATTCTGGTACAAGACAAGGCTGTCTTCTCTCACCATTCCTATTCAACATAGCACTGGAAGTACTTGCTATAGTGATTAGGCAAGAAAAAATATATCAAGGAAAGGAAGAAGTCAAGCTCTTGCTGTTTGCAGATGACATGATACTCTACCTAGAAAACCCTAAAGTCTCTATGAAAAAGCTTCTGGAAACTATAGACTTATATATCAAGGTGGCAGGCTACAAAATTAACAAACAAAATCAATGGTCTTTTTATACACCAATAGTAATAAGGAAGAAATGGACATTAAGAAAACAACCCCATTCACAATAGTGCCACATAAACTCGAATACCTTGGAATCAATTTGACTAAAAATGTGAATGACCTATACAAAGAAAACCATAAAACTCTCTCCAAGAAATAAGAGAGGACACACAGAAATGGAAGCACATACCCGGCTCATGGATTGGCAGGATTAACATAAACAAAATGGCAATACTCCCCAAAGCATTGTACAGATTTAATGCGATCCCTCTAAAGATAACCATGACATTCTTCAAAGAAGTAGATCAGGCACTTTTGAAATTTGTTTGGAACAATAAACACCCTAGAATACCTAAAGCAATCATTGGGTAAAAGATCATGGGAGGAATTATTTTCTTCAACTTTAAACTGTACTACAAAGCAATAGTTATCAAAACAGAATGTTATTGGAATAAAGACAGGCCCTCAGATTCTCAGAGAATGTTCCCCAAACATACAATCCCCTAATTTTTGATAAAGGAGCAAGAAATCCTAAATGGAGCAAAGAAAGCCTCTTCAAGAAGTGGTGTTGGCACAACTGGCTAGCCACTTGCAAAAACTTGAACGTAGACCCCCAGCTAACATCATGTAAAAATTTTAAATCCAAATGGATAAAAGACCTCGATATTATACCCAAAACCATAAGATATATAGAACAACACGTAAGTAAAACACTCCAGGACATTGAAACTAAAGGCATCTTCAAAGAGGAAACTGCACTCTCCAAGCAAGTGAAAGCAGAGATTAACAGATGGGAATGTATTAAACTGAGAAGCTTCTGCACCTCAAAAGAAATAGTGCCCAGGATACAAGAACCCCCCACTGAGTGTGAGAAACTATTCACCCAATACCTTTCAGACAAGGACTATCCTCCAAAATATACAAGGCACTGACAGAACTTTACAAGAAAAAAATATCTATTCCCATCAAAAAATGGGGAGAAGATATGAACAGACCTTTTCGCAAAGAAGAAATACGAATGGCCAAAAGACACATGAAAAAAATGCTCCACATCACTAATCATCAGGGAGATACAAATCAAAACAACTATGAGGTACCACCTCACACCCCAGAGATTGGCACACATCACAAAGCAGTGTTGGGGCAGATGTGGAGAGAAAGGAACTCTTATCCATTGCTGGTGGGAATGCCGTCTAGTTCAACCTTTATGGAAAGCAATATGGAGATTCCTCCAAAAACTGGAAATCGAGCTCCCATATGACCACTATACCACTCCTAGGAATATACCCTAGGAACACAAAAATACAATACAAAAATCTCTTCCTTACACCTATATTCATTGCAAAACTATTAACCATAGCAAGTCTCTGGAAACAACCAAGATACCATTCAACAGATGAATGGCTAAAGAAACTGTGGTACATATACACAATGGAATATTATGCAGCTGTCAGGATAGATGAAATCATGGAATTTTCCTATACATGGATGTACATGGAGTCTATTATGATGCGTGAAATAAGTCAGAGAGAGAAATATGCAGAATGGTCTCACTCATCTATGGGTTTTAAGAAAAATGAAAGACATTCTTGCAATAATAACTTTTAGACACAAAAGAGAAAAGAGCTGGAAGTTACAGCTCACCTCATGAAGCTCACCACAAAGAGTTATGAGTTTAGTTAGAGATATAACTAAGTTTCAAACTATCCTAATAATGAGAATGTACAAGGGAAACAGAAAGCCTGTCTAGAGTACAGGCTGGGGTTGGGTGGGGAGGAGGGAGATTTGGGACATTGGTGTTGGGAATGTTGCACTGGTGATGGGTGGTGTTCTTTACATGACTGAAACCCAAACACAATCATGTATATAATAAATTTGTTTAAATAAAAAAAATTTAAAAAAAAAGAAAGGAAAGCATGTACGAATATAAAAATATATATAAATATAGGGACCAGAGAAATAGTGCACTAAGTTGCTTGCCTGATTTTATATATATATATATATATATATATATATATATATAACTGACCTGTGTTTTATCTCCAACATCCTAAGTACTTAGGAGTAAGCCCTGAACACCAATGGGTTTGAAATAAAATAAAGAACATCAATATGACATTTTTTCATTGACATAAAATGGATTGTCATTGACTAGCAATAGTACTATGATTCATGTGTAAATTTAGAGTCCCTCATTCATAATTTTGAATAATTTATAATAATGAATCATTGCAAATTATCCCAAAGTAGAATCTCTTCTGTAATTCATTTGGCATCAAAACCTGACCTGAATTCACATGTGGCTATTTCTAGCCTTTATCCTACTTGCTGTGAATATTTATATTTTACTATAAAAATATTGGCTTTCAAAAAAAAAAGATTGTTTGACTCTGCATTCCGCCATTTTCTAATTTTCAAGTTTTCATAATATGAAAAAATAAAAATTCTATTATTACATGTTGTTCATAATGATTTGGGGATCTAACAAAAGACCCACTACCCTGTTTTGTCAATTTAATTACCAGGACTTTCATGTTAATACCAAAAAAAATTAAATTTTGCATTTATAATTGAACTCAACTATGTCAAGAGATCCCTTGAGCTGTGTAACCAAGAAATGGTTCTCTAAGGATAATTTGAGCTGAGACCTTAAGAATTAAAAAAAAAAAAAAAAAAAAAACATTTCTAAGACCCTGAAGTCAAGAGAAGTTGTGAAAATGTTGTAGGAAATATATTTTGTGTCCAGGAGCCAAAAGGATATCTGTTGCACAAAATAAGTATTTAATTGGGAGTTACTAGCTCCTGGTAAAGATTTTTGATATTGGGCCCAGAGAGATAGCACAGTGGCGTTTGCCTTGCAAGCAGCCGATTCAGGACCAAAGGTGGTTGGTTCGAATCCCGGTGTCCCATATGGTCCCCCGTGCCTGCCAGGAGCTATTTCTGAGCAGACAGCCAGGAGTAACCCCTGAACACCGCTGGGTGTGGCCCAGAAACCAAAAAAAAAAAAAAAAGATTTTTGATATTATAATATGTTAGAAAAGCATTAGAATGAAGAGATAAAGAAGTGAGATAATGTCGTTGATATTTTTGAAGATTACACTAGGCATCATGCAGAGAATAAGTTAGATGGAGATGAACAAAGAATACCTCTAAGAGGCTGAGTTGGGATTTCATGCAAGAGTTAACAATGATTTAGATTAAGATCAGAGTGGGAAAAATCAATCAATCGAGTCCAGGGTGGGCCAGAGAGAAAGTACAGTGGCTAGCTAGTATGTTTTCCTTGTACCTGGCTGACCCAGATTTGATTCGTGACATCCCATATGGTCGTCCAAGCACAATCAAAAGTGTTCCCTGAGAACAGATCAGGGAGAAAATCCTAAATAAGATACTCTAAAATGTACTGACACAAACAACAGATGATTATTCCTTGCAACTCTGTGTGCTAGCTAGAGTAATTGCTGTTCCCCCTTGACCTCATTCATGTGGGTATATCAAGCTGGAGGATTTTATGGTTTTAAAGATATGAGATGAATTCATTCACATACTTTGAACTTGGAACTTACTGTTAGATGAAAATCTTCAGTCTGCCCTTGTTTTTTTTTATTCTTCAGTAGGCTAGGCGAGCTCCCATACATAGAATTCTCTAGGGCTAGCTGGCTACGAAAATAAAAGCAAAGGCTGCAAGGTCTCTTGAGTACAGTGGTTGGATCTTGCACATTCTGTGGGTCAAAGCATGTCATGAACCAGCCAAAATTTAAGGAAAGGAAAACTAAGCTCTGATTCTTCTTGGGGAAAACACTGCCCTCACCAGGCAAAGGATCATGGGAGAAACACTTGCTATTATCTTTAAAAGCAATTTGCCAGAGACACATATTTTCTATTGGAAATGCCATGTAACAGATTAGATATGAGTATAGAGTTAAAAGAAATCTTGATTTACCTGTATATTTTACTTCTGAGCGATTATTCAAGAACTGGTAAAAAAATCAATTACCAGTTAAATGTTATTATTTGTAGATCAGCTTTTCTTTCTGGTGTACTACTGAGTTTGACTCCTTAACAACAAGAAAGTCAGATGATATTGTACTATGTTATTTATTTCTTATATTTACTATAGTGGACAATAATAATATTTAAGTAAAGTTGTTTTAAGAATAAAATTACAGTACCATAAATTATTCACAATTTCAATACCTTGAAAACAAGATGTATAATGAAAATATGAGTGAGCTGAGCATAGAAGAGGTAGTTGATAGAAACATAGTTTTTAGTGAAAAGCTATAAAAAACATTCATACAAATGAGTGACATCATCATGAGTGAAATGTTTGTATGCATGAAAACATGCAATAATAGAGAAGTTGCACGTGTGTATCCATATTATGCAATATGTTATTAATCAAACAAATACAGAAAACATGCTATTTGCAATGATGTATATAGAACTTGAGAGCATTATACTTCAGTATAATGAAATAAATTTGATATACAAAAATAAATGTACTTTTACATAAAATCTAGAACTTAAAAAATCTCCTAGGAAAAGGTCAGATTTGTGACTACTCAAGGCAAGAGATGGGGGGAGAGTTAAAGGGAAATTGTCCAAAGGTATAAACTAGATAGATGATAAAAGATTTAATAAGACTGCAGTACAAAACATGATACATATGTTAGCATAGGCTGTATGAAATTTATGAGAATTGTTAGGAGAATAAATTCACTTGGGGAGGGTTTTGTTTTTGGGTCACACACAGCAGCACTCAGGCATTACTCCTGACTTTGCACTCAGAAATCACTCCTGGGCTGCCTCAGAGGACCATATGAGATAACGGGATTCGAACCACTGTCAATTCTGGGTCAGCTGCATGCCAGGCAAACACCCAACCGCTGTGCTAACTCTCTTGGCCCAGGAGAATAAATCCTTTTACTGCTTGATTTTTTTTTTTTTTGAGGAGTCACACTTAGCAGCGCTTAGTGCTTTCTTCTGGCTTTGTGCTTAGGGGTCATTCCTAAAAGTTCTCAGGAGACAATAAGTGGTGCCAAGAATCCAACAGGGGTCAATCACATGCAAGGCAAGCACCTTACTCCCATTTGCTCTCTCTTGCTAAAGAGAGAAATCAAAGAGCACTCATCATTTCTTCCTTATTGTATCTGTTTGAAAAAATTGAACACTAATAAACACTGCAGAAATCATTTCATGATATATGTAAGTCAACATTTGGGGCATGAAAATTCATTTAAAATTTATTTTAATAACTTATGGGTGTTTTGGTGAATCATGAATAAAGCAAGGTGATTGCAAAAAACCTGTATGGTCGTCACAGCTCAAAATATGCATTGTTTATCTCCTGCCTGTGAGTTTTCTGACCACTATCTTAGGTCATAGATTGAAATGCATCTCCAGTGTTCCATTGTCCAGATCCTGCATTGAATATTTTTAGTTATTTAGCTTACATGTTACATTTTACTTAAGTTCAGGAAAGAAAGAACTTAAAATAGAAGAAATAAAGTTTCTTTAGTCAAACCTTTTAATTTGTGGTGTACTATCTGATGGGACTTTATCCACTACAGTTAAAACCAAAAGCCTTAATCTAGTCTATAGAGAGCATTCAGTGATTGTTAACAGGAGTCTTGAAAGCACATGCCTATACAGAATTCATAGAGACCACTCCTAAGACTATTCAGATACCCATCAGTGGGATATACTCTTCTTCGGCATGCGTGTGTAGTCAGCAATGTAATGATGAAGTAGATGAGGTATAACAAGCTTTTTGGGCATTACTAGCTCCAAGCATTTCCACATCTGTCTCTGTCACAAGAAGGAATCATTGTTCAGCTCTGCTATGCCTGTTTATGAATCAGAAGAACAAGAAGGTAAGAGAATAAACAAAATGTCATGCACATACAAATCTTGATCAGGGTCAAATCAGGGGGCTGGCATTGCCTGTGTCCAACATCACCAAGTGGGCTGCCAATGAGGCTCAGAGCTCCCTTATCTTGGCTCTTCAAAGCCTGGAATAACTCAGTTTAGGAATTCACTCCCAAATAGTCCAGATGTAGCCTTTGAGTCTTTGCTATTATTCACCAACTTGCCTTTAAGAATCCCTGAAAAGGATCAAGAACAATTACAGCATTGACTGTAGGGTGCTTACAGTAATTCACTTAATATATTAGAGCAAGCAGCATTTCTCAAATCAGCATTATTGATATTAGAGTCAAATAATTCTTTCTGTGGGTCCATTGCACTATTAGAAGATTAATAATACCCTTGACCTCTTTCCACTAAATGTCAGAAACTCTCTCCCAACAGAGACATACTCCAAGAGCTCCAAATTTTGCCAAATGTACCTTATGGACAACATCACATACACAAGCATGCATTGAATTCAAATGAGTCAGGATTTGAGTTTTAAAGGACATACAGTAATTATCCAAAATAAAAAAAATTTATTTCTCTACATTTCCAAAATAACCTAAGATTTTTCTTATCCTGAAGATATTTTTTAAAAAATAGCATTTGTTGGAACCTTACTTCTTTTCAAATGTTTTCCTGATTTACAGAGAGAAAAGGCAATGCTCCCGTATCAGTGCCCTTATCTACTTTAACCTCCATCTATTCATCCTTCCAACAAAAGCTGAATGACAACCTCTGAGCTTTTGGGTAGGTTTCCAAGTCAGCAGAGGGCTAAGAGATTATACGTGCCTTTAGAAAATGTAGCACTGCGGGCCCGGAGAGATAGCACAGCAGCGTTTGCCTTGCAAGCAGCTGATCAGGACCAAAGGTGGTTGGTTCGAATCCCAGTGTCCCATATGGTCCCCCGTGCCTGCCAGGAGCTACTTCTGAGCAGACAGCCAGGAGTAATCCCTGAGCACCACCGGATGTGACCCAAAAACAAAAAAAAAAAAAAAAAAAGAAAATGTAGCACTGACCAGACTAAAGTCTTCCATGCTCCCCAAGTCCAAAAAATACAGGAAAAATTCAAACAAGGTATTTATTGTCATTTATGCCTGCATATCTCTTCCATCTTTAATAATCCATCTGTGTCAGCATTACTCATTTATGACTGTAGGTTATAATAACCTGAGGAAAGGCTTTGCAAAATAGCAAGACCAAAAACAAAGTAATTGATTAACTCTCTGTTGTGGAACATCAATACTTAATAAGTGCCCTCTGGGTCATTCTAACTTGCACATAAGATTAAGACCTACAGCTCTAGGGTATTTTCCTAGGAGTGGTATAGCTGGATTGTATGGGAGCTCAATTTCTAGTTTTTGGAGGAATCTCCATATCGCTTTCCATAGAGGTTGGACTAGACAGCATTCCCACCAGCAGTGGATAAGAGTTCCTTTCTCTCCACATCCCCGCCAGCACTGATTGTTCTCATTCTTTGTGATGTGTGCCAATCTCTGTGGTGTGAGATGGTATATCATAGTTGTTTTTATTTGCATCTCCCTGATGATCAGTGATGAGGAGCATTTTTTCATGTGTCTTTTGGCCATTTGTATTTCTTTTTTATCAAAGTGTTTGTTCATTTCTTCTCCCCATTTTTTAATGAGATTAGATTTTTTTCTTGTAAAGTTCTGTCAGTGCCCTGTATATTTTGGATATTAGCCCTTTATCTGATGGGTATTGGGTGAATAGTTTCTCCCACATAATGGGTGGCTCTTGTATCCTGGGCACTATTTTTTTTGAGGTGCAGAAGCTTCTCAGCTTAATGTATTCCCATCTGTTAATCTCTGCTTCCACTTTTTTGGAAAGTGCAGTTTCCTCCTTGAAGATGCCATTAGTCTCAATGTCATGGAGTGTTATACCTATGTGTTGTATACCCTAGGAACACAAGAATACAATACAAAAACCCCTTCCTCACACCTATGTTTATTACAGCACTATTCACAATAGCCAGGCTCTGGAAACAACCAAGATGCCCTTCACCAAACGAATGGCTAGAGAAACTGTGGTACATATACACAATGGAATATTATGCAGCCAGCAGGAGAGATGAAGTCATAAAATTTTCCTATACATGGATGTACATGGAGTCTATTATGCTGAGTGAAATAAGTCAGAGGAAGAGAAAGAGACGCAGAACAGTCTCACTCATCTATGGGTTTTAAGAAAAATAAAAGTCATCTTTGCAAAAATCCTGAGAGGAGGCTGGAACTACCAGCTCACTTCATGAAGCTCACCACAAAGAGTGGTGAATGCAGTTATAGAAATAACTACACAGAGAACTACCATAATCATGTGAATGAATGAGGGAACTGGAAAGCCTATCTAGAGTACAGGTGGGGGTGGGGTGGGATGGAGGGAGATTTGGGACATTGGTGGTGGAAATGTTGCACTGGTGAAGGGGAGTGTTCTTTACATGTCTGAAACCTAATCACAATCATATTTGTAATCAAGATGTTTAAATAAATAATAAAATACTAAAAAAAAAAAGAATAACAACCTCAAATAAAAAAAAGACCTACAGCTCTGAGTACTCCATAGCAATCATGCTGCATTTGGGCAAAAAGCATACATATGTAGGAAAACCCTAATGGACCATGAGATGTGGATGTTTAAGGAAATAGAAATACATTTTGGGAAAATTTCCTTCACTTCAGAAAAATAATTGTGATGCTAGGGATAAAATGAAAGATCACATGCCTAACATTATTCAGGCCAGGATTCTAATCTGCATGTTGATGGCCAGAACCTAGGAACAGAACCAAAGAAAATAACTAGAGTCAAAAAATAGTAGTCACAAAGGATGGAGCTGGTTGCTGTTTTGTGCTCTGAAGTATGGCAGGCAGACATTCTGGACTACCTTCTAAACTTTTCTGTGTCCTGAACCTTGGTCCTCCTAGCCTATTGTTCCCTGAGGGTGCTTTTTCAGAGGTGAGCTATCCCTCCTACAAAGGGTGGAGCTAGAGGAGTGCAGCCACAAGCATCTTCTAGCCAATGAACTCAACATCATATTGTCATTTAAGCCTGCATATCTCTTTCATCCTCAGTAATCCATCTGTGTCAGCATTACTCATTTCTGACTGTAGGTTAAAATACCCCGAGGAAAGGCTTTGCAAAACAGCAAGACCAAAACCAAAGCAATTGTCACTACACATGTGACAATGGGGAAACAATGCAGATCAACATCATGGATAGTGAATGAAGATGGCAACTTTGATGATCCAAAAAGCCCCAAACACCTAGTCTTTCAGATAAGGTATTTTGAGAAGAAATATGGAGGATGTTCCTAAAACTCAAAAAAAGCAAAGAACAGACCACAAAGATAGAAATCAGAAAAATCCAAACAAAAATAATAGATAAAATGAAAGCCTCAATGGAAAGCCTCTCCAACAGAGTACAACTGAGGACAGAATCAGTGAGCTGGAAGGAGAGATGCAGAACAACTCCATACAGCAGAAGAAATTAGAAAAAAACCTTAAAGCAAATGATCAGACAATGGAAAAAATACTCAAAGAATGTGAACAGATAAAAATAGAAGTCTTTGATAAATTCAACAGAAACAACATAAAAATCATAGGAGTCCCAAAGACCTAGGAAGAAAATCCCCAGGAAGAATCAACAGTCAAGGACATCATTACAGAGAAAATCTCAGAGCAAAAGACTGCATGCAACCAAATTTTGCATGCCCAAGAGTACCAGCTAGAAGAGACCTGAGGAGAAGCACCCCAAGACACATCCTAGCCATGGTGCCAAATTCCATTGATAGGGATAGAATGCTGAAGGCAGAAAGATCAAAAAGGGAAATTACATTCAAAGGAGTATCCTTAATATTTACAGCAGATCTGTCATAAGAAACCCTCAGGCCAGGAGGCAGTGGTGGGATATAGTGATAAAATTCAATGAAATGTATGCTTTACCTAGAATACTGCAGCTAGCTAGACTCACATTCGGGTATGAAAGAAGTATAAACAACAATTTTAGAGACTCAAAACCAGCCTTAAAAGAAAAATTGAAAGGTCTATTAAGAAAAGACAGACCAACAGACACACCAATCCTCTACACAAAGATGACACTAAATCCCATGACAATTATTTCTCTCACCATCAATAGACTAAATGCACCAGTTAAGAGATGCAGAGTGATAGAATGAATTAAAAGGCTGAATCCACACATTTTTCTGCCTACAAGAAACACATCTGAATAGTCAAAACAAACCTACACTCAAAATCAAAGGCTGGAGGAGGATCATCAAAGCAAACAAATCCCTTAAAAAAGCTGGAGTGGCATATTAATATCAGATGAAACAAACTTTAGACTCAGAAACGTTACAAGGGACAAAGATGGACATTTTGTAGTAATCAAGGGATATATACAACAAAAAGAAGGAGGGACCAGCAAAATATTTAATATAATTGTTGACAAATCTAAAAGAAGATATCAATAGCAACAGAATAATAGTGGAAAACCTCAACACTGTCTGTCACCTCTTGATAGATCAACCAGGCTGAAACCCAACAGTAATAATATACTAGCTCTGAAAAGAGAAATGAAAGAAAGTAGACTAGTATATATAGTGCTCTTCACCCCCAGAAAACTGGATACAAATTCTTCTCCAATGCACATGGCTCATTCTTCAGGATAGACCACATGCTGGTCCATAAAACATATCTCCATAAAGTCAAGAGGATAGAAATTGTACAGACTACATCTCAGATCACAAGGCATTGAAATTAAAAGTGAACTACAAAAGGACACAAAAGAAAAAATTTGACACCTTTAAATTAATCAGCACACTACTGAACAACTAGTGGGTCAGAGATGAAATCAAAGAGGAAATCACAACTTTCCTGGAAACAAATGACAATGAAGACACAAATTACCAGAATTTATGGGACATGAAAAATCGGTACAAAGGAGAACATTTATAGCTCTGCAAGCACACATCAGAAAGAAAAAAGTGGCCTACATTATAAGCTTAATAACACAGTTTATAAAGTTAAAAAATTATCAAAAAAAGCAAACAAAAATAGGTATGCAGAAGAAAATAACAAAGTTTAGAGCAGAAATTAATAAAGTGGAAATAAAAAATATCAATCTGAAAGATCAATGAAAGCAAAAGATGTTTATGGGAGAAAAATAAAATTGATAAGACTCTA
Organism: Suncus etruscus; assembly: GCF_024139225.1. Lineage (NCBI taxonomy): Eukaryota > Metazoa > Chordata > Mammalia > Eulipotyphla > Soricidae > Suncus > Suncus etruscus. Next base: position 117,451,829 of record NC_064850.1, read on the forward strand.
GCAAAACTCACAAAGAAATGGAGAGAGAGAAACTTAATAAACTGGATTAGAAAAAAAGGGGGAGATCACTATAGATACTGCAGAAATTCAAAGGGTAATCAGTTTGAAAAATTCTACGCCATGAAACATGAGAACGTGGAATAAATAGATAAATTCTTGGACTCCTATAGTCTTCCATGGTTAACAGGATAATCTAGCATGTCTAAGCAGACCCATCACTACTGAGGAAATTAAAATGGTAATCCAAAGTCTTTCCAAAAACAAAAGCCCAGACCTAGATGGATTCACTAACAAATTCTTTTAAACCTTTCAAGAGAAAATACTATCAATTCTTTTTAGGTTCTTTCATAAAATTGAGAATCAGGAACAAGCCTGTGTTTTATAAATAGTTTTATTTTTATTTGTTTTCTTGGTTTATTGAGCCACACCCGATGATGCTCAGGCATTACTATTAGCTATGCACTCAGAAATTGCTGCTGCTTGGAGAACCATATGGGATGCCAGGGATCAAACCAAGGTCCATCCTGAATTGGTTGTGTGCCAGGCAAATACCCTACCACTGTGCTATCACTCTGGTTTCTCTCCCAAATAGTTTTTATGAAGCAAACATCACCTTAAAACCAAAACAGACAGTTGCAAAAAAAATTAAAAAATAACACTACAGACCAATAGCCCTGATGAATACAGATGCAAAGATCCTCAACAAATGTCTGGCAAATAGATTCCAGTGCCTTATCAAGAAGGGCATACACCACTACCAAGTAGGTTTCATTCCAGAAGTGCAAGAATGGTTTAATATACATACATAAATAAAAATAATACACCATATTTGTATAATTACATATTAATTAAAGAGTCCTGGATGGTGGTGGATCCTTTCTTGGCTGGGCCAGGGAGCCTGCATCCCCTTCCAGCCTGTGGGTATAAGGGTTCAAGATAGTGGTGAGGAAATGACCCACAGTAGTCAGATTTCAGGAGACATCAGATTTATTCAAGGCCCTAGACACCATGTATGGCTTCTAAGCTTAAACCTTTTAAGCAGGCTCCATAAGCCTCCCCAAACTTAAACCTGTTTCTTATCCCTCCATGCTGCCAATTTCTCCAGCTGCTTCTTGCTTCCTCCTGCAGACCCCCTTCTTACCTTTCAGGCAACACTTTATTACCTTCCATTGAGCCCTCCCAGAAGTGGTCTGGCCTGACCAGCAGGTAATATTAGCATTTTACCCTGGGAAGGGCTGACACATATCAACAAAAAGAAAAATAACATAATCATACCAATAAATTCAGAGAAAGCATTCAATAATCGAACACCCATTCTTGATAAAAAGAAAAAAACTCATCAAGATGGGAAAGAAAGGAATCTTTCTTAATATGGTCAAGGTCATCTACCACAAGCCAATGGCATATATTATCCTCAATAGAGATAACAAAAAGCCTTTAGTCTAAAATCTGGTACAAGACAAGGCTGCCTTTCTCCCCACTCCTATTTAACAAAGTGCTGTAAATTCTTTTCATAGCAATTAAGCAAGAAAATGATATCAATAACATCCACATAGGAAAAGAATAAGTTAAGATTTCAACTGTTGGACTTCAAGAGAAACTTCTCCTGCCTGTGCCTGTCTGCCTGTGTTTCTGAATCCCTGAAGGTCTTCCTCAGAGGCCTAGGGAGCACACCCCAAAAAAACTGCATTTTGAGGCTGCCCAGTAAGTACATTCTGGCTGTGGGGGTCGCCGTTCAATAAGCTGAACTCTCTGGCCTGTGGAGGCTCTGCCCTGCTGTGCCTTTGTTCACTCTGAGGACTTCAAGTGAAACTTCTCAGAACTCTGCTGGATCTCAGATGCCAGCACCCATATCTGCCTCTCTTCTGTGCTGTCCTGCATTTTCGGCCTGATTTTATCCTGTGTGTGGCTCATCAGTGGATGGCCTGCCTTCCCGTGAGCCCTCTGTGAAGGTGACTCGACATACCCAGAAAAGGAGGAGCCAGAGGAGCACGGCCGCTCCGCTCTCCTTCACGATGGTGCACATCATTTAGCCAATGAATACAACCACAACACGTAGAAAAACCCACAATACAAGTGTGACAATGGGGAAACAACGCAGGACAGTGCCAGACATAAAGAATGAAGATGGCAACTCTGATGACTTGAGCATGACCAACCAACTAGACAATCTCTCAGATAAGGAGTTTAGAGTTGCAATATGGAAGATGTTTGAAGAACTCAAAGTATAGAAGAGAACACTAATAAGAATCGAGAATATGAAGATAGAAATGAGAAAAATCCAAATGGAAATCTCAGGTCAAATAACAGGTCTGAAAAACTCTGTTGATGAATTGAAGGAAAACATGGTTGAGCTTTTCCACGGGTTAACAGCAGCTGAGGATAGAATTAGTACACTGGAAGATGAGATGCATAACAATTCCATACAGCAGAAGAAATTGGAAAAAAGCCTCAAAGCAAGTGATCAAACAATGGAAAAATTACTCATAGAATGGGAACAGATGAAAATAGAAGTCTATGATAAGCTCAACAGAAACAACTTAAGAATCATTGGAGTCCCAGAGACTCAGGAAGAAAATCTCCAGGAAGGATTAACAGTCAAGAACATCATTAAAGAGAAACACCCAGAGCTAATGAATACATGCGATCAAATCCAGCATGCCCAAAGAGTGCCAACTAAAAGAGACCCCAGAAAAAACACCCCAAGACACATCCTAGTCACAATGACGAATCCCATAGAGACAGAATTCTGAAAGCAGCAAGATTGAAAAGAGAAATTACATTCAAGGGAACATCCTTGAGATTTACTGCAGACCTGTCACTAGAAACACTCAAGGCCAGAAGGCAGTGGTGGGACATAGTGACAAAACTCAATGAAATAAATGCTTCACCTAGAATACTGCACCCAGCAAAACTCACTTTCAGGTTTGAAGGAACAATATATAGTTTCACAGACAAACAACAGCTCAGAAACTTTACAGACTCAAAACAATTCCTAAAAGAAAAACTGAACGGCATACTTTAAGACAAGGCTTACCAACAGACACACCAAACTTCGATATAAAGATGGCACTAACTCCCAGGACAATTCTTTCTCTCAATGTCAATGGACGAAATGAACTAGTTAAGAGACACAGAGTGGCTAAATGGATCAAAAAACTCAATCCAACCTTCTGCTGCCTACAAGAAACGCACCTGAAGAGTCAGAACAAATATAGACTCAAAATAAAAGGCTGGAGGAAAATTATCCAAGCAAACAACACCCATAAAAAAGCTGGAGTGGCCATACTAATATCAGATGATGCAAACTTTATACTTAGGAAAGTTGTAAGGGACAAAGATGGACATTTTATATTAATCAAGGGATACGTACAGCAGGACGAATTCACTCTCCTAAACCTGTATGCACCGAATGAGGGACCAGAAAAATATTTAATACAACTGTTGACAAATATGAAAAATAATATCAATAACAACACAATAATTGTGGGAGACCTCAACACGGCATTGTCACCACTAGACAGGTCAACCAGACTGAAACCCAACAAGAATATACTAGACCTGAACAGAGAAATGGAAGAAAGAGGCCTAGTAGATATATACAGGACATTCCACCCCCAGAAGCCTGGATACACTTTTTTCTCTAATGTACATAGGACATTCTCCAGGATAGACTACATGCTAGCACATAAAACATAACTCCATAATATCAAGAGGATAAAAATTTTGCAGGATGCCTTTGCTGACCACAAAGCCCTGAAATTATATATGAACTACAAAGGGACACAGAAGAAAAACTTTAACACCTGGAAATTAAACAGCCTCACACTGAATAACCAGTGGTTCTGAGATGAAATCAAAGAGGAAATCAAAACCTTCCTGAAAACAAATGACAATGGAGACACAAACTATCAGAACCTATTGGACATAGCAGAAGCAGTACTGAGAGGAAAATTTATAGCTTTGCAAGCACACATCAGGAAAGAAGAAGGGGCATACCTGAATAGCTTAATGACGCAGCTCATAGAATTAGAAAGTGCTCAACAAAAGGACCCAAAAATAGGAAGGCAGAAGGGAATAACAAAGCTGAGAGCAGAAATCAATGAAGTGGAAACCCGAGAAACAATCCAAAAGATCAACGAAAGCAGAAGTTGGTTCTTTGAAAAATTAAACAAGATTGATAGACCACTGGCAACCCTAACAAAGAAAGAGAGAGAGAGAAACTTGATAACTCGTATTAGGAATGAAAAAGGAGAGATCACTACTGAGATGACAGAGATTCCAAGGGTAATCAGAAACTACTTTGAGAAACTCTATGCCACTAAAAATGAAAACCTGGAAGAAATGGATAAATTCTTGGACTCTTATAATCTTCCACGGTTGAATGAAGAGGATGTAGCATATCTAAACACACCCATTACTATTGAGGAAATTAAGACAGTAATCAAATGTCTGCCCAAAAACAAAAGCCCAGGCCCAGATGGCTTTACTAATGAATTCTTTCAAACCTTTCAAGAGGAACTACTACCAATCCTAGCAAGACTCTTTCATAAAATTGAAAAAACAGGAAAACTTCCAAATAGCTTTTATGAAGCCATCATCACCTTGATACATAAACCAGACAGAGATGCTACCAAAAAAGAAAATTACGACCAATATCGCTGAATGAATACAGATGCAAAGATCCTCAACAAAATCCTGGCAAATAGGATTCAATGCCTCATTAAGAAGATCATCCACTACGATCAAGTAGGTTTCATTCCAGGAATGCAAGGCTGGTTTAACATCCGTTAATCTATCAGCATAATACACCACATCAACAACAAGAAAAATAAAAATCACATGATCATATCAATAGATGTAGAGAAAGCATTTAACAAGGTCCAACACCCATTTTGATCAAAACTCGCAGCAAGATGGGAATGGAGGGAACCTTTCTCAATATAATTAAGGCCATCTACCACAAGCCAGAGGCAAATATTGTCCTCAATGGAGAAAAACTGAAAGCCTTTCCTCTAAATTCTGGCACAAGACAAGGCTGTCCTCTCTCACCACTCCTATTCAACATAGCACTGGAAGTACTCGCTATAGTGATTAGGCAAGAAAAAGATATCAAGTGAATCCAGATAGGAAAGGAAGAAGTCAAGCTCTCATTGTTTGCAGATGACATGATACTCTACTTAGAAAACCCTAAAGTCTCTACGAAAAGCTTCTAGAAACAATAGACTCATATAGCAAGGTGGCAGGCTACAAAATTAACACACGGAAATCAATGGCCTTTCTGTACACCAATAGTAATAAGGAAGGAATGGGCATTAATAAAACAACCCCATTCACAATAGTGCCACACAAACTCAAATATCTTGGAATCAACTTGACTAAATATGTGAAGGACCTATACAAAGAAAACTATAAAACTCTGTTCCAAGAAATAAGAGAGAACATGCAGAAATGGAAACACATACCCTGCTCATGAATTGGCAGGATTAACATCATCAAAATGGCAATACTCCCCAAAACATTGTACAGATTTAATGCGATCCCTCTAAAGATACCCATGACATTCTTCAAAGAAGTGGATCAGGCACTTTTGAAATTCGTTTGGAACAATAAACACCCTAGAATACATAAAGCATTCATTGGGTAAAAGATTATGGGAGGAATTACTTTCCCCAACTTTAAACTGTACTACAAAGCAATAGTTATCAAAACAACATGGTATTGAAATAAGGACAGGCCCTCAGATCAGTGGAATAAGCTTGAATACTCAGAGAATGTTCCCCAGACATACAATCACCTAATTTTTGATAAATGCAGCAAAGAAAGCCTCTTCAACAAGTGGTGTTGGCACAACTGGCTAGCCACTTGCAAAAAATTGAACTTAAACCCCCAGCTAACATCATGTACTAAGGTAAAATCCAAATGGATTAAAGACCTTGATATCAGACCTGAAACCATAAGATATATAGAACAACACATAGGTAAAACACTCCAGGACATTGAGACTGAAAGCATCTTCAAGCAGGAAACTGCACTCTCCAAGCAAGTGAAAGCAGAAATTAACAGATGGGAATATATTAAACTGAGAAGCTTCTGCACCTCAAAAGAAATAGTGCCCAGGATACAAGAGCCCCCCACTTAGTGGGAGAAACTATTCACCCAATACCCATCAGATAAGGGGATAATCTCCAAAATATACAAGGCACTGACAGAACTGTACAAGAAAAAAACATCTAATCCCATCAAAAAATGGGGAGAAGAAATGGACAGACACTTTGACAAAGAAGAAATACATATGGCCAAAAGACACATGAAATAGTGCTCCACATCACTAATCATCAGGGAGATGCACATCAAAACAACTATAAGTTACTATCTCACACCCCAGAGATTGGCACACATCACAAAGAATGAGAACAAGCAGTGTTGGCGGGGATGTGGAGAGAAAGGAACTCTTATCCACTGCTGGTGGGAATGCCGTCGAGTTCAACCTTTATGGAAAGCAATATGGAGATTCCTCCAAAAACTGGAAATCGAGCACCCATACGACCCAGCTATACCTCTCCTAGGAATATACCCTAGGAACACAAAAATACAATACAAAAATCCCTCCCTTACACCTATATTCATTGCAGCACTATTTACCATAACAAGACTCTGGAAACAGCCAAGATACCCTTCAACAGATGAATGGCTAAAGAAACTATCGTACATATACACAATGGAATATTATGCAGCTGTCAGGAGAGATGAAGTCATGAAATTCTTCTATACATGGATGTACATGGAATCTATTATGCTGAGTGAAATAAGTCAGAGAGAGAGAGAGAGAGAGAGAGAGAGAGAGAGAGAGAGAGATGCCGAATGGTCTCACTCATCTATGGGTTTTAAGAAAAGTGAAAGACATTTTTGCAATAATAATTTTCAGGCACAAAGGAGAAAAAAGCTGGAAGTTTTAGCTCACCTCATGAAGCTCACCGCAAACAGGGATGAGTTTAGTTAGAGAAATAACTACGTTTTGAACTATCCTATTAATGAGAATGTACGAGGAAAATAGAAAGCCTGTCTAGAGTACAGGTGGGGGTTGGGTGGGGAGGAGGGAGATTTTGGACATTGGTGACAGGAATGTTGCACAGGTGATGGGTGGTGTTCTTTACATGACTGAAAGCCAAATACAATCATGTATGTTAAAAAGTTGGTTAAAAAATAAAGAAAGTTCTTATCCGGGTGCCCCCTTCTACGTCTGCTTGGGCCCGGAGAGATAACACAGTGGTGTTTGCCTTGCAAGCAGCCGATCCAGGACCAAAGGTGGTTGGTTCGAATCTCGGTGTCCCATATGGTCCCCCGTGCCTGCCAGGAGCTATTTCTGAGCAGACAGCTAGGAGTCACCCCTGAGCAATGCCGGGTGTGACCCAAAAACCAAAAGAAAGAAAGAAAGAAAGAAAGAAAGAAAGAAAGAAAGAAAGAAAGAAAGAAAGAAAGAAAGAAAGAAAGAAAGAAAGAAAGAAAGAAAGAAAGAAAGAAAGAAAGAAAGAAAGAAAGAAAGAAAGAAAGAAAGAAAGAAAGAAAGAAAGAAAGAAAGAAAGAAAGAAAGAAAGAAAGAAAGAAAGAAAGAAAGAAAGAAAGAAAGAAAGAAAGAAAGAAAGAAAGAAAGAAAGAAAGGAAGGAAGGAAGGAAGGAAGGAAGGAAGGAAGGAAGAAAGGAAGGAAGGAAGGAAGGAAGGAAGAAAGGAAGGAAGGAAGGAAGGAAGGAAGGAAGGGAGGGAGGGAGGGAGGGAGTGAGGGAGAGAGAGAGAGAGAGAGAGAAAGAAAGAGAGAATGAAAGAAAGAAAGAAAGAAAGAAAGAAAGAAAGAAAGAAAGAAAGAAAGAAAGAAAGAAAGAAAGAAAGAAAGAAAGAAAGAAAGAAAGAAAGAAAGAAAGAAAGAAAGAAAGAAAGAAAGAAAGAAAGAAAGAAAGAAAGAAAGAAAGAAAGAAAGATAGAAAGAAAGAAAGAAAATAAAGGGGGTAAACTTCTCCTGTCTGTGCCTGTCTGCCTGTGTTTCTGAATCCCTGAAGGTCTCCTCAGAGGCCTAGGGAGCACACCCCCAAAAAACTGTCAACTAGAGGCAGCAGAATAGCATGGCCACTTCACTTAACTTCGTGGCTGCGCATTCTTTCTAACCAATGAACCCCACCACAACACGCAGGAAAAACCACACTACAAGCCTGACAATGGGGAACCTCACAGGCAAACACCATGCACAGAAAATGAAGATAAAAACTCGGATGACCTAATAAATTCCAACCACTGATTAACCTCTCAGATAAGGAACTTAAAATAGCAATATGGAAGATGTTTGTAGAACTCAAAGAAAGCATAGATCGATCTGAACAGAACACAAAGACAGAAATCAGAAAACTCCAAACTGAAATAGCAGATCTGAAAAACATGGTAGCTCAACTGAAAACCTCAGTGAATGGCCTCGATAGCAGGGTATCAGCAGCTGAGGAGAGAATCGGAGTGCTGGAAGATGTGATGCAGAAAAACTCAACACAACAGAAGAAATTGGAAAAAAAAACCTTAAGACAAATGAACAGGCAATGGAAAAAGTACTCAAGGAATGCGAACAAATGAAAATAGAAGACTTTGATAACCTCAACAGAAACAACGTAAGAATCATTGGAGTCCCAGAGACCCAGGTAGGAGATCTCCAGAAAGAATCAGCTGTCAAAGACATCATCAAAGAGATACTCCCAGAGTTAAAGACTATATGCAATCAAATCCATCATGCCCGAAGAGTACCAGCTAAAAGAGACCCAAAGAAAAACACCCCAAGACACATCCTCATTACAATGACAAATCCCACAGATAGAGATAGAATACTGCAAGCAGCGAGATCAAAAAGGGAAATTACATTCAAAGGAGCATCCATAAGCCTTACCGCATACATGTCACAAAAAACTCTCAAGGCCAGAAGACAGTGGTGGGATATTGTGACAAGACTGAATGAAATGAATGACTCACCGAGAATACTGCACCCAGCCCGACTCACGTTCACGTTTGAAGGAAGAATACAAAGCTTCATGGACAAACAACAGCTCAGAAACTTCACAGATAATAAACTAGCCTTAAAGGAAAAACTGACAGCTCTACTCTAACACAAGAGAGACCAACAAACACAGCAAACTTATCTACAAAGATGACATTAAATCCTATGACAATCATCTCCCTCAATGTCAATGGACTAAATTCACCAATTAAAAGACAAAGAGAGGCAAAATGGGTCAAATAGATGAATCCAACCTTCTGCTGCCTACAAAAACACATCTGAATAGTCAGAACAAACCTAGACTCAAAATCAAAGGCTGGAGGAAAATCATCCAAGCAAACAACACTCTCAAAAAAGCTGGGGTATTCTATATATCTTATGGTTTCGGGTCTGATATCAAGGTCTTTAATCCACTTGGATTTTACCTTCGAACATGATGATACCTGGGGTCTAAGTTCAATTTTTTGTAAATGGCGAGCCAGTTGTGCCAACACCACTTGTTGAAGAGTATTTCTTTGCTCCATTTAGGATTTCTTGCTCCTTTATCAAAAATTAGGTGATTGTATGTCTGGGGAACATTTTCTGAGTATTCAAGTCTATTCAACTGATCTGAGGGCCTGTCCTTATTCCAATACCATGCTGTTTTGATAACTATTGCTTTGTAGTAAAGTTTAAAGTTGGGGAAAGTAATTCCTCCCATATATTTTTCCCAATAATTGCTTTAGCTATTCTAGGGTGTTTATTGTTCCAAACGAATTTCAAAACTGCCTGATCCACTTCTTTAAAGAATGTCATGGGTATCTTTAAAGGGATCGCATTAAATCTGTACAATGCCTTGGGGAGAATTGCCATTTTGATTATGTTAATCCTGCCAATCCATGAGCAGGGTGTGTGCTTCCATTTCTGCTTGTCCTCTCTTATTTCTTGGAGCAGAGTTTTATAGTTTTCACATTTTTAGTCAAGTTGATTCCAAGATATTTGAGTTTGTGTGGCACTATTATGAGTGGGATTGTTTTCTTAATGTCCATTTCTTCCTAATTTATTATTGGTGTATAGAAAGACCATTGATTTCCATGTGTTAATTTTGTAGCCTGCCACCTTGCTATATGAGTCTATTGTTTCTAGAAGCTTTTTCGTAGAGACATTAGGGTTTCCTAGGTAGAGTATCATGTCATCTGCAAACAATGAGAGCTTGACTTCTTCCTTTCCTATCTGGATTCACTTGATATCTTTTTCTTGCCTAATCACTATAGTGAATACTTCCAGTGCTATGTTGAATAGGAGTGGTGAGAGAGGACAGCCTTGTCTTGTGCCAGAATTTAGAGGGAAGGCTTTTAAGTTTTTCTCCATTGAGGATATCATTTGCCTCTGGCTTGTGGTAGATGGGTGGGAGAAACTATTCACCCAATATCCATCAGATAAGGAATACTATCCAAAATATACCAGGCATTGATGGAACTTTACAAGGAAAAAAACCAACTAATCCAATAAAAAAATGGGGAGAAGAAATGAACATGTCAAAGAAGAAATACAAATGGCCAAAAGGTACATGAAAAAATGCTCCACATCACTAATCATCAGGGATATGCAAATCAAAACAACTACAAGGTACCATCTCATGCCACAGAGATCAGCGGACATCACAAAGAATGAGAACAAGCAGTGTTGGCAGGGATGTGGATTGAAAGGAACTCTTATTCCATGCTTGTGGGAATGTAGTCTAGCCCAACCTTTATAGAAAGTGGTACAGAGATTCCTCCAAGAACTGGAAATTGAACTACCAGCTATTTCACTCGTAAGGATATAACCTATGAACACAAAAATACAATGCATAAAAATTCTACCTCACACCTATATTCTTTGCAGTGCTATTTATAATAGCTGAACTCTGGAAGCAACCTAGATGCCCCTCAAGAGATGAATGGCTAAAGAAACTGTGGTACATGTACACAATGGAATATTATGCAGCTGTTAGAAGAAATGAAGTCTTGAAATTTTCCTGTACATGAATGTACATGTAATCTATTATTCTTAGTGAAATAAGCCAGAGGGAGTGAGATAGACACAGAATAGTCTCACTCATCTATGGATTTCAAGAAAATAAAAGATATTTTTGCAATAATTCTTAAAGACAAAAGAGAGTAGGGCTGGAAGGTCCAGCTCATGACATGAAACTCACCACAAAGAGTGATGAGTGCAGTTAGAGAAATAATTACACTGAGAACTATCATAACAATATAAATGAATGAGGGAAGTAGAAAGCCTATCTAAAATACAGGCAGAGGTGGGATGGGGAGGAAGGAGACTTGGGACATTGGTAATAGGAATGTTGCACTGGTGAACGGGGGTGTTTTACATGACTGAACCCAACTACAATCATATTTGTAATCAAGGTATTTAAATAAAGATATCAAAAAAATCAAATAATTCAGGCCCTTGAGCTTTGGCACAAGCAATAAGGTGTCTGCCTTGCTGGTGCTAGCCTAGCATGGACCACAGTTTGATTCCTTGGCCTCCCATATGGTCCCTCAATCCAGGAGCAATTTCTGAGTGCATAGCCAGGAGTAATCCCTCATCATCACCCGGTGTGCCCCCCAAATAAAAAACAAACAAAAAAAATTCAGATGGGTGTGTGTGTGTGAAGAAACTATCCATTCACATTAGACTCCACTCACAATCTTGGAGTCACCTTAACTAAAGAGGTAAAGGATATATACAAAGAAACCTACAGAATCCTGATTCAAGCAATAAAATAGAACACAAGGAAATAGAAAGACATACCCTGCTCAGGGATTGGAAGGATAATCATCATTAGAATGGCAATACTCCTCAAAGCATTATAGAGATTTAATGCAATCTCTCTAAGGATATCAATGACATTCTTCAAAGAAGTGGATCAAACACTACTGGTACTCATTTGGAACAATAAACACCTGCGAAAAGCTAGAGATACAGTTGTGAAAAGAAATATGGGAAGCATCACTTTCCCCAATTTTAAATTGTATTACAAAGCTATAGTCATTAAAACAACATGGTACCAGAATATAGACAGATCCTCAGATCAGTGGAATAGACTTGAGTATTCAGAGAATGTTCTCCAGACATACAATCAATTAATCTTTGATAAAGGAGCAAGAAATGTCAAATATAGCAAGAAAATCTTGTTTAATAAGTGGTAAGACAATTCATCAGCCACTTGCAAAAAAGCGAACTCAGAACTCCATCTAACACCATGCACAAAGGAGAAATGCAAATGGATTAAGACCTGATATCAGACCTGAAACCATAAGGTATATAGTACAATATGTAACATCACTTTCCAAACAAGTTGAAGCAGAGATACACAAATAGGATTATATTAAGCTACGAAGTTTCTGCACCTCAAAAGAAATAATGCCTAGAATACAAAAGCCACCCCAAAATGGGAGAAGTTATACACACAGTACCTATCAGTTTATGGGCTAATATCAAATATATACAATATCAAATATATACAATATATAATATCAAATATATACAAGATACTGACAGAACAAGAAATAAACATCTGACCCCATCAGATGAAACCCAACTACAATCGAGGTGTATGCTCAGGGGTTACTCTTGGATATGCACTTAGAAATTGCTCCTGGATTGGGGGACCATATGGGAGGCCAGGGGATCAAATCGTGGTCCATCCTAGGCTAGCACCAGCAAGTCAGACACCTTACTGCTTGCACCAATGCTCAAGCCCTTGGATTCTTGTTGTTGTCCTCATTGTTTTTGATATATTTATTTAAACACCTTGATTACAATTAAAAAAACAACTCACCATCTGGGGAGAAGAAATGAACCAACACTTTCTGAAAGAAGAAATACAAATGACCAAAAGACACATGAAAAAATGCTCCACATCACTAATCATCAGGGAGATGCAAAGCAAAACAACTATGAGGTGCGTTCTCATGCTACAGAGACTGGCACACATCACAAAGAGTAAGAAGTATCAGTGCTGGCTGGAATGTGGAAAGAAAGAAACTTTCATTCACTGCCAGTGGGAATGCCATCTAGTCCAGCCTTTATGGAAAACAATTTGAATGTTCCTTAAAAAAACTGGAAATTGAACTCCTATATGATCCAGCTATACTACTCCTAAGGATATACCCTAGGAACACAAAAACACAATACAAAAAGGCCTTCCTCATATCTATATTCATTGCAGCAATATTTACAATAGCCAGACTTTAGAAACAATCCAGATACCCTTCAACAGATGAATGGCTAAAGAAACTGTGGTACATATACACAAATGGAATATTAAAGCCATGAAATTTTCCTATTTATATTGATGAACATGGGAACTATCATGCTGAGTAAAATAAGTCAGAGGGAGTGGGAGACACAGAATAGTTTCATTCATTTATGGGTTTTAAGAAAAATAAAAGACATTCTTGGGGGGGAGGGAGAAATTCTTGCAATACTGCCCAGAGAAAATAGAGATGAGGGCCAGAAGAACTGGCTCATAATATGAAGCTCACCCAAAAGAGTGTTGAGTGCAGTTAGAGAAATAACTACACTAACAACTACTATGACAATGTTAACGAGTGAGAGAAGTAGAATCCCTGTCTTGAATACAGGCAATGGTAGAGGAGGAGGGATATGGGGATATTGGTGGTGAGAATGTTGCACTGGTGAATTGGAGTGTGTTTTATGACTGAAACTCAACTACAATCATGTTTGTAATAATGGTGCTTTAAAAAAGATATTATAAAAATATAGTAGTAACTGGCACACTTTAGCCACATTCTCTTGTATTTTAGCTGAACTTTTTGGGGTTTTTTTGGCCACACCCAGTGATGGTCAGGGGTTACTCCTGGCTATGCACACAGAAATCACTCTTGTCTTGGGGGACCATATGGAATGCCAGGGGATTGAACCATGGTCCATCCTATGCTAGTGCATGCAAGGCAGATATCTTACCACTTGTGCCACTGTTCCAACCCCTAAAACTATTTTCTTAATTTTTTAACTTTAATACTTCCAGAGTATAACATTCGTGTAACAAAGTATTATTGAAGAATAAATAAATAAATAAATAAATGATCTAAACTGAGAGAAAACTTGTTTTATAACTAAGTAGACTCAGTTCATATAATAACCACTAATCAATAAGTAGAGAGCATGGGAATCTGAGAAACAATCTAGTATGTAATTGGAGGCTATAACATTTCCTTAGAATAACATGCAACAATTTGGGGGGGGTGTAGTAAACATTCCATTTACAAATGGGTTAATGGACAAGCAAAAACCAAAATCTTTCAACCACTGTTCTAATAAATATAATTGATTTGGGAGTTTAAAGATAAGGAAGAGTCTTCTGATTTCTCTCTTTCTAGATCATGTACTTAGTGATATTAGATTCATAAGAGAAACCATAAAAAAACTACTCTCCTTTTAGACTTGTAGTAGAGTGTCCTTAATATCTTGTCTGCATGCAAAACTCTGTACCAGGGTTAAAATAGTCCTGGTTTTGCAATAAAGGAAATTTCTTCCCATGATAGATCTAGCTTCAATATGGAAGACTTCAATTAACTTCAAACACCCTTCAGTGTGTAGGAAACCTTATGGAGTAGAACAAAATATCACAGGATGATTGAAGATTGTAGGAATATTAATGAGAAGAGATCATGGTTATCTCTATGGTTAAAAAAGGGGGTGGGAAAAAAGGAAGGAAGAAAAGATTCTGGTTGTTGTATATACATTTTTTCATTATCTGTCATAGAAAAATTCATCCAAGATAGGCAAAGCTAAATAAACACAACTCACAAGGTATCATCTAGATTTATTTACAGTGAAAAATACCATTTGATAACCATTCTTTAATTAGAAGAAGCTTGTCATTTCCTCTTTGTTTCACATAGAAAACACATTTGTTTTTCATCATGCAATAGTTAGCTAAAAAGCACTGAACCAGAAACTTTACTGTAAACACAATGTGCTTCCCCCTTCAGCCAATGCTATCAATAAAGCATGTTTCACAGGTAATTCCCTAGTTATTTTGAAGAGTATGAAGCATCTACCTTCTGGAGTCTTGAGGGAAGTCAAGGAAGGAATATCAGATATGTGAGAGTCTGTGACAAACTGAGAATATGGATACCAACAATGGTGTTCTTTAGCAGGCAACAATAATGAAATAAAGATTAGACATACTTTTTTTTTTACCTTGTATTTTGTTGCACTGTTTCAAGGAAACCATTGGTCCAAAACATATTTATTTTCCCACCAAAAGAACAGATGGTATGAATATGACATGGGTAAAAGTTTCTCTTTTCAGATTGTCTTTCCTCTGGTGAATTATGAAAGGCAAATCATTGTGATCTACATGACATTTTGAAGCAAATTTTGAGTTTCATGAGAATGAGGACCGGCAAAGAACCAGAATTGAATGAGAGCATCATTCAGTTGAGGTCTATTATTACTCAAGTCTGTCCCTTGTTCCCTACTGCAGGAAAGATTAATTAGACTCGTTATTTAATTTGTTTGATTATTGGTCACACCTGGCAGTGCTCAGGGTTCAGTCCTAATTCTATACTGAGGGATCATTCCTGGAAATACTTGGGGGACTATATATGATGATGGGGATTGAACTCAAGTTGATTACATGTAAGACAAACACCATACCTGCTGTACACCTACCTGCTCTGGTCCCTAGACTCTCATTATTTACATGCCATGTACTTGTAAAAGAAGAGATATAAATGACAGTGTCTTGAAAGCAGTATAAGTATTATGTTAAGGAACTAGTCCCATTAGAAGTAAATGATAAACTTTTACATATATGTATAATGTTAGCATAGACTTTCTGATTCTTTAAAGAATTAGAAAAGGAACCTAAGGGGCCGGTGAGGTGGTGCTAGAGGTAAGGTGTCTGCCATGCAAGCGCTAGCCAAGGAAGGACCGCAGTTCAATCCCCCAGCATCCCATATGTTCCCCCCAAGTCAGAGGCAATATCTGAGCACTTAGTCAGGAGTAACCCCTGAGCATCAAATGTGTGTGCCCCCCCCCAAAAAAGAAAAGGAACCTAAGATGTAACCTGAAGTTTGTCAGAAGGACCACTTAACAAAAAGAAAGTGTTTGGTATCAGAGAGATAGTATAGCTTAGAGATAAATAAGGCACTTGCCCTGCATGTGGATTACTCAAAAATGAGAAATCAGATTAGTGGAATTGGCTTGAGTATTCAGAGAATATTCCCCAGACATACAATCAACTAAACTTTGATAAAGGAGCAAGATTTCCAGAATGGAGCAAGGAAAGCCTCTTCAACAAGTGGTGTTGGCACAACTAGTTAGCCACTTGCAAAAAAGTGAACTCAGATCCCCATCTAACACCATGCACAAAGATCAAATCCAAATGGATTAAACACCTTGATGTCAGGCCTGCAACCATATGGTATATAGAACAACATATAGGTAAAAACACTCTATGATATTGAGACTAAAGGTATCTTCAAGGAGGAAGCAGCACTCTCCAAACAAATGGAAGCAGAGATAAATAGATGGGACTATATTAAGCTGAGAAGCTTCCACACTTCAAAAGAAATAGTGCCTAAGATACAAAAGTCACCTACAGAATGGAAAAAAACTATTTACCCAATACCCATCAGAAAAGGGGCTAATCTTCAAAATATACAAGATACTTGACAGAACTTAATAAGAAAAAATCATATAACCCCATCAAAAAATGGGGAGAAGAAATGAACAGACACTTTCTCAAAGAAGAAATACAAATGACCTAGACACATGAAAAAATGCTCCACATCACTAATTATCAGGGAGATGCAAATCAAAACTACAATGAGGTACCATCTCACACCACAGAGACTGGCACACATCACAAAGAACAAGAACAATCAGCGCTGGCTGGGATGTGGAGAGAAAAATAACTCTTATTCACTGCTGGTGGGAATGTCATCTAGTCCACCCTTTATGGAAAACAATATGGAGATTCCTCAAAAAACTGGAAATTGAACTCCCATATGATCCAGCTATTCCACTCCTAGGGATATACCCTAGGAACATAAAAATCCAATTCAATAATCCTTTCCTCACACCTATATTCATTGAAGCGCTATTTACAATAGCCAGACTCTGGAAACAACCATATTCCCTTCAACAAATGAATGACTAAAGAAACTATGGTACATATACACAAATGGAATATTATGCAGCTGTCAGGAGAGATAAAGTCGTGAAATTTTCCTATACGTGGATGTATATGGAATCTATTGTTATGTAAAATAAGTCAGAGGTAGAGAGATAGACACAGAATAGTTTCACTCATCTATAGGTTTTAAGAGAAAAAATAAAGACATTACTGTAATAAGGCCCGGAGACAATAGAGTTAAGGGCTTTAAGGACCAGAAAGACTGGCTCACACTTTGAAGTTCACCACAAAGAGTGGAGAATACTATTTGGGAAATAGCTACACTAACAGCTAGCATGACAATGTTAAAGAATGAGAGACATAGAATGCCTTTTGCAAATACAGGCAGGGGTGGGAGAGGAGGGGGCATTAGTGGTGGGAATGTTGCACTGGTGAAGGGGGGTTATTCTGTTTATAACTGAAACCCAACTACAAACATGCTTGTAATCCTGGTACATAAATATTTATATATAAAATGATAAGAGTGTTTAACTCAAAATGTTGTGAGCTATAGACGCTGGATAGAATGAAATTTTTCAGGAAGAAAAAACTCTATTGATAATAATACTGATGTTGTGATAGGTATGTAGAACTAAAATGGAACTTAGAGGTTCAAAAAGGAAGGAAAAGAATGAAAACGAAGAGAATCAAAATAGTTGTTGAATATGGGCTCTGTGCAAAACTCTGTCATCCATAAGGTGCTAATTAAAACCTTCATATTCATTATCATCTTTAGAATGTTGGGCAAGACATTTAAACATCCTGGTATCAGTTTCCTCTCTATACTAGTTGAAGAACCTTTGTGATAATGCAATCAAGAAGTTGCAGGACAAGTGCTCAGTACAGTAGCTATTACATAGGAAATATTAAATAAACAAAATCGATATTATTATATTTATTGCTGCTAAATTTTGTGATTTTAAAATATTTAGTGTGTTTTGACTCACTAAATGGTGATGTTGAAAAAAATGTAATATAAGAAGACTTAGAAAACAAATAAAAATAGAGAATAAAATTGATACACTAAGAAAACGCAAGCTGAAACATTAGAATAGAAAGAAATAAAGCCCAATAATAGGAGCATATTGAAGAAAAGCTGAAAATTACTGTTAAAAAGTTATATTAAGTATCAAGCTCTTTAGTTGAAATAAGCACATTTAGATATGACGATTGTCAAGTCTTTATAGCTTTAGTTCAATTAATTGTTTTAAATGCAGGCTTTGGCGAAGGAGTAATAGTATATAGTAGGCAGATCAATTGCCTTGTATGAAGCCAATTAGTTCTTTCATATCTTATGGTTGGTCCCCTGAGCATCACCAGGAATAATTCTTGAATGCAAAGCCAGGAGTAGCCCCCGAGCATCAGTGAGTGTGGCCTCCAACAAAAAATACAGGCATTAACTTTCATTATCACTAATATTTTAAATATTTAAATTTATTTTTGTCTTATAAATTACCTTATGGATTATATCTTGAAATAAATAATATGTCCTTCAATGCAGTATTATATAATATTTATATACATATATAACATTTTCTATTTTAGATATTTATGACATTATTCTGATTTCCAGTTGTGCTATTCTTTGATCAGCTTACATTCAGAATTTAGAAGTGCTAATAAAATATTATTGCCTGTTATTATGAATCCCCCCTATATAAAGATCTAAATGCCTAATGCTTCTATCCCTAAGTTTCTGAGTTCAATCAAGATATCTTTTAAAATTCAGGTTTTGGATATGATCTTTTGGTTTCAAGATGATGGAAAGACTATAGTGTGATTCCCTTCTGTAATACAGAAACTAGTTTAGACAACAGAAAAAAATTGTGACATAACAACCTAGTTGCCTACACTTTAAAAACATACAACTTAGAGAACCACTACACTTGAAAAGCAATAGTCCTTCTCCAACTTGATGGAGCTATGGTTCTACTATTAGAGGATTGGTCCTCAACATGTCAGAAGAGAGCAGAAAAAAGTCTAAGGAGTAATTCATTAAGGATTAGATGGATGAGAGCCTGCATGGTAGCACAGTGGTAGGGAGTTTGCCTTGCACGTGGCTGACCCAGGATGGACCACGGTTTGATTCCCAGCATCCCATATAGTCCCCCAACTCAAAATCAATTTCTGAGTGCAGAGCCAGGAGTAGCCTCTGAGTGTCACTGGGTGTGGACCAACAAACAAACAAACAAACAAGCAAACAAAAGGATTAGATGGATGGACAAGATCCAAGTGAGTTTACCTCTGTATTTAGCATCTCTGCAGAGTAAGAATAAGCATCATGGATATACACCTTTAGATGGGGAAATGTATAAGTTTGGATGCAGGGCACTGTGACACTAGAGTTTTATTTCAGTTGGGAAACATGCAGTGTCTCTGTATTAGGTAACATGTCTTTCATCAGTTCATTTTGGCAAAGACCAAAGTTCCAACCTTTGCTCTTAGTGCTCTTCCCAGACAGGTGAGTAAATAGAGGGTTATGATTAGCTAGTAGAAATGTCAGTCACAAAGTTTAAGACTCAAAAAAGACTCTTCCACAGGGACCAAGTGGACTAAGGTGCATTGGTAGTGTTAAAAAAGGACAGAATTAAATATCCAAGCCAAAGGCAACAACAATGGAATCAAGAAACCCAAACTTTACAATATAAACTTAAAATAGGCCTGTTACACTGGTAGGCAGGGGTAGGGGTCTGGGAGTGGTATGGTATGTTCCTTGGGAACATTGGTGGAGGAAAGCAGACACTGGTGATGGGATTGGCCCTGATTTGTTGTATGTCTGAAACCCAAATAATTATGAAAGACTTTGTAAATCACACTGATTTTAATAAAATTAAAATTAAAAAATAGATACTTTCAACCACTTTAAGAGCAAAGCATTTTTAAAAATTTTAATAATAATATTTTTATTTAAGCACCGTGATTACAAACATGTTTGTAGTTGGGTTTCAGTCATAAAAAATAACATCCCCTTCACCAGTGTTACCTTCCCACCACCAATGCCCCCATTTCCTTTCTCCTCCATTTCCCTGACTGTATTTGAGAAAGGCATTCTACTTCTCTTACTCACTACCATTGTAATGATAGTTGTGAGTGTAGTTATTTCTCTAACTGCATTAACTACTCTTTGTGGTAAGCTTCATATAGTTAGTGGGCCGGTCCTTCCAGCCCTCATCTCTATTGTCTCTTGGTATTATAATTTTTTTGTGGTTTTTGGGTCACACCCGGCAGTGCTCAGGGATTACTCCTGGCTTCATGCTCAGAAATTGTTCCTGGCAGGCACGGGGGACCATATGGGACACCGGGATTCGAACTGATGACCTTCTGCATGAACGGCAAATGCCTTACCTCCTTGCTATCTCTCCGGCCCATCTCTAGATATTATTACAATACTATCTTTTATTTTTCTTAAATCTCATAGATGAGTGAGACTATTCTGAGTCTATCTCTCTCCCTCTGACTTATTACACTCAGCATAATAGTTTGTATGTTCATCCATGTATAAAAAAAATTTATGACTTCATTTTTCCTGATGGCTTCATAGTATTCCATTGCTCCACAGTTTCTTTAGCCACTCATTTGTTGTCGGGCATCTGGGTTGTTTCCAGTTCCTGGCTATTGTAAATAGCACTGCAATAAATATAGGCTTGCAGAGGGTATTTTTGTATTGTGTTTTTGTATTCCTAGAGTATATTGTGTATATCCCTAGAAGTGGTATGGCTGGATCATTTGGAATGAAAGTTCAATTTCCAGTGTTTTGAGGAATCTCCATATTGTTTTCCATAAAGGCTGGACTAGACGGCATTCCCACCAGCAGTAAATGAGATGAGAGTTCCTTTCTCCCCACAGCTCTACTAGCATGATTGTACTTGTTCTTTGTGATGTGTATCAGTCTCTGTGATGTGAGATGATACCACATTGTTGTTTTGATTTGCATCTCACTGATGATTAGTGACATGGAACACTTTATCATGTGCTTTTTAACCATCTGTATTTCTTCTTTGAGGAAGCGTCTGATCATTTCTTCTTCCCACTTTTTGATTGGGTTAGTTAATTTTCTTATTAAGTTCTGTCAATACCTTGTACATCTTAGATATTAGCCCCTTATCTGATGGGTATTGGGTGAATAGTTTCTCCCATTCTGTGGGTGGTTTTTGTATTCTAGTCACTATTTCCATTGAGGTGCAGAAGCTTCCCAGTTTTATATAGTCCCATTTGTTTAATCACTGCTTCCACTTGAGGAACAAAGCATTTTTTAATGTATTTGTAGTTTATCATTTAGCATTACCAATTCTGTGAAAGTAAAAGACAATGGGAAAACTGACCTCTCACAATATAAAGCATCCCAAATAATATAATATAAATAATTATCATTTAATATATAATTTAAATAATTATAACTCATATATTTTTGAGAGGAGTGATTTTGCCTATAAAAAAGAAGGAAGAACAGGGCCCGGAGCAATAGCACAGCAGTAGGGCGTTTGCCTTGCACATGGCTGCCCAGGACAGACCTGTGTTTGAATCCTGGTGTCCCATATGATGTCCTGAGCCAGGAGTGATTTCGGAGCACATAGCCAGGAGTAATCCCCGACCATCACTGGGTGTGGCCCCCCCCCCAAAAAAAGAAGGAAGAACAAATGGTTAACAAAAATTAAAATATAATGGTTACATCTTTTTTCAAAAACACTGTAGTCAAATTGAATAGTATCATATATAACAAATTTGTCAGCTAGACAATCTCACTGAAAAAAAATAAAGACAAAACAAAAATCAAATTAATCACTATAACTTAATGATATAAAAATAAAAATTGATAATATAAAAGACAAAAACCAGTAGGAGTAAAAGAGGAAAGTCTAAAAAGGGAAAATATAAACATTTTAAGAATGTGTATACAGATTTATTCTCAGTTCTGGAGAGTAGAGTTTCATAATTAAAGTGTCTGAAGAGGTTTGCTTCCCCCTGAAATCTGCAAGGAAAAACCTTTTCTTGTCTTTTTCTAACTTCTGGTGCTTTGCCAACAATCCTTGGCATTCCTTGACTTGCAGCTGCAGCACTTAAATCTCTGCCTCTGTCATTAAACAGTGCTTCATGTGCCTGTCTCTTCTTCATACAAGGACACTAGTCACACATTGGATTAAGAGATCTCTCCACTCTAAGATGATTTCATCTTAACTGATTACATTTGCAATAAAATATATCCAATTAACATCATAGTCTATAGTCCCAGGAATTTAGACTCCAATAGCTTTTTTTTTTTTTTAGGAGATGGACAATTCCTCTATAGAATATACCATGTTCATGGACTAGAAGAATCAAGATTGTTAAAATGTAATTCTTTCTAGATTAGTCTGTAGGTGGCACTAGTAAATTTTCAGTCATAGTAAAGTAGAGGGTCTGGAGAACTAGTACAAGGATTAAAAGTTATGCCTTGACCATGTATGAAAGTGAATTCAGCATTATTATTTGTCAGAGAACTAACTGAAGTTAACACATCATTATTGTACATCAAGTCATGTCAAATATAAAAAAGACTGAGGTCTGGTGATTTTGTAAACTATGAGGAACTCATATATACTGCTGTTTGGGGAGTAAACTGTTAAAACCTCTTTGTTAAACTCTTTAACAGTTTCCAAAACTGTAACACATACATCTATATTATTACCTAACATTTTACTCCTACTTGTTTATCAAGAAAAATAAAAATATATGTCAACAGAAAATCTTTTAAATAAAAATTTGTACCAACTTTATAATTTCCTCAAACTGTATGTCCAGGTATCTACCAATAAAAAACTGAATGTACAAACTGTGCAATATTCATGTTATAGATTGTTACTTACCAACAAAATCAAATGAATGACTAAGTATTTAAAAACTATTACATTCCAAACATGTAATTATGAGTAAAATAAGACAGTAACAAAATTATATGATTCCATTTCTAGGGAAAATAAAAAGCATGGAAAAATCAGTGATTAAAAAATCAGCAGTAATTGCTATGGCATGGGAGACTAAGAGAGTACTATATAAACTTCTAGAGTACTAGATATGTTCTATCTATTTATAGGGCTAAAATTATGCTTTATAGTTTGTCAAATCTGGAACCAGAGAATAGCACAGCAGGTAAGATGTTTGCTTTGCATACAACCATCCCAAAACTTATGCAGGTTCAATCGCTGGCATCTCATATGATTCCCTGAGACAGCCAGAAGCAATTTCTAATCACAGAGCCAGGAATAACCCTTGAGTGCCACCAGCTATGACCCCAAACCAAAAATTAAAAATTAAAAAAATATATATAAATTTTGTCAAATATGATCCAATTTATTTATTTAAGATTCATCTAGCTAAGTTATAAAGAAGGAAATAATAAATGGCATAAATTATTTTGTTTTGTTTTGTTTTGGGGCCACACCGTTTTGACGCTTAGGGGTTACTCCTGGCTATGTGCTCAGAAATCGCTCCTGGCTTGGGGGGACCATATGGGACGCTGGGGAAATTGAACCGCGGTCCATCCTACACTAGAGCTTGCAAGGCAGACACCTTACCTCTAGCGCCACCTTCCTGGCCCCAAGCATAAATTATTTTAATACTAAAAATATTATTAGTGACCTTGGGCAGAATTTTATTTTAAATGCAGTTTTCTGAAAACTAAGAGAGTATTGTTCAATGGAATGTGAGTTTGATGGAAGTTAAACTACAAAGTGTTCTGAGACAATAAATGGAATACAATTTATATGCAAGTGAACAAATAAGGAGAAAATGTAATTCTTTGTTGGAAAATCTTACCATATTTATCAAAGAGCAGCACGAAATGGAAAAAAGCAAGGGTAAAATTATCTTCAAAATTAACCGTACTGTTTTGCCTCTGCTCTACTGTGTGAAGTGGCCATCAAGCACCCCACCCAGAACAGCTCTGGAAGGCTCTTCAGCAGAAAGCATCCCCTGATGGCATGTCATCAGAGGTAGGCTGTCTCTGCCCATGAAAGGTGGAGCCAAAGTGCTGCTCCACTTAACCTTCTCTGCCTCACACATCTTCTAGAAAATGAACCCCAGCACATCATGTAGAAAACACCAAACTATAGTTCTATCCCTGGTGTCCCATATGGTCCCCCAGCCAGGAGCAATTTCTGAGCTTATAGACAGGAGTAACCTTTGAGTGTCACCAGGTGTGGCCCCCCCAAAAAACACAAAACAAACAAACAAACAAAAAAGAAACAAACAAAAAAAAGAAACACCAAGCTACAAAAAATGACAATGGAAATAAAACACAGGTCAACATCATGTATAGAGAATGAAGATGGCAGCCCTAATGACCTGAAAAGTGCCAACCACTTATGTAGCCTCTCAGATAAGATAGTTTAGAGAAGAAATATGGAGGATCCTCATTTAACTCAAAGAAAGCATAGAACAAGCTGAACAAAGCACAAATAAGACTCAAGAGGTATGAAGATAGAAATCAGGGGCCAGAAGGGTGGAGCTAGCCTAGTATGGACTGCGGTTTGATCCCCCAGTGTCCCATGTGATCCCCCCAGTCGAGGAGCGATTTCTGAGCACATAGCCAGGAGTAATCCCTGAGCGCCAATGGGTGTGGCCCCAAAACAAAACAAAACAAAACAAAACAAAGAAAACTCCAAACTGAAATAACAGGACTGCAAAACTCAGTAGACAAAATGAAAACCTTAGGAGTCTCAGAGACCCAGGGAAAAAATCCCCAGGAAGAATCAACAGTCAAGAGAAACAGAGAAACTCCCCAGAGCTACAGACTGCATGCAAACAATTCCTGAATGCTTGAAGAGACCCGAAGGAAAAAAAAAAAAAAAAACCAAAACACATCCTAGTCACAATGACAAATACCACAGATAGGGACAGAATACTAAAAGTAGCAAGATCAAAAAGGAAAATTATGTACAAAGGATCATCCTTAAGACTTACAGAAGACCTGTCACAAGAAACCCTCAAGAACAGAAGGCAGTGGTGGTATATAGTAATAAAACTCAATGAAATGAATGCTTTGCCTAGAATATTGCACTCAGTCAGACTCACTTTCAGCTTTGAAGGAAGCTTCATGGATAAACAACAGCTCAGAAACTTTACAGACTCAAAACCAGTCTTACTAGAAAAACTGAAAGGTTTATTTTAAGACAAAACAGACCAAGAAACACACCAAAGTCCTACATAAAGATAGCACTAAATTCCATGACAATTATTTCTCTCAACATCAATGGACTAAATGCACCAGTTAAGAAACTGGTAAACTGGTAAAAAATGGATCAAAAAGCTGAATCCAACATTCTGCTGCCTACAAGAAACACATCTGAATATTCAAAACAAACATAGACACAAAATCAAAGGTTATAAGTCAATCATCCAAGCAAACAACTCCCTTTAAAAAAGCTGGAGGAGTAGGGGCCGGAGAGATAGCATGGAGGTTGATCATTTTTCTTGCATCCAGAAGGATGGTGGTTCAAATCCAGCATCTCATAGGGTCCCCTGAGCCTACCAGGAGCGATTTCTGAGCCTGGAGCCAGGAATGACCCCTGAGCGCTGCTGGGTGTGACCCAAAAACCAAAAAATAAAAAATAAAAAATAAATAAATAAATAAAAATAAAAAAGATGGAGTGTTTATATTAATATTAGATGATACAAACTTTAGACTTAGAAAAGTTATAAAAGACAAAGATGGAGATTTTGTAATAATCAAGGGATATATACAACAGGAAGAAATCACACCCCTAAACAAATATGCATCCAATTAGAGACCAGCAAAATATTTAATACAATTGTTGATTGATCTTAAAGAAAATATCAATAGTACCACAATAATAGTGGAATACCTCAACACAGCACTGTCACTCATTGACCCATTGATAGGTCAACCAGGCTGAAACCCTGGTTTGTGAT
Source organism: Suncus etruscus (assembly GCF_024139225.1). Classification (NCBI taxonomy): domain Eukaryota; kingdom Metazoa; phylum Chordata; class Mammalia; order Eulipotyphla; family Soricidae; genus Suncus; species Suncus etruscus. The sequence goes on from NC_064850.1 coordinate 117,477,947, forward strand.
GTGAATATTCTCACTCTGAAAGGAGAAATGGAAGAATGTGGCATAGTGTGTGTGTGTGTGTGTGTATATATATATATATATACATATATACATATGGATTATATATAATCCATCCCCAAAAAACTGGGTATATATATACACACATATATATACATATATATGTAATCCATCCCCAGAAAACTGGAATCACATTCTTCTCCAATGCATATGGGTTATAATGGTCATTCTCCAGGATAACCACATGCTGTCCCATAAAACATACCTCCATAAAACCAACAGGATAGGAATTGTATGGAATACCTTCTCACATCACAATACACTGAAATTAGGAATAAATTTCAAAGGGTCACAGAAGAAGAACTTTAAAACCTGGAAATTAGCCAGCTCACTACTGAACAGTCAGTGGGTCAGAGATGAAATAATAGAGTAAATAAAAAGATTTCTGTAAACATATACAAATAAAGACACAAATTATCAGAATTTGTGGGACACAGCAAAAGTGGTAGTAAGAGAAAATTTTAAGCACACGTCAGGAAGGAATATGGGGCCTAGATAAATTAGAAAATGATCAAAAACATGATCCAAGCATAGGTATGCAGAGGGAATGACAAAGTTTGGAGCAGAAATTAATGTAGAAATCCAAAAAATAATTTGAAAGATCAATGAAAGCAAATGTTGGTTTTAAAAATATAAACAATTAATAAACCATTAGCAAAACTCACAAAGAAAGGGAGACAGAGAAACTTAATAAAACAAATGATTAGAAATGAAAAGGGGAGATTACTACAGATACAACAGAGATTCAAAGGTAATCAGAGACTACTTTGAGAAACTCTATGCCACAAAACATGAGAGACTGGAAGAAGTAGATACTTTCTTGGACTCATTGTTTTCCATGGTTTAATCAGGATGATAAAGCTTATCTAAACAGTCCCATCACTATTGAGGAAATTATAATGGTAATCAAAAGTCTTCCCAAAAACAAAATTCCAGGTCCAATGGATTCACTATCGAATTCTTTAAAAAACATTCAAGAGGAGTTACTACCAATTGTTTTCAGGCTCTTTCAGAAAATTGAAGAAACAGAAACACTTCCAAATAATTTTTATGAAGCTTACATCACCTTGATACCAAAGCCAGACATAGATGTGGCAAAAAACTAAACTACAGACCAGTATCCCTGATGAACATAGATGAAAAGATCCTCAACAAAATTCTAGCAAATAATATCCAATGCCTCATCAAAAATAACATGCACCATGACCAAGTACATTTTATTCCAAGAATTCAAGGATGGTTTAACATATGTAAGTCAGTTAAAATAATACACCATATCAACAAAAGGAAAAATTAAAACCATATGATACTATCAATAGATGCAAAGAAAGCATTTGATATGGTCCAACACCCATTCATGATAAAAAAAAAAACTCTCAACAAATGGGAATAGAAGGAACTTTTCTCAATATAGTCAAGCCCATTTACCAAAGCCAATAGAAAATATTATTCTCAATGCAGCTAAACTAAAGGCCTTTCCTGGTACAAGACAAGGCTGCCCTCTCTCACTATTTCTATTCAACATAGTACTGGAATTACTTACCATAACAATTAAGCAAGAAAAAGATATCAAGGGTATCTATATAGGAAAGGAAAAAGTCAAGCTTTTACTCTTTGCAGATGACATGATACTATATATAAAAAACCCTAAAGTCTTTACCAAAAAGTTTCTAAGAACAATAGATTCATATAAAAAGTGGCATCTACAAAATTAAACCCCCCAAATTAATAACCTTCTTATACACCAATAATGATAGAGAATAAATAGACATCAATAAAGCAATGACATTCACAATAGTGCCAAATACAAAAAAATAGTTTGTATTTGCCAAACTCAAATACATTGAAGTCAACTTAATTGAAGAAGTAAGGATCTATACAAAGAAAAGTACCAAACACTGCTTCAATAAATAAGAAGACACAAGGAAATAAAGACACATACCCTGTTCATAGATTGGGAGGATTAACATCATAAAAATGGAATAATCTAATATAGAACAACACGGAGGTAAAACACTCCATAACATTGAGACTAAAGGCATCTTTAAGGAGGAAACAGCACTCTCTAAACAAGTGGAAGCAGAGATAAACAAATAGGACTATATTAAGCTGAGAAACTTCTATACCTCAAAGGAAATAGTGTCCAGGATACAAGAGCCACCCATTGAGTGGGAGAAACTATTCACCCAATACCCAACAGATAAGTGGCTAATATCCAAAATATACAAGGCACTAGCAGAACTTTACAAGAAAAAAACATTTAATCCCATCAAAAAATGGGGAGAAGAAATGAACAGACATTTTGTCAAAGAAGAAATACAAATGGCCAAAAGGCACATGAAAAAAATGCTCCACATCACTAATCATTAGGAAGATGCAAATAAAACAACTATGAGGTGCCATCTCATGCCACAGAGATTGGAGCACATCACAAAGAATTAAAACAAGCAGTGCTGGCAGATTATGTGGAGAGAAAGGAACTCTTATTCACTGCTGGTGAAAATGTCGTCTAGTCTTTTATGGAAAGCGATATGGAGATTCCTCAAAAACCTGGAAATTGAGCTCCCATACGATCCAGCTATAACATTCCTAGTGATATATCCTAGGAGCACAAAAATACAATACAAATATCCCTTCCTCACACCTATATTCATCGCAGCGCTATTTACAATAGCCAGACTCTGGAAACAACCAAGATGCCCTTCAACAGATAAATGGCAAAAGAAACTGTGGTACATATACACAATGGAATATTATGCAGCCACCAAGAGAGATGACATCATAAAATTTTCCTATACATGTATGTACATGGAATCTGTTATGCTTAGTGAAAAAAGTCAGAGGGAGAGAGATAGATTTTATGTAAATCCATGTATAGGAAAAATTTCATGACTTCATCTCTCCTGACAGATGCATAATATTCCATTTTGTATATGTACCACAGTTTCTTTAGCCATTCATCTGTTGAAGGGCATCTTGGTTGTTTCCAGAGTCGTTATTGTAAATAGTGCTGCAATGAATATAGGTGTGAGGAAGAGATTTTTGTATTGTATTTTTGTGTTCCTAAGGTATATCCCTAAGAGTGATATAGTTGGATCATATGGGAGTTCAAGTTCCAGTTTTTTGAGGAATCTCCATATTGTTTTAAATAAAGGCTAGACTAGATGGCATTCCGACCAGCAGTTAATGAGAGTTCCTTTCTCTCCACATACTCTCCAGAACTGATTGTTCTTGTTTTTTGTGATCTGTGCCAGTCTCTGTGATGTGAAATGATTTCTCATTGTAGTTTTGATTTGCTTCTCCCTTATGATTAGTGATGTGGATAATTTTATATGCCTTTTGGCTATTTGTGATTCTTTGAGAAATTGCTTGTTCATTCCTTCTCTCCACTTTTTGATGGGGTTAGATTTTTTTTCTTGTTAAGTTATTGTTAAGTTAAGATATACATTCTTGTATATCTTTGATATTAACCCCTTATCTGATGGATATTGGAACAATATCCAATAGTTTCTCCCCTTCTGTGGGTGGCTTTTGTATCTTAGGTACTATTTACTTGTGGTGCAGAAGTTTCTCAGCTTAATATAGTCCCATTTGTTTAGCTCTGCTTCCACTTGTTTGGAGAGTGCTGTTTCCCCCTTAAAGGTGCCTTTATTCTCAATGTCATAAAATGTCATACCTACATGTTGTTCTCCATACCTTATAGTTTCAGGTCTGATATCAAGGTCGTTAATCTATTTGGGTTTGACCTTTGTGCATGGTGAGAGATGGAGGTCTGAGTTTGTTTGTTTTTGTTTTTGTTTTCAAGAGGCAGACCATTTGTCCCAATATCACTTGTTGAAGAGGCTTTCTTTGCTCCATTTTGGATGTCTTGCCCCTTTATCAAAGATTAAATGATTGTATGTCTGGGGAACATTCTCTGAATATTCACATCTACTACACTGATCTGAGAGTCTGGGTTTATTCCAATACCATGCTGTTTTAATGAGTATATCTTTGTAATACAATTTAAAGTTGGGGAAAGTGATGCCTCTCATATTCTTTTCCCCAAGGATTTCTTTCTTTTTTTTTTTTTTTTAGTTTTTGGGCCACACCCGGCGATGCTCAGGGGTTACTCCTGGCTGTCTGCTCAGAAATAGCTCCTGGCAGGCACGGGGGACCATATGGGACACCGGGATTCGAACCAACCACCTTTGGTCCTGGATCGGCTGCTTGCAAGGCAAACACCGTTGTGCTATCTCTCCAGGCCTATCCCCAAAGATTTCTATAGCTATTCACAAGTGTTTACTGTTCAAAATGAATTTTAGGAGTGTATGTCCCCACTTCTTTGAAGAATTTTGTGGGTATCCTTAGAGGGATTGCATTAAAGCTGTGCAATACTTTGGGGAGTATTGCCATTTTAATTATGTTAATCCTCCCAGGTCCATGAGCAGGGTATCTCCATTTTCATGTGCCCTCTTTTATTTCTTAAAGCAGGGTTTTATAGTTCTATTTGTATAGGTCCTTCACCTCTTTGGTCAAATCAACTCCAAGGTATTTGAGTTTGTGTGATACTAATGTGCATGGTTTTTTTTTGGGGGGGGGGGCACTCCCAGCAGCGCTCAGGGGTTCCTCCTGGCTCTATGCTCAGAAATTGCTCCTGGCATACCTGGGGGACCATATGGAATGCCAGAATTTAAACCACCATCCTTCTGCATGCAAGGCAAATGCCTTACCTCCATGCTATCTCTCCATCCCCTGGGGTTATTTTTTTAATGTCCATATCTTCTCTATCATTATTAGTGTATAAGAAGGCCATTGATTTTTTTTGCATGTTAATTTTGTAGCCTGCCACTTTGCTATATAAATCTATTGTTTGTAGAAGATTTTTGGTGGTCTTTAGGGTTTTCTGAATATAGTATCATGTCATCTGCCAACAGTGAGAGTTTGATTTCTTTTTTGTTTTGTTTTTGGGTCACACCTGGCAGCGCTCAGGGGTTACTCCTGGCTCTACACTCAGAAATTGCTCCTGACAGGCTCGGGGACCATATGGGATGTGGGATTCAAACCACCATCCTTCTGCATGCAAGGTAAATGCCCTACCTCCATGGTATCTCTCCAGCCCCAGAGCTTGATTTCTTCCTGCCCTATTTGGATGTCCTTGATCTCTCTCTCTCTCTCTCTCTCTCTCTCTCTCTCTCTCTCTCTCTCTCTCTCTAATCCTCTCCCCCCCCAGCCTAATCGCTATGGCAAGAACTTCCAGCACTTTGTGGAACAGGAGTGAGAGGAGTGGTGAGAGAGGTTAGCCTTATCTTGTACCAGATTTTAGAGAAAAGGCTTTTAGTTTATCTATATTGAGAATAATATTTGCTATTGGCTTGTGGTAGATGGACTTCTCTATATTGAGAAAAGTTTCTTGCATTTCCATCTTGATGAGAGTTTTTTTTTTTATCAAGAATGAATGTTGGACCTTATTGAATGCTTTATCTGCATCTATTGATATGATCATATGGTTTTTATTTTTCTTTTTGTTGATATGGTGTATTATATTAATTGATTTACATATGTTAGACCATCATTGCATTATTCGAATGAAGCCTACTTGGTCGTGGTGTCTGACCTGCTTGATGAGGCATTAGATCCTATTTGCCAGAATTTTGTTGAAGATCTTTGGTCACATCCAGCAACGCTCAGGGGTTACTTCTGGCTCTATGCTCAGAAATTGCTCCTGAGAGGCTCAGGGGACCATATGGGATGCTGGGATTCAAACCACCATTCTTCTGCATGAAAGGCAAACACCTTACCGTCATGCTATCTCTCCGGCCTTGGCTTTCTTTGAGTTCTATGAACATCCTCCATATATCTATTATAAACTCCTTATCTGAGAGGTTAATTAGGTGGTTGGCATTTTTTGGGTCATAGAATTGCCATCTTCATTCTCCATGCATGCTGTTGTCCTGTGTTGTTTCCCCATTGCCACATTTGAAGTGTGATTCTTTTTTTGTTCGTTTGTTTTTGTTTTTGGGTCACACCCGGTGACGCTCAGGGGTTACTCCTGGCTATGCACTCAGAAGTTGCTCCTGGCTTGGGGGACCATATGGGATGCCAGGGGATCGAACCCTGGTCCATCCAAGGCTAGCGCAGGCAAGGCAGGCACCTTACCTCTAGCGCCACCGCCCGGCCCCTGAAGTGTGATTCTTACTCTACGTTGCGATGGAGTTTGTTCACTTCGTGGCCATGATCTTTTTTTTTTTTATTCTGTGTTCTTCTTTGATTGTCACCAGGGATCAGGCCCTAGGATGTTCTTGACAACCCCTATTTAAATCACTGAATTTCTTCATAAAATTATTCTGAATAACACATATAAGATATATCATCTGTATTTATCCTTTTTCTAGCTTATCTCATTAACATAATTCATAATTTATTCATATTGCTGTGAATCACCTGATGGCATTATTCCTTAGAGCTATGTGTAGTGTTCCATTGTGTGTGTGTATATATATATATATATATATATATATATATATATATATATATATATATATATATATATATATCCACTCATTTGCTGTTGGACATTTGGGTTCATTGCAACTCTTAACTATTGTACTGAATGCTATGACAGATACTTTTACTTTTTAATATATAAAATTACTTAATTTAAAGGCCATGTATTCCATAGTTAACCATAATATATTTGTTTTCAGATAAGTGGGACTTAATTTATTAAAAAATAAAATATAATATAAAGAAGAAAAATTACAGCAACAAGAAAATTTATAAAAATTATTGTATCTTGCAATGAGGTCATTAAGTCATTGTCAGACTTACTAAAGTCTAGTTGCTATTTGACGTTTTTGTTACTTGTTTTGTTTCTGAACATTTGGTAGCTTAAAATAAATGTTGGTATCTAAATTGGTGTTTTTTTTTTACTGGAATGACAGTATTAAAAAAAATTTGGAGTTGTGTGGTTGCATTTGTGGATGCTTGGTCCAGGATTTCAAAGAACTGTGGTGAATGCTATGATTTGTGGGGGGTATGTGGGCATGTGCTTTGAGAAAGCAAAGGTGGTGGTCAAGGGGGTCTGCACTCACTTCAAAAAAAGTCTTGAGTAAAACTGAAAAACATTTGTGTAATGATTCTCAGAGACAAAATAGAGGAGGACTGGAGGGTCCAGCTCCTGACATGAAAGCTCACCACAGGGATCATTTAGTGCAGTCACAGAAATAATTACACAGAGAACTATCATAACAAAATGTGACTGAATTAGGGAAGTAGAAAGCCTGTCTAGAGTACAGGTCGATGTGGGGTGGGGAGGAAGGACACTTGGGATATTGGTCATGGGAATGTTGCACTGGTGAAGGATTATATATATATATATATATATATATATATATATATATATATATATATATATATATATATATATATATATAATCAAAAAAAAAGAAAAGATAAGGCCTCCAATTCTTACCACAGGTTATGTTCTTTACAATGACTGTATAGAAAGAGGAGGTACAGTAAATGCACCCCATATGCTCCTCAACCCAGGCCCTTTGCCTGGTCTGTATTGTGAATTGAGGGACAAAAAAAAGGAAAAAAAAAGTCTTGGTGATATCAATCCAAATACTGGCATATCTACAGTTTTGTTGGTTAGGTGTCTCTGTAGAGAGCTGTAGTTAAGTGAAGAATCTGGGACGGTGTCTAAATGCCGATTGTGGGTTGCAGATATTGTTGGTGTGGCTTTAGCAGGGGAGAGACTTGGCCTACCCTCTCCTCCCAAGGTTGACAGCTTTCACTGGCTGGTATACCCATAATTTTTCACAGCTTGGTTTACATCTCTTGAAAATAAGTTGAATATACTTTAACTTTTATTTATATTTACTTTACTTGTGCCATTGCCTGCTGTAGTTTTCAGCTTGAATCAAGTGTAGAATAAAAAAATTCCCCAAATTATTTTAAAATTGAGTGAAATGCTTCAATATGATTTTGAATCCTTCAGTTAAATTTCGTTGTGTGTTTTTGTTTGTTTGTTTTGGGGCCACGCCCACTTATGCTCAAGGGTTACTCCTGGCTATGCTCTCAGAAATCTCTCCTGTCTTGGGGGACCATATGGCTCACTGGGGAGTAAATTCAGGTCTGTCCTGGGTCAGCAGCCTGTAAGGCAAGAGCCTTACTATTGTGCTTTCTCTCTGGCCCCCTTCAGTTAGATTTTTAGAAAGTGCTTCAGGGCTAAAGATATTTTTAAGATATAACTTAAGATATAGCCATCAATATAGTTTGATGCCCAAAACCACATATGGGCCCTGAGCACTTCCAGGAGTGATTTTTGAGCTAAGAACAAGGAGAAGCCCTAAGTACCACAATGTTTGGTATCCTCTCAAAAAAAAAAAATTCAAATTAGTTGAATGACTATTCTTTTGAAGTGACAGAACTTTTAAAAAGTTTTGCAAAAATAATTTGGGAGTATACTAAGACACTAAAAAGTGGAAAATAGTTTTTGAAATGATATATCTTTGCCTTTTCTCAAGGCACAACAAGATAAACAAGTAGCAGATTTCCTGTATAGCCTAATGAGACAAACGCAGATAATAAAAAGAAATGATCACCAGAATACATTAAGTTATTTATTTATTTATTTATTTATTTATTTTTCCTCCTCCCCCTGAGTTGCTTTTTTAATCATAAATCTGGTGACACTCATAGATATATTGTTTGGGATTACTTGATGATTTTAGTTAAAATAAAATATTGACTTGCTTCAGTCAGGAGTAACTGTTTTACAGGCACCATTTTGAAAGTTTCTCTCTTGTCCATAGCTCAGTGAGTTTCTTCCACAAATCTCTCTCTACTACAATATATGTCCCCATGTTATCTTTTCTATTGCAAAAATGTGTTTTCCATGTGAAAATAATTTTTAAGATTTACACTTTATTTAATTAATTTATTTTTGCCACACTCACTGGTTCTCAGGGCTAACTCCTGGCTCTGTGCTCAAGAAATCACTTCTGGCTGGGCTCAGATGACCGTACATTTATTTAAAATTTTATAAAATTTTACAAAATTTATAAAAACGTTGAGTAAATGTTTATTTTACTCTTTTTAAAAATACATAACTTTTTATACAAATGGGAGAACATTTTTGGAAGTCACTTCTGCAAACCCAAAGAAGAAACCACTCATGTTTTCTTATTCTTTTCTCTTTCCTTGAATTGGTTTATATATAAACACATAAAGCACCTTCTAAAATGTATACATTCATAAAGAACATTAGGTTATTTCTTGAATAGTATTTAGCTCTAGTGTAAAACGATTTTAATGTCTTGAAATGATTTCAAAACCTGAAATTATTTCCTGTTGAAATTATATCTTCTCTTAAAGAGATTTGCTGTGGATTGGGCGTCTTTAGTGCAGCATTGTTTTTTTGCAATAGAGAATTCACCAACAGACTGAAGAATATAGAATTTGAAGACTTGCAGACCTGAGCTTAAGCGTCAGCTACTTCACTCATTGTTTATGTGAACTTGTGAGAGTTGTTAACTTCTTTGAATGTCAGTATTTCTATCTGTAAATTGGGAATAAATAAAATGCTAGAGTGTTGTGATAAAGTTGATAGATGTTTAGTGCCTGTAATTTAATATATACAAAGTATTTAAAATTGTCTGAGAATTATCAACTAAGTGAGCACTTAGTGGATGCTGATCAAGGCTTATTCCTGGCTCTGAACTGACAGAGATCAATCTGGCAGGTTCAAGGGACCAGATGGAGCAAAGAGAATAGACCTGGTTCAGCCACATGCAAGGCAAGGGCCTTACCTGCTGTACTATCTCTCCAGCCTCTGTTGAACATTTTTTATGGGTTATACAAGATGGTCAATTGATACGCAGAGTTATAAGATCAAATGGTGTAATTTTAAAGTAAAACAAATCCTAGGATAATATTACCTGATAGAAAATTCCATATAGAATTATTTAAAGTAAAATGTCTTTCTTTAAAAATTATTTTTAAAGCTTTTTCTGATACACAAAGTTCCTAAGAGTGACAAATGGATGAATACATATATTATTACTAAACATGTGCTATATTAATAAAAAATTTTGACTCTGACATAGAAAACTTTAGTACAGTTAGAAGAAAGACACTTTCCCTCCTCATCTAAGTTCAACTGTTTCATATTTTTATTAATTTTTTTCTGTCAGGACCAAGAGTACATGCTAGCTATTAAAAAGTAGAGAACATGAAATAAAACTTGCCATAAAACTACTCAGAATATTGTTAAAGTTTATAACCTGACTCACCCAGAAGAGAAGAGAAGAGATAAGTGATATTACCAAATTCAAAATGTTTGGAAAAGGTTCCACATTATGAAATTACACATATTATAACAATACACTTAGGGTATGAGACTTTAGTTGTGAAAGTGATTGCACATAAAAATATTATTGGGTTCATGTAACTAAGGTGGACCTTTTTCACCAGAGGAGAAATTTGTTTTATAATAGTATATGAATGATTCTTCTCTGGTGGCAGCTTACTGGAGGTAGCACCCCTAATTACATAGTATCCTCTTTTGGGGGGCAGGCAACACAGTAATTTTTACTCTTTAATTAGAGGTGAGGGAGGGTCCTAGATTGTGCCACCTTTTTCATAGGCCTTTAAAATTTTTTGAGTCATAAGTAAATTAGCTTTGTGGTAGAAAAATCCCCACCCTTCTCATTCCCCTGCAAAAGATAATGATGGTAATAATAACTATAATAACAATAATTTGGAGAGGGGGAGGAAGAAGCAGAAAAGGAAGAGGAATAAGCGAAAGAAGACAGGAAAAGAAGAAAGACACAGCTAGAGATCAGATACACATTTTCAAGGATCATTTTGAGGATAAAATGTACTCTTTCGGAGAACCAGAATTTCCCAGGTTATATATATATATTTTTTTTTTTTTAAATATGGAACGCTTCACGAATTTGCGTGTCATCCTTGCGCAGGGGCCATGCTAATCTTCTCTGTATCGTTCCAATTTTAGTATATGTGCTGCCGAAGCGAGCACAGGTTATATTTTTTAATGAAGATTTTAAACTCTACTCGATATTCTGATTCAACAGGTCTGAGGGAGGATTTAAGGAGTCACACTCAGCATAGAAGTCCTCAGATTTATAGATAGTACTTTGAGAAATGGATTTTAAGAAAGGAAAGGTTGAGCATCTGATTATCATTTAGAGGTAACCCCTGACAGTTGTTTATCGTGCTGTGTTTGGCCAAAGGTTGCCAATCAGCTCATAAACAAGGACAGGGTGGTTTGGGGCATGTTTTCTCTTCATGGTCCAGGGTGGGTATGCAGCTGTTCCCATAGTCCCTGATGGTCCACATCTTAATTTTACTTCCCCCCCCCACACACAAAGAGAATGTTAAAACACTTGGAAATGGTAATTAGCACAGGAAAGGGGTCAAAGGGAAGCAATGCATAGAAGAGATTAGTTGTATAGTGGTGATTTTGGTGAGATCTAGATATATATATGTATATATATATATGTATATATATATATATATATAATGTGAGGTGTGCTCTCCAAATCTATGGTATTATAAATCATTGGTAAATCAAAAAATTTTTTTCAAACCAATAAAATATTGCTAAAAATGAACCTCCCCACAAGTTCAGCCCTCTGGAAAGTCTAGTTCTTTGTAGTGTACTTATCTGAGACCCTGGATCTAGGTGTAGCTACCTGAGACCCACCCATTTCTGGGAGGGGTCTTGGGAACTGAATATTAGGTGTAACCTTACCTGCAAGACTCTGCCCATTCCTGGGAGGGGTCTTGGAATAGGTAGATAAACCCTGAAGCCAAAGGATTAGGGGGGGATCTGCCCTTTCGGCCCTGCTGAGCTCTCTGGCTTCTGGGTTTGTGCCTCTTTAACCAGGATGGAGGCCAAAGGGAAGATGGCTGAAAGGGTTAAGACGCAGGGCTAGCAAAGTATGGCTGTGCTTAAAAGGTTATGAGATAGGCCACACACATGTGGTGAATAGGGCATGAATAAAGCTGATGGTTCCTGATGCCTGCCTGTGAGTGAGACTTGATTACGCCAATCACCTGGGCCTGGGACCCACCGGCTGGATGGGGTTGTGGAGCCACGTGGCCTGGGATGGCAGAGAGAAATCCATCCTTCGCCATCCACCGCCATCCAGACCCATCGTTAATTATTTGATTCTACAGTTCCTTGTGCCTGTTATTTGTCAAATTTTCATAAAATACCCCATGCCTCTTATTTCAGGAGCTTCAATGTTTCTCACACAAAGATTTTATTGTCTGATGACTCATTCCCTTTCTCTGATGTTCCCCAAGACACAAAGTCCACAGATGCATATTCTTATGTTCTAAAATCACACTATTTCAAACCTGTCTTCTTAAGAGGAGGTGGTGAAAAGGTATAGGGGCTAATAATGTGTCAACTTTGATACCTGAGCTCAACACACCTTTAAAATTTCCCAGAGCAGTTAAAGGTGCAGAATGATGCATTTGTCTAGTCATGTGGAGAGACCACACATGTTCATGCATACATGTGACTCATGCATATTAAGATAGGCATTAGAGTCTAGACTTTAAACCTTAGTAAGAAAAAATAGCTGTAAATAAATAGAGTCTGCACCAGATATCCAGCACAAAGAACCCCAAAGTTAGTAAATTTGCATAGATCATGCCAGATCCTACTTTGATTAAATGCTATCAAGGATGTAGCCTGAAAAATACAAGCAACGATGTTCATTGATGGGATAAACCCTTGCATGCATTACCATAAGAATGAAGTGTGGACTCAAAGATTGAACATTATGGCGCCATCCTAGGTGTGCTGGGAGGAGAGAATTTAGACAATAGTTTTTGTTATCTCATAAAAACAGCCAAGGATTGAAGTCTGTCTGTAGGTACTCAATAAATACTTCTTGGCCCACATATATTTTTATATATGTCATTTATGTTATTTTAGCAGTATTTGGAATCTATTATACAGTGGATCTTTTGGTGCAGAGATCGGTAAATTTTAACATTTAGATGCATTTTTATTATCATCCATTCAGTCAGGAGACAGAACTATTTCATATAATGATCTGTCATTCTATTCATAAAATGATCTGTCACACCCTTTTTATTTATAATGTTTTTATAGGGGCCATTCCTGGCAGTGCTTGAGGCAATTGGTTTACAGTGGGCCATGCAGTTGGAATTCCAGTGCCTCTCATCTGCAAGGCTCTACCATTTAAGTCATATTCCAGGTTAACTTATTTTTTTGTCAGTTTTATCTCTTTTTTAAAAAAATATTTTTTAGGGGCCAGAGCAATGCACAAGTGGTAGGGTATTTGCCTTGCAAGGGCTGACCTAGGACGGGCCATGGTTCCCTTGGCATCCATATGGTCCCCCAAGCCAGAAGTGATTTCTGAGAGCATAGCCAGGAGTAACTGAGTAACCATTGAGCGTCACCAGGTGTGGCCCCAAAAATAAACGCCCCAAAATATTTTTTATTCAGACAAATGTGAATTACAAGTCCTTCACAGTTATATTTAAAGTATATAGTGGCAGTGAATTAGCCTCATTTCCACTACCCGTGCTATTCACTCTCCACCCATTTCCAGTATGCATCCCAGTCCTCCCCACTTTGCACCCTGGAATGCTAGTGTAGCTGCTCCCTTTTGTATATAACTTGTTGTAGATTGGGTATATTGATCTGTTGGGTTTGGTGTTTAGGTCTGACCATTTTTCATTTCCACTCAGTTCATGCAACTGTTTGCTCCTGGTACCATTCATTCTCCCTTCCCCCTCAATTTATGAGGCAAACAAGATTATTCAAGAGCTCTGTGGTTCTGTTAGGGAAAAAAAAGAACAGGCAACGACAAGAAACACAACAGCAACAAAAACCAACAGCTAAAACAACTGCAATGAGAGAAAGAGAAAAAAGAAGGAAAAAAGGGGGAAGGGCTGATGTGGCAAGGTTTTGTCTTTTTGTTTTTGTTTTTGTTTGTTTTGTTTTTTGTTTTTTGGGTTTTTTTTTGCATTTATCACAGTAATTTGGGAAATTAGAAAGGGAATTTTCTTGGTCTAATGGATACCGGGTTTCTCCACCCTTGAAGCATACTGTCATGGGAACGACTACAGGCTCTGGACATGCTGATTATAGAATCCTAAGGTCCTTTTATGATGCCAGAAAATGTTCTGCTCAGTTGTGGTTGACAAAATTAGTCCTCTGTAATTAGAGATCTTGGTATTTGCACAGGTCATAGGACGAAGTTTAGACTCAAATCTTTCTCTATGGTTCTAGAGATTCTGCTCCATCATGGTGTTGTAGTCAATCTTCTGTAATTGGTAACCTGGCTTTTGCTCAGATCCTTGGATGAAGCCTAGGGTATAGTTTTTGCTTATGGTTTTGGAAGTTCTGATCAGTTGCAGTTGTCAAAGTTAGACCTTTAGAGTTAGAGATCTTGGTTTTTGATCAAATCCTAGGCCAAGCCTACTCTAGGGTCTTTCTGATTGGTCCCAGGAAAAGCTCTGCTCAGTCGTTGTTGTTAAAGTCAGTCTTCTGTAACTAATGATCTTGTTTTTTCCACAGATCATAGGATGAGGAGTATTCTGATTTCATCTTACTGCTAGGTGATGAGGTCGGGCAACCTGCTCTTAGATCAAGTTGCTACTGTTTCCTCTTTTTCAGGATGTCGTATCAACCTGGCGCAAGTTGGTGCCAGAGCGGTATTAGGAGCTCCTGGGGGGAGTTTGATTTATGGTGCTGTTGCAGAGAACTGTGTTGGTGCTACCATTGGGATCTGGGGTTCGGGGTTGAATGGTTGCTGTCTGATCATATGGAGTTTAAGTCGAGTCCCCATGACAAATAGTAAGGTCAGGAGGCTCCCATTTATTATAAAATGTATGAGTTCTTATCCATAATTTTAATTTTAATCCCTTGTTTCTATACATAAGATTTCCCCCTTTTTAGCATGCCTATGCAAAAGGGAATGTTGTCATATTATATTGCTGGCACATTTGGGGGGAAAGATGACAGGCTATACAATGCTGTGCCCTGGTTTTTATTCTAAGCAAGAATTTTATACCAAGCAGATAGGTTCACTTATTTTATATCTTTAATACAACAACCTTCTCCTACTGCCACCCCTGACTATAACTGACTGTTCTAACATTGTTTTCACTTTGAGTATGTCCTATAAATGGAATGGTTTAATGGTCTTTTCCATTAGACTTGCTCTTGAACTTAGCATTATGTTGAGTGCAAGAATCTCTGTAAATATACATGAAAAGGGTATGGCCCAAGATTCATCTGTTTTACCAAAATTCAGGATTCTTTTTTTCCTGCTGAGTGTTCCATTGTAGAGATCACCTTTTGGTAATCCACTGAAGGATATTTGCTTTATTTAATTTATTGCTACAATATAACTACAAATATGCTGTTGTTATCCACATTTCTATGCAGGTTTTTATTTCAACAGGAACATTTACCTGCACGTATATCTCTAGTGACTACTAATACTGTTCATTTCTTTTTTAATACCTCTGAAAAAATGTTCCATAGTATATCTTGCATTATTTATTTTAGACAAAGGTGAAACTGTCCTGTTTTATTTTTATAGGAGTTAATTTTATTATATGACTTAGTTTTATTGTATTTGATTTTAAAAATGTTACTATAACACCATGATTTACCAAGTTATTTATAATACAATTGTTTCAGGCATTAAATGGTCAAAGTAATCCCACCATCAAATTTGCCCTTCCCTTCACCAATGTCCCCATTTTTCTATCCAACATCCTAACCAGCCCTCTGACAGGCATAAACAAATTTATTTCATATTGTTTGTCAAATACAAATAATTGTTATTTCTCAGTGTTGTTACTAATGCCATTGTCTAAGAATTTACTGGCCTTCAATTGGTGCTAGATGCGCTTCTGTGTTACTGCTTAGACTCACTAAGCTTGGAATTCTGTGAACTTTACCATCTGGCTTGCTGTGATCCTTTTGAGCTGACACTAATAGGAAATTTTGAGGTGTCATGTGGCCAGGATCTATAGATCTAGAACAAACTTGGTGGCTTAGCAGGTTGATAAAGGTTAAAGTGTGTCGAGTGTGTTAGATTTATCATTGGGCTATTTAACCTTCAGGCAGAAAGGAAACTCTGTTCCCACCCATCTGAGAAGGCCCAGAGTTCTCAGACCAGACCAGACCACTTGGAAAGAGCTGGAAGACTTCACATTTTGGAGCTAGGCATATTTTTTCTCCAATTGCTTTTGATATGCTATCACCAACTTTTCTTTTACCTAATTACCTTTTCGTGTTTTTTTTAGCATTTACATATAGCTATTTATTTTAAACATAAGGTTTATTAAAGTATCATTTACATAGGTTATAAGTTACCCTCAAGGCATAATTCTATTCATTATAATAATTATATACAACCATGTAACTGACACACCAATGAAGATAAATGATTTTTGTGTCCTTTATGGAGATATAGATTTCTTCTCCTAACTTTCAACATTTAACAAACAGCAGTCCCCAAAGTTTTGTCTTTTCCAGAATGTATATAATTCTATAAGTAGAATTATATATTATGTAGCCCTGTGATTTGGCTTCTTTGACTTAGAGAATGATTTTGAAATTTACTCAGGCTGTTGCATGTATGAGTAACTTGTTTCTGTTTTGCTAAATGGCATTTCATTATATGCATGAGCCACAGACCATCCACAGATCAACTTTTGAACTCGTTCCAGTTTTGAGCTATCATAAACAAGCTGCTATAAACACTCATTTAAAATGTTTGTCTAAAACTATTTATATTTATTTTTGATAAATATGAAATAATTGGAGTGGAATTTTGCAAATCATGGGGGAACATTATGTTTAAAAATTACTCTAGAATGTGAGACCTTTTGAATTTCCATTGATACATAGGCTAAGTCCTTATTAGCACTTGCTACTTACAATAAAAAAAAATTGAACATTTTACAAGGAGTAAACTATAATTTGGCTTAAATTTTATTTTTTCTAATGGTTAGTAATGACAAATATTGCTCTATGTGGGTTTTCAGCTTCACAGTATATCTTCTTTGATGAAGCACTTGAAAAAAATGTTTCCATTTATAATTGGGTTGTTTATATTATATTTTAATATCATTTCTATCAGATAATTGTTTTTCAAATATTTTATTCTAATTAGCCTTCATATTTTTATTTTCATAGAGTGAGTGTTCTCAATTTTACAGAGCAATTTTTTTCTTTTATTATTTACTACATAGTTTATTCCAATAGCCTTTCTGTCAATCTTTGTGGAAATTTAATACTATTCATTAATATAAAACAAGTCTTGACTAAGATGACCTGGACACTCCTGAACAGGATGAGTCCAACTCATCACCACCAACGCCATTACTAAGAGCATCTGAGTGTTGCAGGTTTGAAACCAACACCTGAGCAGATTGGGGCCAGAGGGGCTTGGCCGCTTTGCTTCACATCGCAGCTGTGTGTATCTCTAGCAAATGAACTCCACCATAAATGTAGGGAAAAAAAAACCACACAGCAAGCGTGACAATGATGAGAAAAAAACACAAGCCAACATCAGAAATATTAAATAAAAATGGCAGCTTTTATGACCCGAAAAACACCAACCACCTAATTAGCCTATCAGATAAGGAGCTTAGAGTAGAAATATGGAGGATGTTTATAGAACTAAAAAAAAAGCATAGATTGAGCTGAACAGACCACAGACAGAAATCAGAAAACTCCAGACTGAAATAACAGGACTGAAAAACTTGAAAGATGAAATAAAAACTTCAATAGAAAGTCTCCAGCAGAGTAACAGAAGCTAAGGACAGAATCGGTGAGCTAGAGGTGAGATACACAGCAACTCCATACAGCAGAAGAGATTAGAAAGAACCTCAAAGCAAATGATCAGACAATGGAAAAAATACTCAAAAAATGTGAACAGATGAAAAATAGAAGCTTTGTAAATTCAACAGAAACAACATAAGAATAATTGGAGACCCAGGGACCCAGGAAGAAAATCCCCAAGAAGAATCAACAGTTAAGAACATCATCACAGAGAAACTCCCAGAGCAAAAGACAGCATCAAAAAGTACCAGCTAAACAAGACCCAAAGAAAAGCACCCCAAGACATATCCCAGTCACAGTGACAAACCTCGCAGTTAAGGATAAAATACTGAAAGCAGAAAGATCGAAAAGGGAAATTACATTCAAAGGAGCATCCTTAAGATTTACAGAAGACCTGTCACAAGAAACCCTCAAGGCCAGAAGGGAGTGGTGAGATATAGTGACAAAACTCAATGAAATGGAGGCTTCACCTAGAATACTGCACCCAGCCATACTCATGGTCAGGTTTGAAGGAAAGATACATAGCTTCACCAATAAGCAACAGCTCAGAGACTTTACAGATGAAAAACAGACTTAAAAGTCAAACTGAAAGTTCTACTTTAAGACAAGAAAGACCGACAGACACAAGAAACTGATAGACAAAGATGACACTAAATCCCATGACAATTATATCTCTCAATGTCAAGGGGCTAAATGCACCTGTTAAGTACAGAGTGGCTAAATGGATCAAAAAGCTGAATCCAACCTTCTGTTGCCTACAAGAAACACACCTGAATAGTCAGAACAAACATAGCCTCAAAATCAAAGGCTGGAGGAAAATTATCCAAGCAAACATTTTCCCTAAAAAAGCTGGAGTGTCCATATTAATATCAGAAGACACAAACTTCAGATACAGAAAAGTTTTAAGGGACAAAGAGGACACTTTGTACTAATCAAGGGATATGTACAACAGAAAGAAATCACACTACTAAACATATATGCACCCAATGAGATACCAGTAAATTATTTAATACAATTATTGACAATTGTGGGAGACCTCAACACGGCCCTGTAACCACTTGATAGGTCAACCAGGCTGAAACCCAACAAGAACATTAAAGCTCTGAAAAGGAAAATAGAAGTGTAATAGTGTATATATTTATGTATGTATATATGTATGTATGTATGTATATACATACTAATATATATACTATATATTCTATATATGCCATTCTATCCCAAGACAGCTGGATACACTTTCTTCTCCAGTGTACATGGGTCATTCTCCAGGATAGACCACATGCTAGCTCATAAAACATATCTCCATAAAGTCAAGAGGATAGAAATTGTACAAATCACCTTCTCAGATCACAAAGCACTGAAATTAGAAGTAAACCACAAAGAAACACAGAAGAAAAACTTTAACACCTGGAAATAAACAACTTGCTATTGAACAACCAGTGGGTCAGAGATGAAAGCAAAGAGGAAATCAAAACATTCCTGGAAACAAATGAAAATGAAGATACAATTATCAGAATTTGTGGAATACAGCAAAAGCAGTATTAAGAGAAAAATTTATAGCTTTGCAAGCACACATAAGAAAGGAAGGAGCATACCTCAATAGCCTAAAACGCAGCTCATATAATTAGAAAATGGTCAACAAAAGGAACAAAAATAAGTAGCTTAGTACAGAAATCAATGAAGTGGAAATCAATCAAACAATCCGAAATACCAATGAAAGCAAAAGCTGGTTCTTTAAAAAAATAAACAAGATTGATAGACCATTGGCAAAACTCACAAAGAAAGAGAGGGAGAGAAACTTGTTAACTATATTAAAAATTAAAAGGGAGAGATCACTACAGATATTGCAGAAATCCAGAAGGTAATCAGAGATTACTTTGAGAAACTATGCCACCAAATATGAGAATCAGAAAGAAATGGATACATTCTTGGACTCCTATAACCTTCCATGGTTGAATAAGGAAGATGTAGCATATCTAAACAGACCCATCAACATTGAAAAAATTAAAACAGGGGGCCAGAGATATAGCATGGCAGTAATGCGTTTATCTTGCATGCAGAAGGCCAGTGGTTCGAATCTCAGCATCCCATATAGTCCCCCGAGCCTGCCAGGAGCGATTTCTGAGCACAGAGCCGGAGTACCTCCTGAGCGCTGCCAGGTGTGACTCTAAAACCAAAAAAAAAAAAAAAAAAAATTAAAACAGTAATCAAAGGTCTGCCCTAAAACAAAAGCATAGGCCCAGGTAGATTTACTAATGAATTCTTCCAAACCTTTCGAGAGGAACTACTTCCAATCCTGGCCAGGCTCTTTCATGAAATGGAAAAAAGGGGAATACTTCCAAATAGGTTTTATGAAGCCAACATCGCCTTGATATCAAAACCAGACAGAAATGCTGCCAAAAAAAGAAAATTACAGACCAATATCCCTGTTAAACACAGATGCAAAGAACCTTAACAAAATCCTAGCAAATAGGATCCAATGTGCCTCAACAAGATCATTAACTATGACCAAGTAAGTTTCATTCCAAGAATGCAAAGATAGTTTAACATTCATAAATCTATCAATAACAAGAAAAATAGAAATCACATAACCATTTCAAATGCAGAGAAATCATTTGATATGGTCCAACACCCATTCCTGATTTTAAAAAAAACTCTCAGCAAGATGGGAAAGAAAGGAATATTTCTCAATATAGTTGAGGCCATCTAGCACAAGCCAATGGCAAACATCATCCTCAATGGAGACAAGCCTTTCCTCTAAAATGCTTTCCTCTAAATTCTGGTACAAGACATGGCTGTTCACTCTCTTTACTTCTATTCAACATAGTACTGGAAGTACTTGCTATAGCAATTAGGCAAGAAAAAGATATCAAAGGAATCCAGATAGGAAAGGAAGAAGTCAAGCTCTCAGTTTACAGATGACATGATACTCTACTTAGAAAACCCTAAAGAATCTACCAAAAATCTTCTAGAAACAATAGATTCATATAGCAAGGTGACAAGCTACAAAATTAATGCACAAAAATCAGTGGCTGTTTTATACACCAACAATGATAGGGAAGAAATGGACATTAAAAAATCAACCCCATTCACATTAGTGCCACACAAACTCAAATATCTTGTAGTCATCTTGACTATAGATATGAAGGACCTATACAAAGGGAACTGTAAAACACTGCTTCAAGAAATAAGAGAGGACACTAGGAAATAAAAACACATGCCCTGCTCATGGATTGGCAGGATTAACATCATTAAAATGGCATTACTCCCCAAAGTATTGTACAGATTTAATGTGATTTCTCTAAAGATACCCATGGCATTCTTCAAAGAAGTGGATCAAACACTTCTGAAATTTATTTGGAAAAATAAACAGCCTAGAATAGCTAAAGCAGTCCTTGGGAAAAGAAATATGGGAGGCATTACTTTCCCCAACTTTAAACTGTATTACAAAGCAATAGTTATCAAAACAGCATGGTATTGGTATACAGACAGACCTTCAGATCAGTGGAAAAGGCTTGAGTACTCAGAGAGTGTTCCCCAGACAATCACCTAATTATTGATAAAAGAGCAAGAAATCCTAAATAGAGCAAGGAAAGACTCTTCAACAGGTAGTGTTGGCACAAATGGTTAGCCACTTGCATAAAAGTGAACTTGGAACCCCATGTAATATCACATATGAAGGTAAAATTCAAATGGATTGAAGACCTTGATATCAGAACTGAAACCCAATACTCATCAGATATGGGGCTAATATTCAAAATACACAAGGCACTGAAAGAACTTTACAAGAAAAAAAAAACAACTAATCACTTTAAAACATAGGGAGAAGAAATGAACAGACACTTTGATAAAGAAGAAATACAAATGGCCAAAAGGCACATGAAAAAGTGCTTACATCACTAATCATCAGGGAGATGAAAATCAAAACAACTATGCGGTACCTTCTCACACCACAGAGATTAGAACACATCACAAAGAATGAGTACAAGCAGTGCTAAAGGGGATGTGTAGAGAAAGGAACTCTTATCCACTGCTGGTGGGAATGCTGTCTAGTCCACCCTTTATGGAAAGTGATATGAAGATTCCTCCAAAACCTGGAAATTGAGATCCCATACTATCCAGATATACCATTCCTAGCGATATACCCTAAGAACACAAAAATACAATACAAAAATCCCTTCCTCACACCTATATAAATTGCTGCCCTATTTATAATAGCCAGAATCTGGAAACAACCAAGATGCTCTTCAACAGATGAATGGCTAAAGAAACTGTGGTACATATACACAATAAAATATTATGCAGCTGTCAAAAGAGATGAAGTCATAAAATTTTCCTATACATGGATGTACATGAAATCTATTATGCTGAGTGAAATAAGTCAGAGAGAGAGAGAGAAAAATGCAGAATGCTCTCACTCATCTATGGGGTATAATCCTCAGAGACAAAGAGAGGAGGGCTGGAAGGTCCAGCTCACTACATGAAGCTCACCACAAAGAGTGGTGAATGCAATTAGAGAAATAACTACACTGAGAACTATCATAACAATGTGAATGAATGAGGGATGTGGAAAGCATGTCTAGAGTACAGGTGGGTGTGGGGCTGGGAATAGTGAGATTTGGGACATTGATAGTGGGAGTATTGCACCTGTGAAGGGGTATTCTTTACATGATTGAAACCCAACTATAATTGTATTTTTAATCAAAGTGTTTAAAGAAAGATTAATATAAAAAGATTATTTAATATACTGTATTTTCTGGCATATAAGATGACTAGGCATAGAAGAAGACATTCTACATTTATATGTTAAAATATTGGATTTGGGCTATATTTGCCATATGAGGATTCCTCTCTTTTAACGCACAACATATGGAAATTTAAAAAACGGAAAAGAAGGCAAAAGCTGGCTCCCTGTGTGTGACACCAGGCGGGGAAAATCCGCGAAAGTACACCGGCCCAGTGGGGCTCAGCTGTGAAAGACTGTGAGTGTGACCTGTCTATGTCTGTCTACTGTCCTCTTGCGTGAAACTCTTGCGAGTGGGGCAAAAAGAGGCTCCAGCGGAGCACGGTCGCTCCGCTTCGCTACGCGGCCGTGCACTCTTTCTAAGGAAAGAACTCCATTGCAACAAGAAGGAAAAAGCACACTAAGAACGGCGCTATATCACAGAAGCAAACATTTCTCTCTGGACTGTCTTCTCTGTTGCATGCTCGGGCCTAAGATTTGACCCAGTGTGAGGCTTCATCCACGGAGGACTCCCCTCCCTTAGAGGCAAGTCAGCCCATCCAGAAAGGGAGGAGCCAGAGGAGTGTGCTGCCTACATCATATAGACAATGAATACCACTACAACACGTAGAAAAACCCACAATACAGTGTGACAATGGGGAAACAACGCAGGCCAGCATCAGAGATAGAGAATGAAGATGACAATTCTGAGGACCAGATAATGACTGAACAACTAATCGACCTCTCAGATAAGGACTTTAGACTAGCAATATGGAAGGTGCTCAACAGACTCCAAGAAACCATGGATCGAGTTGAACAGAACACTAATAAGAACCAAGAAAATATGAAGGCAGAAATGACAAAACTCCAAACTGAAATAACATGTCAACTAACAGGACTGAAAAAGTCAGTAAACGAAGTGAATGACAAAATGGATAAGCTCTGGGACAGGGTATCAGAAGCTGAGAATAGACTTGGTGCTGTGGAAGATGAGATACATAACAATTCCATACAGCAGGAGAGATTGGACAAAAAACTTAAAGCAAATGAGCAGACAATGGAAAAATTAGTCAAAGAATGGGAACAGACGAAAATAGAAGTCTATGATAAGATCAACAGAAACAACTTAAGAATCATTGGAGTCCCAGAGACCCAGGAAGAAAATTTCCAGGAAGAATCAATGGTCAAGAACATCATTAAAGAGAAACTTCCAGAGCTAAAGATTATATGTGATCAAATCCTGCATGCCCGAAGAGTACCAACCAAAAGAGACTCCAGAAAAACCACCCCAAGACACATCCTAGTCACAAAGACAAATCCCACAGATAGAGACAGAATGCTGAAAACAGCAAGATCAAAAGGGGAAATCATGTTCAAGCAAGCTTCCCTGAGATTTACAGCAGACCTGTCACCAGAAACGCTCAATGCCAGAAAGCAGTGGTGGGATATTGTGACAAGACTGAATGAAATAAATGCTTCACCCAGAATACTATACCCAGCAAAACTCACTTTCCGATTTGATGGAAGAATACATGGTTTCACAGACAAAAAACAGCTCAGAAACTTCACAGACACAAAACCAGTCTTAAGAGAAAAAACTGAAAGACCTAATCTAAGACAAGACTACCCAAAAGACACACCAAATTTTGAAATAAAGATGGCGTTAAATCCCAGGACAATTCTTTCTCTCAACGTCAATGGACTAAATGCACCAGTTAAGAGACACAGAGTGGCTAAATGGATCAAAAAAACTCAATCCAACCTTCTGCTGCCTACAAGAAACGCACCTGAATAGTCAGAACAAACATAGACTCAAAATAAAAGGCTGGAGAAAAGTTATCCAAGCAAACAACACCCATAAAAAAGCTGGAGTGGACATACTAATATCAGATAATGCAAACTTTATACTCAGGAAGGTTGTAAGGGACAAAGACGGACATTTTATATTAATCAAGGGGTACGTAGAGCAGGAAGAATTCACTCTCCTAAACATATATGCACCGAATGAGGGGCCAGCAAAATATTTAATACAACTGTTAACAAATCTGAAAAATAATATCAACAACACAATAATTGTGGGGGACCTTAACACGGCTTTGTCAACACTGGACAGGTCAACCAGACTGAAACCCAACAAGAATATACTAGACCTGAGGAGAGAAATGGAAGAAAGAGGCCTAGTGGATATATATAGGACACTCCATCCCCAGAAACCTGGATACACATTCTTCTCCAATGTACATGGGACATTCTCCAGGATAGACTACATGCTGGCACATAAAACATACCTCCATAAGATCAAGAGGATAGAAATTTTGCAGACTACCTTCGCTGACCACAAGGATCTGAAATTATTTGTGAACTCCAAAGGGACTCAGAAGAAACACTTTAACACCTGGAAGTTAAACAGCCTCATGCTCAATAACCAGTGGGTCCGAGATAAAATCAAGGAGGAAATAAAAAGGTTCCTGGAAACAAATGACAATAAAGACACAAACTCTCAGAACTTATGGGACACTGCAAAAGCAGTACTGAGAGGAAAATTTATAGCTTTGCAAGCACACATCAGGAAGGAAGAAGGAGCTTACCTGAGTAGCTTAATGACACAGCTAATAGAACTAGAAAATGCTCAACAAAAGGACCCAAGAATAGGAAGACAGAAGGAAATAACAAAGCTGAGAGCAGAAATCAACGAAGTGGAAACTCAAAAAACAACCCGAAAGATCAACGAAAGCAGAAGTTGGTTCTTTGAAAAAATAAACAAGATTGATAGACCACTGGCAAACCTAACAAAGAAAGAGAGAGAGAGAAACTTGATAACTCGTATCAGGAATGAAAAAAGGAGAGATCACTACTGATATGACAGAGATTCAAAGGGTAATCAGAAACTACTTTGAAAAACTCTACGCCACTAAAAATGAGAACCTGGAAGAAATGGATAATTCTTGGACTCTTATAATCTTCCACGGTTGAAGGAAGAGGATGTAGCATATCTAAACACCCCCCATCACCATTGATGAAATTAAAACAGTAATCAAATGTCTGCCGAAAAACAAAAGCCCAGGTCCAGATGGATTCACTAATGAATTCTATCAAACTTTCCAAGAGGAACTACTGCCAATCTTGGCAAGACTCTTTCATGAAATTGAACAAACAGAAACACTTCCAAATAGCTTTTATGAAGCCAACCTCACCTTGATACCTAAACCAGACAGAGACGCTACAAAAAAGAAAATTACAGACCAATATCACTGATGAATGCAGATGCAAAGATCCTCAACAAAATCCTGGCAAATAGGATTCAATGCCTCGTTAAGAAGATCATCCACTACGATCAAGTAGGTTTCATCCCAGGAATGCAAGGCTGGTTTAACATCCGTAAATCTATCAACATAATACACAACATCAATAACAAGAAAAATAAAAAACCACATGATCATATCAATAGATGCAGAGAAAGCATTTGATAAGGTCCAACACCCATTCTTGATCAAAACTCTCAGCAAGATGGGAATGGAGGGAACCTTTCTCAATATAATGAAGGCCATCTACCACAAGCCAGTGGCAAATATTATCCTCAATGGAGAAAAACTGAAAGCCTTCCCTCTAAATTCTGGCACAAGACAAGGCTGTCCTCTCTCACCACTCCTATTCAACATAGCACTGGAAATACGCGCTATAGCGATTAGGCAAGAAAAGGATATCAAGGGAATCCAGATAGGAAAGGAAGAAGTCAAGCTCTCACTGTTTGCAGATGACATGATACTCTACTTAGAAAACCCTAAAGACTCTATCAAAAAGCTTCTAGAAACAATAGACTCATATAGCAAGGTGGCAGGCTACAAAATTAACACACAAAAAATCAATGGCCTTTCTATATACCAATAGTAATAAGGATGAAATGGACATTAAGAAAACAACCCCCATTCACAATAGTACCACACAAACTCAAATATCTTGGAATCAACTTGACTAAATATGTGAAGGACCTATACAAAGAAAACTATAAAACTCTGCTCCAAGAAATAAGAGAGGACACACGGAAATGGAAACACATACCCTGCTCATGGATTGGCAGGATTAACATCATCAAAATGTCAATACTCCCCAAGGCATTATACAGATTTAATGCCATCCCTCTAAAGATACCCATGACATTCTTCAAAGAAGTGGATCAGACACTTTTGAAATTCATTTGGAACAATAAACACCCTCGAATAGCTAAAGCAATCATTGGGAAAAAGAATATGGGAGGAATTACTTTTCCCAACTTTAAACTGTACTACAAAGCAACAGTTATCAAAACAGCATGGTATTGGAATAAGGATAGGTCCTCAGATCAGTGGAATAGGCTTGAATACTCAGAAAATGTTCCCCAGAGATACAACCCATCTAATTTTTGATAAAGGAGCAGGAAATCCTAAATGGAGCAGGGAAAGCCTCTTCAACAAGTGGTGTTGGCACAATTGGATAGCCACTTGCAAAAAATTGAACTTAGACCCCCAGCTAACATCATGTACAAAGGTAAAATCCAAATGGATTAAAGACCTCGATATCAGCCCCAAAACCATAAGATATATAGAACAGCACATAGGCAAAACACTACAGGACATTACAGGCATCTTCAAGGAGGAAACTGCACTCTCCAAGCAAGTGAAAGCAGAGATTAACAGATGGAATATATTAAGCTGAGAAGCTTCTGCACCTCAAAGGAAATAGTGCCCAGGATACAAGAGCCACCCACTGAGTGGGAGAAACTATTCACCCAATACCCATCAGATAAGGGGCGAATCTCCAAAATATACAAGGCACTGACAGAACTTTACAAGAAAAAAACATCTAACCCCATCAAAAAATGGGGAGAAGAAATGAACAGACACTTTGACAAAGAAGAAATACACATGGCCAAAAGACACATGAAAAAATGTTCCACATCACTAATCATCAGGGAGATGCAAATCAAAACAACGATGAGATACCACCTCACACCCCAGAGAATGGCACACATCACAAAGAATGAGAATTAACAGTGTTGGCGGGGATGTGGAGAGAAAGGAACTCTTATCCACTGCTGGTGGGATGCTGTCTAGTTCAACCTTTATGGAAAGCGATATGGAGATTCCTCCAAAAACTGGAAATCGAGCTCCCATACGATCCAGCTATACCACTCCTAGGAATATACCCTAGGAACACAAAAATACAATACAAAAACCCCTTCCTTACACCTATATTCATTGCAGCTCTATTTACCATAGCAAGACTCTGGAAACAACCAAGATGCCCTTCAACAGACGAATGGCTAAAGAAACTGTGGTACATATACACAATGGAATATTATGCAGCTGTCAGGAGAGATGAAGTCATGAATTTTCCTATACATGGATGTACATGGAATCTATTATGCTGAGTGAAATAAGTCAGAGAGAGAGAGAAAAACGCAGAATGGTCTCACTCATCTATGGGTTTTAAGAAAAATGAAAGACACCCTTGTAATAATAATTTTCAGACACAAAAGAGAAAAGAGCTGGAAGTTCCAGCTCACCTCAGGAAGCTCACCACAAAGAGTGATGAGTTTAGTTAGAGAAATAACTACATTTTGAACTGTCCTAATATTGAGAATGTATGAGGGAAATGTAGAGCCTGTTTAGGGTACAGGCGGGGGTTGGGTGGGGAGGAGGGAGATTTGGGACTTGGGTGATGGGAATGTTGCACTGGTGATGGGTGGTGTTCCTTTTATGACTGAAACCCAAACACAATCATGTATGTAATCAAGGTGTTTAAATAAAAAAAAATTATGCAAAAAAAAAAAAACGGAAAAGAAAAAGAGAAGAACCCTCAAAGGTTAACAGTATATGTTTAATAAAGCTAGACTTTGACATTGTTTTTGTTTTGTTTTGTTACCTTTTTCTTCTTTTTTTCCCTTTCCTCTTCTAAATTGATATTTATAACACTTAGAAGGACTCCTCCTAGTTTTTTTCTTTTTCTTTTCCTATGTCTCCAACAGAACCACATTACTTGAATCATCTTCTTCAGCCTCATAAACTGAGGAAGAAAAATGGATGATACCAGGTCCAGACACTCGCATGAACATTTAGCGGAAATAAAAAAATGATCAGACCTGAACATCAAACAAAGTCAACAACAACAGAATCTATATCCAATCTACAGCAAGCTGTACAAGTGGGATCCAGTTACAATAGTATTCTGAGGAGTAAAGAGGGAGATATAGCATGCATACTGGGAACAGAGGTGGAAGGACAACACTGTTTGGGGGAATGCCCCTGATTTATTGTCACTATGTACCTTAAATATTACCGTGAAAGATTTGTAATTCACTTTAGCCACAATAAAAATTTTTTTTAAAAGTTAGACTTTGGAGTGCCAACAATGATTTTATATTTGTCATTTATAGTGAGTGACTGTGATTTTTTAATAGTGATTTACATTGAGAATAAGGAGAGGGGGCTCCTCCAAGAGCAGCTGACTGGAGTGTAGTGATTAATAGGACAGCTAGAGCAGTGTTTTTCAACCTTTTTGTGCAAAGGCACACTTTTTCATGAAAAAAATCACAAGGCATATCACCATTAGAAAATGTTAAAAAAAATTTAACTCTGTGCCTATATTGACTATATATAAAGTAATTCTCTTGAATAGAAGTCAAATAAACACAAATAAACACAAATAAACTGGCAGCTGGATGGGATGCAACGCTCGGTAACTCAGCTCCTCTGTGTGCCCTGAAAGATTAATCAGGACAAGCAGAGGACTGAGTGATGAAGCCTGGCAGCTGGGTGAGATGCGGAGGCTAGAGGGGGCGGATCACTTGTCCCTGAAGCTGGAGTAAGTTTCAGCATGCCCTATATACGGTATAAAATGACCCCCCGACTTTTAAGAAATTTTTCGTGGATTAAAAAGTCATCTTACATGCCAGATAATACAGTATATGTAGTTAATCAGAAATATGACTTATTTTTACATAAACCATTGTAATTTACAAAGTTCTTCATAGTTGGATTTTAGATCTATCCCACCATTGGTGTCAACCTCCCTCCACCAACATTCTCAGAGTTTATCCTATGCCACTTCCCCCTGCCCCAGACTGCCATCATAACAGGCACCTTTATTAAAGTTTGTTTGTTAAAGTTTGGGTCTCATGATTTTATTATTGTTGACTCTGGTTTGAATATTTAATTCTCTCCTTTATTAATATCAACAATGCACCTGAGATCCTATAGACCCTGTCTCCCATAATTTCATGTGTCTTCCCCCACTCAATTTCTCTTCTTCTACTCAGTACATTCTGGGACCTAGGATGTTCATTTTTGCTGCTGTATTTAAACACCATGATTACAAACATAATTGTAGTTGGGTTTCAGTCATAACAAGCACGACCCCCTTCACCATGCAATCTTTCCATCACCAATGCCCCATCTATTCCCTTCCCACCCCACCCCCGCCTATATTTGAGACAGGCTTTCTACATTCCTCACTCACTGACATTGTTATGATAGTTCTCAGCATAGTTATTTCTCTACACTCACCACTCTAATCTTCATATCTTGAGCCGATTCTTCCAGCACTCATCTCTGGGAATTATTTCAATGTCTTTAATTTTTTCTTAAGACCCATAGATGAGTGAGACTATTCTGTTTCTCTCTCCCTCTGACTAATTTCACTCAGCATAATACATTTCTTTGTTTGTTTGTTTGTTTGGGGGCCACACCAGGCAGTGCTCAGGGCTTTTTCCCAGCTATCTGCTCAGAAATAGCTCCTGGCAGGCACGGGGACCATATGGGACACCGGGATTGGAACCAACCACCTTGGGTCCTTGATCGGCTGCTTGCAAGGTAAACACTGCATAATACATTTTATGTACATCCATGTATAAATAAATTTCATGACTTCATCTCTTTTGACAGCTGCACAATATTCCATTGTGTATATGTACCACAGTTTCTTTAGCCATTCATCTGTTGAAGGGCATGTTGGTTATTTCCAGAGTCTATTGTAAATAGTGCTGCAATGAATGTAGGAAGGAATTTTTGTATTGTATTTCTGTGTTCCTAGGTTATATACTTAGGAGTGATATAGCTGGGCAAATGGGAGTTCAATTTCCAGTTTTTTTGAGGAATCTCCATATTGCTTTCCATATGGACTGGACTAGATGGCATTTCCACTAGCCATCACTGATTGTACTTGGTCTTTGTGATGTGTGCCAGTCTCTGTGGTGTGAGATGGTACCTCATAGTTGTTTTGATTTACATCTCCCTGATGATTGGTGATGTGGAGCATTTTTCATGTGTCTTTTGGCCATTTGTATTTCTTGTTTGAGAAAGTGTCTGTTCATTTCTTCTCCCCATTTTTTATGGGGTTATATGTTTTTACTTAAGTTCTATCAGTACCTTGTATATCTTAGATATTAGCCCCTTATCTGATGTGTATTGGGTGAATAGCTTCTCCCATTCTATGGGTGGCTATTGTATCCTAGGCATTATTTCCTTTGAGGTGCAGAAACTTCTCAGGTTAATATAGTCCCATTTATGTTTCTCTGCTTTGACCTGTTTGGAGAGTGCTGTTTCTTCCTTGAATATGTCTTTAGTTTCAATGTCCTGGAGTGTTTTACCTATGTGTTCTTCTATATACCTTATGGTTTCAGATCTGTCACGAGGTTTTTAATCCATTTGCAATTGACCTTGGTGTATGGTGTTAGCTGGAGATCTGAGTTCATTATTTTACAAGTGGCTGACCAATTGTACCAACACCCATTTGTTAAAGAGACTTTCTTTGCTCCATTTCACATTTCTTGCCCTTTTATCAAAGACTAATTGATGTCTGGGGAGCATTCTCTGAAAACTCAAGCCTATTCTACTGACTTGAGGATCTGTCTTTATTCCAATGCCATGCTGTTTTAAAGAGTATAGCTTTATAATAAAATTTAAAGTTAAGAAAATGTATGCCATACATATTCCTTTTCCCAAAGGTTGTTCTAGCTATTCTTGGGTGTTCATTGTTCCAGATAAATTTTAGGAATGTAAGATTCACTTCTTTAAAGAATGTTATGGGTATCCTTAGAAGAATTGCAATAAATCTGTGCAATGCCTTGAGGAGTATCGCCATTTTAATGATGTTAATCCTGCCAATCCATAAGCAGGGTATATGCCTCCATTTCCTTGTATCCTCTTTTATTTCTTGAAGCAGGGTTATGTAGTTTTCTTATCAGGGGTCTCAAACTCAATTTACCTGGGGGCTGCAGGAGGCAAATTCGGGGTGATCATGAGTGCAAAGTCAGTAGTAAGCCTTGAACATTGGGGGGTGTGACCCAAACAACTAAAACAAAACAAAACAAAAAAAGATTCCTCTAGGGCAGGGCCACAAAATGTTGTACAGAGGGCCACAAATGGCCTGCGGGCTGCAAGTTTGAGACCTCTGGAAGTCCTTCACATCTTTAGTTAAGTTGATTCCAAGATATTTGACTTCGTGTAGCTCTAATGTAAATGGGATTGGTTTTTTTTATATTTATTTCCTCTCTATCATTATTGGTGCATAAAAAAGCCATTGATATTTGAGTGTTAATTTTGTTGCTATATGAATCTATTGTTTCTAGAAGTTTTTTGGTAGAGTCTTTAGGGTTTTCTATAAGTAGAATATCATGTCATCTGCAAACAGTGAGAACTTGACTTCTTCCTTTCCTTCTGGATGCTCTTGATTTATTTTTCTTGTCTAATCGCTATGGCAAAAACTTCCAGCATTATGTTGAATAGGAGTGGTGAAAGAAGGCAGCTTTGTCTTGTACCGGACTTTTGAGGAAAGGATTTTAGCTTATCTCTATTATGAATAATATTTGCCATTGGCTTGTGGTAGATTGCCTCTACTCTATTGAAAAAAGTTCCTTCTATTCCAATCTTGATGAGAGTTTTTATCAAGAAAGGGTGTTGAACCTTAACAAATGCTTTCTCTGCATTTATTGATATGATAATATAGTTTTTATTTTAATTTTTGTTGATATGGTGTATTATATTGATTGATTTATGGATGTTAAACCATCCTTGCATTTTTGGGATTAAACCTACTTGGTCATGGTGAATGACCTTCTTGATAAGGCTTTGGATCCTGTTTGCTATAATTTTGTTGAGGAACCTTACATCTGTGTTCATTGGGGATATTGGTCTGTAGTTTTCTTTTCTTTTCTTTTTTTTGCAGCATCTCTGTCTAATTTTGGTATCAAGGTGATGTTAGCGTCATAAAACCTATTTGGGGGTGTTCCTGATTCTTCAGTTTCATGAAGAGCCTGAAGAGGATTGGTAAAAGTTCCTCTTGAAAGGTTTGATCTTTCATTAGTGAATCCATCTGGGCCTGTGCTTTTTGGGGGAAGACTCCTAATGACTGTTTTAAATTAAATATCACTCATTGGTGATATTTAATTTCCTCAGTAGTTAATTTCCTCAGTAGTTTAGATATGCAAGGTCATTCTGGTTTAAGTGTGGAAGACGATAAGAGTCCAAGAATTTATCCATTTCTTCCAGGATTTTATATTTCATGGCATAGAGTTTCTCAAAGTAGTCTCTGATTATCCTTTGAATCTCTGCAGGATCTGTGGTGATCTCACCCTTTTCATTCCTTATCTGGTGTATTATATTTCTATCTCTCCTTTTTGGTGAGTTTTGCTAGTGGTTTATTGATCTTGTTTATTTTTCAAAAAAACCAATTTTTGCTTTTGTTCATCTTTCGATTTTTTTTTTTTTTGGGGGGATTTCCGTCTCATTGATTTCTGCTCTAAGCTTTGTTATTTTCTTCTGCGTACCTGTTTTTGGTTCCTATTGTTGGACATTTTCTAGTTCTAAAAGCTGTGTCATTAAGCTTTTTATATAGTCCCCTTCTTCCTTTCTGATGTGTGCTTGCAAGACTATAAATTTTCCTCTTAGTGCTGCTTTTGTTGTGTCCCATAAATTCTGACAATTTGTATCTTCATTGTCATTTGTTTCCAGGAATATTTTGATTTCCTTTTTTTATTTTATATCTTACTCACTGGTTGTTCACTAGTGAACTGCTTAGTTTCCAGGTGTTAAAGTTTTGCTTCTGTGTTTCTTTGTAGTTCACATCTAATTTCAGTGCCTGTGGTCTGTTAAGGTAATTTGTACGAGTTCTATCTTCTTGACTTTATGGAGATATGTTTTATGGGCCAGCACATCATCTATTCTAAAGAATGACTAATGTGCATTGGAGAAGAATGTGTATTCAGGTTTCTGGGGATGGAGTGCCCTATATAAATCTACTAGTCCATTTTATTCCATTTCTCTTTTCAGAGCTAATATATTCTTGTTGGGTTTCAACCTAGTTGACCTATCATGGGGTTCCAGGGCAGTGTTGAGATCTCCACTATTATTGTGCTGGTATTGATATGTTCTTTCAGGTTTGTCAAGAGTTGTATTAAATATTTTTGCAGCTCCATCTTTGGGTGCGTATATGTTTAGGAGTGTGCACTACTTGTAGTACATATCCTTTGATTAGTACAAAATGACCATCTTTGTCCCTTATAAATTTTCTGAATCTAAAGTTTGTTACATCTGATACTAATATGGTCAGTTTGGCTTTTCTTAAGGGTGTTGTTTGCTTGGATGATTTTCCTCCAGTCTTTGACTTTGAGTCTATACTTGTTTTGTTTATTCAGATGTGTTTCTTGTAGGCAGAAAAAACGTTGGATTCAGCTTTCTTATCCATTTTGTCACTCTGTGCCTCTTAACAGAGGTTCATTCATTAGAAAGAGTGCATGGCCATAAAGTGAAGTGGAACACCTGTGCTCTTCTAGAGCCTCTAGGAGAGCGATTTTGCTAGGCCCTTCTCCACCCACTCAGGAGAGGTTCAGGAGACAGAACAGTAGAGAAACACACAGGTGACACACAGTCTCTCCCAATTGGTAATCACACAGCGGGGGCAGATTCCTCTGGCCTGACGTCACAGAGGGTCTGCCTTTCTGCAAGTGACCACTGATAGCCAGATTTTACTCAGGGGCTCAGTCCTCCTTGACTTTTGGCCTGGGCAACTCTAGGAGAGCGATTTTTCTGGGCCCTTCTGGGCCCACTCAGGAGAGAGGTTCAGGAGACAGAACAGTAGAGATGTACACACAGGTGACATGCACAGTCTCTCTTAATTGGTAATCACACAGCAGGGGCAGATTCCTTCGTCCTCATATCAAATTATCTTTTATCTAAGACAATGCCCTTCATTTTCTG
This sequence comes from Suncus etruscus, assembly GCF_024139225.1. Classification (NCBI taxonomy): domain Eukaryota; kingdom Metazoa; phylum Chordata; class Mammalia; order Eulipotyphla; family Soricidae; genus Suncus; species Suncus etruscus. The sequence goes on from NC_064850.1 coordinate 117,512,814, forward strand.
TTATACAAGGTCTTCCCTATATCCAGTGTTCCTTGACAAATATTATTTTCTGTTTTGTTCTTTTCTTCTAGCTCTCCTTTCAAAGGTCTCAATCATTTTTACCTTTGATCAGATCCAATAAGGTACCATTATTATCATGCCTATGTTTGCTATTGTGTTTTATACATCTTCATTTTATTCCTTTTTAAAATCTTCATTGTAGGGTCTGAGAGATAGCACATTAATAGGGTATTTGCCTTGCATGTGGCCAACCCAGAACGAATCTAGGTTTGATTCCTGGCATCCCATGTGGTCCCCTGAGCCTACCAGGAGAGATTTCTGAGCACAGAGCCAGGAGTAACCCTGAGTGCTGCCGAATGTGGCCCCAAACCGAAATAATAATAATAATAATTTTCATTTTAATTTGCTTCTTTTTATGTTATGTATTGCAAGAAGTGTGTTGTGTTTTGTTTTTGTTTTGACATTAAAATCTTGAGTTTAAGGGTCTAGAGAGATAGTACAGGAAATAGGTTATATGTTTTGGATGTGACTAACTCTAGTTCGGTCTCTGGCATCACATGGTCTCCTGAATCAAGTTGTCCAAGAATTGTTGAAAGGAGGTCCACTTAGGGTTTCTTCCTCAAGCCACTGGGGAGAGGAAACGAGCTTATTTTTTTTTCATATGTCGTATTTATTTCTTCTATTGTAGATTGATTTTATAAAGAATAAGATACTTCTTATTTCTCAATTAATGGAAGCTAAACAAGTATAAGCCCACTCACCTTATCAAATGCAAAACTTTATTATTTCCTGACATCACTTTATTATATCCTATTTCTATCTTGCTAGGTTAGGTTAAAGTAGAATCTTCCTGGCAAAAATTCATAATAATTTATGGCATGTATCATTTTAAGCAAATATAGTATTAAAAGACATAATTGCATCAAAAATATTTAAAAATTAAAATTTTATATAAACAACTTGTCCATCATGGGAGAATACATAATATAAATCCTGCTAAGACTTTATTGGTTTATTTTGTTCAAGATAGATAATGTGGGGGCTGGAGAGATAGCACACACAGTTTGCCTTGCATGCAGTAGAATGGCAGTTCAAATCCTGGCATCCTCAGGTCCCCTGAGCCTGCAGGAGCAATTTCTGAGTGCATAACCAGGATTAATTCCTGAGCACTTCTGGGTGTGACCCAAAGACCAACACAAAATCAACAACAACAAAAAGGCTGTTTAAAGCTTAAAAGAAAGATAGATAATGTGTTAGCAATATAATAGAATGTGTGTGTTTGTACCACATAGACCAAGAATTCATAATAAAACAACCATTGGACCCACAGGATAGGTTTGTTTTATCTGTGCCTGGAAGAATAGAACCTATGAAAACAAACCAATTTGCTTCCAATACAAATTATCAATTGGAGAGCTTCTTCAACAGAATACCAGAACCAGATGTGAAGATTTGTATCCATAATTGAGAGCCAGAAAATGATTTCTTATTATTATTATTTCTTGATGATAAAACCTCAAGCTCCCACCTACACCAAGACAGAGGAAACCCCTATAAGAAATTTAATAGTATTTGGCCCAATTTTGCTTCATCTTCTTGTAATGAATGGACATGTTACAAAATATCTGTGGATTTTACATTCAGTGGTGTAAGAACATTGCCTCATTAGGACATAATTTCTCCAGTCTGCCAAAGAAGCTTGACTTCTCAATTTCAGAGAGTTGACACATTCTGCAACCTTTTATTTTTAAAAGGGAAAGGGCTCATGTAGTTATGTTTGAATGTATCAGAGTGGCTGGGTTTTCTTTGGAGAATGATTTATTGTACTGGAGTCTGTATTTTACACTAAAAGTTAACGTGATGGCTTTTGAGACCTTTGAAAGTAGAAGTTGAAATTTGGCTCCTTAGTAAGCAAGAAAGCAACAAGTAACAGTGTTTGGCCTGAGATCCAACTATTCTCTAAGTTTCTACATCATCGTTCCCCACACACAACTCAACACTATTAACACAACTGGAAACATCTGCTGGACAAAGATCCCAGATTTGAGAAAAAAATGATTACTCAAATACTCTCAATGCTCTGCTATTAGAAAACCAGAATTTACCACTGAGATTCAAAAGCAAAGTCAGGAAATGATTTGAGAATCACATAGATCATGGGAATCTGGCCAAAAGGTTCTAGAATTCTTTACAGAAATCTGGAATTTTTCTTTCCTCTGCTGTTCACTTACAGCTATTTGTCCACTTGGGTGGGCTTCTCTCTGAAACTAAATTTGAAGTCATATCTCTCCCCAGAGCACTTAGGTCGTAGGTTTCAAATTGGTGCAAAATGTCCTTACGAACTTAAATATAACCACAGATGCTCTGGAATGTGCACAAGAGTTGTTTGAAAACACCAAAGGATCCAATGGTTGCCGACTCCATGGAATCACTTTCAGCAGTTTTCTTGTTCTGTTTTTAGCAACCCATATCTATCCCACTACCACCACTACAGCCACCCTTTTCAACAAAAAAGAAAAATAAATAAAAGAGACAGAAATAAGATCATTGAGTAACAGAGGGAGTACATCTAAGTTAAAAAACCTAAAAAATTTATTTCCTGAGAGAATTTTTTAATAATGTATTTATTTAAACACCTTGATTACAAACATGATTGTGGTTAGGTTTCAGTAAGCCTCATAAGGTCTTCATCATCTTTTAGTACTGTTAATGGAGCCTTAATTCTCAAAAAGTTGGGGGGAAAACTTGAAATTATACCCATTGTACAGAACTGATGTTTAGACTACTTTAAACTCCTATAACATTTTATTTATTTATTTATTTATTTATTTATTTATTTATTTATTTATTGGTTTTTGAGTCACACCCAGCAGCACTCAGGGCTTACTCCTGGCTCTGCACTCAGAAATCGCTCCTGGCAGGCTCAGGGGACTATATGGGATGCCGGGATTCAAACCATTGTCCTTCTGCATGGAAGGCAAATGCCTTACCTCCATGCTTTCTCTCCAGTCTCATAAAATCCTATAACATTTATACTTTCTAATTTATATTGCCAATATTTTTTAAAAGGCCCAGTTATCTCTTTAAAAAAAAGAATACATAAAAGTAATAATGCAACAACAAAAGCATAAATCTATGTTTAGAACATAGGATGAGATGCAAAAGAAGATTCAAGACTTTTTGAAGAGTATCACCCAAAGGACTATGCTCCAAAAAATGGGGCAAGAGTGATAGTACAGTAGGTAGTAGGTTTCAAATTAGTGCAGAATGCAAGGCCACCTGCCATTTGTTGATGTATGGCAGTTGGACTTGGACCTGCCCCTTGGATAACCCCACTGAATGACAGTTGAATAGGAACACCCCCCGAGCACTCCCCAGGGGACATGCCCTTTTCAGGCCAGGTATAAAAAGAAAAACTTGTGGACTGGAGGGGTGGTGCAAGCCGTAAGGAGTAAGGCATCTGGAGTGGGCGCTAACCTAGGACAAACCACGGTTCAATCTCCCGAAACTCCATATGGTCCTCCAAGCCAGGAATGATTTCTCAGTGCATAGCCAGGAGTATGAGCGTCACCGGGTATGCCCCCCCAAGACATATCCCAGTCACAGTGACAAACCCCGCAGTTAAGGATAAAATACTGAAAGCACCCCCCAAAGGTGTGCCTCTTTTAAAAAATACATAAAACAAAAAATAAATATACATGAAAAACAAAGTTATTAAAACAAAAAACAATCATCTGTATGAATATGGGTAGTGGGAAAATAGTGCACAGTGAAGGAGCTCAGTGATGAAAGGGAGAAAGTTCAAAAGAATGATGGTGGAAATGACCTTCCGACATCCTGGCTAAGCAGTCCTCTGGTTAGAAGAAATGTGTAGAGTCTGACAGACCCAACATCCTTCTCTACAAGCTTAATTCCATTTGTAATCTAAATTGGAGCACAGAGCCAAGGAGTAAAGCCATGCTGTGTGCACATCTGTCTCCTGGGTGGCCAACATAAGGGAGAAATTGAGAGACAGCATAGCAGCAACACTTTTTCCATGCAGGGGCCTCAGACCAAATTTTCTCTACTCCCCAGCAGGCCCACAGATGACACTGAGCCAGCCCCCAGATGGACGACAGATCCCAAGGCCTTAGTTGAAAAAGGCAGGAAGGGGCAAAGCAGGTTGATGGTCTCTGACTATACTCAAATGGGAGTACCTGGATCCTGGAATCCTGGCAAAAGTCTTAGCTGTCAGTGCCAAATAATTTGAGAGCTAAAAGCAATGGAAATGATCTAGCTTGAGTTTCCAACTTTGTACCCCAGAACATAAACTGGAGCAGGGACTGTGCCAGTTCTGGAATGTGGTCCCAGCTCTCAGTTCTCTTGCTTTAGACTGCATGTTCCTGGGCACTGGTGAAGTCCAGCCAGTGGGGGTTGCAAAAGAGCTTGTGCTAGCAGAGATAGTCATGCATGGTCTAGGCCTGATGTTTCAAGCAAGTGGTAGGACCACAACACTAAAGAGGCCTCATCTGCCTTTTTCCAGTTCTATTCTATGGAACTAGATGTAGAATGGAACTGAAAATATGCCTGTTTTCCAGTACTTAAGAAGCTGATAAAATCTACAGTTTATGAAGAAAGTGTAAAGAAAATGCCCAGGAAAAGATCTTTTACACACACACACACACACACACACACACACACACACACACACACACACACACATGCCTTCCAATAGGTTAATATATTTGCTAAGTAATCTTTAAATCCTTTCAGCAGGGCCTATATAGGCTTTGGACAGTTTTTTGGCTCATATTAGGAAAATAATGATCCCATGTAATCTCATTTATTACTCTCAGTAATCCCCCTCTATTCCACATAGTAGTTGGGATCACTTATGCTTGGATAAATACATCCCCACCAACCAAAGGCAAGGCAAGGCAAAGAAAAAGAAAAAAAAATCTAAATTACTTCTCATCTTTATTAGATAAGGCATAGAATAACAGCTAAAGTAAATCCCAGAAACTTCCTTGATTTGTAATGAAGTTTCACTAGAATGAAGCAGAGGGGGTAAATTAAGTGTTTTGCAACAGGGTCAATTTTTCTCAGTCACAAACATCTTGCTGCCAGACAGAAAAATGCCATCTTTTTTAGAAATTGTGAAAGACAGTACACAATGAGCTTGATTTCAATGGTACAACTAACAAAATAAAAAACTGGTGTTCTGGAAGGTTAAATGAGCAAGCAGAGTATCTGAGATATAGAAATGGTCCTGACAGATTGACAAATTTGTGCCTGAACAGAAGAAAGACTAAATAGAATAATATACATAGCAAAATATTAGTTCAACATTAGTAATGGAAAGAAAACTGAAGTGATATTTTATTAGTTGCCCATTAAATTGGTAAATACAACATATATATCTTAAAAATGTTAAGAAAGAAGTTATTAAAATACATATTAATCTACATTCATATTATAATTTTCCACAGTTTCAGCAGAATTATTCATAAATATAGGTTGAAATTTCAAAAATACTCATATTTTTAGACTTACTTTTCCAATTTTAAGTTTCTTACCCTAATCTGAATATGTAATTGAAGACACAAGTGAAAGACATATTTACAAGAATTTTGGAAGATTTCATAGAAGTTTGCATGTTAAACCATATAATAAAAGAATTGTTAAAAATGTTTTAAAAAAAACTGGTGTTCTCAATTTTTAGCAATTTATCTCTCAATATCCTTGATCATTAATGTAATAATAATTTACCTGTCTACTTCATAGAGGCATGGTGATGCCATCAATCAATGAATCTAAGGTCATGCATAAATGCATACATGGAATTAAGTATTTAATATACTTTGTCAATCATTATTATCACTAAGGCAACTAATAAACTGTTCATTATAAATCAGGCAAAACATTGAAAATCTTCTAGTCAGGAAGATGAACATAAATCTATTCCAAGAGAAGATGTTTGATTTAAGGATAGAATAAAGACTATTACCATTTTTTTCAGGGGTGTTGGTACCATTTCAAAGTTTATCTGAAAAGCTTCATAGAGACCTTACATTTTGGGAATATTTGCATTGCTCTGGAGACGAAGCACTCATTGTGCTTTTCCATAGAGTAGAAGCTCAAGTGAGGTAACCAAAAAGTTAGAAACAAGCAAGTTTACAGCAAAGAGAAATAAAGGGTTGGGTCGGCTAATGGAAGATGTAGGAGGTGTCAGGTGAAGTTGCGTTAGAATGGGCAATGAACACCAACTATGGTATCTGTGTTTGCCTGGAAAATCAGGCATCATTAACAATTCTTATACTGGGAAGGAAAAGAATAAAGTGGAAAGAAATACTAATACATATATTTATCATACAGAGCTTGGGCCTTCTAAAATGGGTGTTTGGGGGAGGACCTGGATCAGTCTTTCAGCTTCAGGATAGGGGAAGAAAAATAGAATCAGTAAATGCAGAACTGGGAATTTCTAGAATGTAACTCTAATCCAGCAACACAGAGAGGAGAACTTTGCAAGATCTTACATCAGAATGCAAACTGAATGAGAAAGTTTTTTATAAGTCACTAGAACTTCCACAGTGTTGAAGTTGGTCATTCCAAGTTCAGTCATCACATACAAGTCAAACTGATAAATTCTTGATATTTAGCTTCTTTGGTAATTTTTCTACTCCACACCTAATCCTTATGGATTAATTAGACACTCAAATGGTGAACATACAAATAATGCTGGCACTTTCTTAAAAGGGAAGTGTTTTAACATTAGATGCATGGATAAGGTGTTTGCCTTGAGCAGAGCCTGGAGAGAATCATGAACAACAGTGGGTATGAATATCAAAAAAAACTAACTAAAATATAATCATTCTGAGTTGTTCCATCTTGTTAAATTTTTTCATGTTGTGAAAAATAGCAAATATACTATCCAAAAGCTTAAAGTTAGAGGTTATCTAAATTCTTGTGCTAGTTCAGCTGCTAATGAATCAAGAGGGAAAATAATTTCAATTGTGCATGTGAGTTTACACTTTACTAAAATTATGAGGTTCAATAAGTCATCTCTAAACTTAATTTTTTAATTATGATATTGGGAAAATTAACCTTGAGGACTTTTCCCAGCTCTAACATTTCTTAGTTCCTGGTTTTTTGATTACCAGGGTTTTGTTTTTTTTTTAGTTGTTTGTTTTTGCTTTTGGGGGCCACACCCAGTGACATTCAGGGGTTACTCCTGGCTATGCACTCAGAAATTGCTCCTGGCTTGGGGGACTATATGGGATGCCGGGGATTCAACCCAGGTTTGACCTGGGTCAGACACATGCAAGGCAAAAGCCCTACTGCTGTACTTTCGCTCTGGCCCCTTGATTGCCTGTTCTAAGCAACCATATTAAAAGTACTTGGGGTGGTTTGGGGGAATGAAGTTGCCTCTGAAACTTTGGGAGTATCTTTTCCCCTCCACTTTTAAAAAGCTATTATGAGAGATGATTTTCAACCTTATTCAGAAGATGAAATGGACTTTGATGAAAGTTAAAATCAATGAGATTGACTCTTAAAATAAAACAAAATTCCAATCTCACTGGAAATATGGAAGGAAAGGTCCAAGCCCAAAAGAAAAATATTTAAAATAGAAAGAAATGCAATTTGCAAATACTCCCCTCTATGAAACCTATAAGGGCTTTGTTTCCAGAAATTCCGTTTAGAGATTATTTTTCCAATAAGGAGAGGCACATAAAAACAGTTGGGTGCATCTACACATGAGTGTACAAACTAAACCCATATTTATAGTGGGGTAGTGTGTTTGCAAGAAATACAAAGAAAATAGATAGAAACGATAAAACTGGGGCCAGAGCGATAGCACAGCAGTAAAGCATGTGTGTTGCATGCGGCTGACAAAAGATGGACCTGGTTTTATCCCTAGTGTCCCATATGAGCCCCGAGCCAGGAGCAATTTCTGAATGCATAGCCAGGAGTAGCCTGAGTATAACTTGGTGTGGCTCAAAAACCAAAAACCAAAAAAGAAATGAAAGAAAAAAAAAGAAAAGGAAACCGGATAGAATTCATTTTTAAAATATATAAGAGATACTAAGCTATCAAAGAAAAAATCTATTTCTATATAGTATCTGTATAGAATAAAACTGTACATTTTATTCTAATCAGAATTAAGTCAGTTATTCCAACACAGAGGAAAAGTATGTCATTTTGAGGCCAGATAACTAATTGGTATTTATCTTATTTTTTTATTTTTTTAATATTCACTGCTTTATTTGCAAATTAGAGAATATTTATGTAGCATTGGCTTTCTTTTTTATAATGGAATTTTTTCTTGATTTTTATATATATTTTATTTAAACACCTTGATTACATACATAATTGTGTTTGGGTTTCAGTCATGAAAAAAGAACACCATACATCACCAGTGCAACATTTCATCACCAATGTCCCAAATCTCCCTCCTCCCCACACAATCCCTGCCTGTACTCTAGGCAGGCTTTCTATTTCCCTCATACATTCTCATTGTTAGGCTAGTTCACAATGTAGTTATTTCTCTAACTAAACTCATCTGTGTTTGTGGTGAGCTTCATGAAGTGAGCTGTAAATTCCAGCCCTCCTCTCTTTTGTGCTGAAAATTATTATTGCAAGAATGTCTTTCATTTTTCTTAAAACCCATAGATAAGTGAGACGATTCTGCGTCTTTCTCACTCTCTCTGACTATTTCACTCGACATAAAAGATTTCGTATACATCCATGTATAGAAAAATTTCATGACTTCATATCTCCTGACAGCTGCATAATATTCCATAGTGTATATGCACCACAATTTCTTTAGCCATTCATCGTTAAAGTGTATCTCGGTTGTTTCCAGAGTCTTGCTATGGTAAATAGTGCTGCAATGAATATAGGTATACGAAGGGATTTTTGTATTGTATTTTTGTGTTCCTAGGGTATATTCCTAGGAGTGGTATAGCTGGATTGTATGGGAGCTCAATTTCCAGTTTTTGGAGGAATCTCCATATTGCTTTCCATAAAGGTTGAACTAGATGGCATTTCCACCAGCAGTGGATAAGAGTTCCTTTCTCTCCACATCCCCGCCAAAACTGCTTGTTCTCATTCTTTGTGATGTGTGCCAATCTCTGGGGTATGAGGTGGTACCTCATCGTTGTTTTGATTTGCATCTCCCTGATGATTAGTGATGTGGAACATTTTTTCATGTGTCTTTTGGACATTTGTATTTTTTCTTTGTCAAAGTGTCTGTTCATTTCTTCTCCCCAGTTTTTGATGGGATTAGATATTTTTTCTTGTAAAGTTCTGTCAGTGCCTTGTATATTTTGGAGATTAGCCCCTTATCTGATGGGTATTGGGTCAATAGTTTCTCCCACTCAGTGGGTGGCTCTTGCTCCCTGGGCGCTATTTCCTTTGAGGTGCAGAGGCTTCTCAGCTAAACATATTCCCATCTGTTAATCTCTGCTTTCACTTGCTTGGAGAGTGCAGTTTCCTCCTTGAAGATGCCCTTAGTCTCAATGTCCTGGAGTGTTTTACCTACGTGTTGTTCTATATATCTTATGGTTTCGGGTCTGATATCGAGGTCTTTCATCCATTTGGATTTTACCTTCGTACATGATGTTAGCTGGGGGGGTCTAAGTTCAATTTTTTGCAAGTGGCTAGCCAGTTGTGACAACACCACTTGTTGAAGAGGCTTTCTTTGCTCCATTTAGGATTTCTTGCTCCTTTATCAAAAATTAGGGGATTGTATGTCTGGGGAACATTTTCTGAGTATTCAAGCCTATTCCACTGATCTGAGGGCCTGTCTTTATTCCAATACCAAGCTGTTTTGATAACTATTGCTTTGTAGTACAGTTTAAAGTTGGGGAAAGTAATTCCTCCCATATTCTTTTTCCCAATGATTGCTTTAGTTATTCTAGGGTGTTTATTTTTCCAAATAAATTTCAAAAGTGTCTGATCCACTTCTTTGAAGAATGTCATGGGTATTTTTAGCGGGATTGCATTAAATCTTTACAATGCTTTGGGGAGTATTGCCATTTTAATGATGTTAATCCTGCCAATCCATGAGCAGAGTGTGTGTTTCATTTCCTGAGTGTCCTTTCTTATTTCTTGGAACAGAATTTTAGTTTTCTTTGTATAGGTCATTCATATTTTTAGTCAAGTTGATTCCAAGATATTTGAGTTTGTGTGGCACTATTGTGAATGGGATTGTTTTCTTAATGTCCATTTCTTCCTTATTTATTATTGGTGTATAGAAAGGCCATTGATTTTTGTGTGTTAATTTTGTAGCCTGCCACCTTGCTATATGAGTCTATTCTTTCTAGAAGCTTTTTGGTAGAGTGTTTAGGGTTTTCTATGTAGAGTATCATGTCATCTGCAAACAGCGAGAGCTTTACTTCTTCCTTTCCTATCTTCATTTTCTTAATATATTTTTCTTGCCTGATCACTATAGCAAGCACTTCCAGTACTATGTTGAAGAGGAGTGGTGAGAGAGGACAGCCTTGTCTTGTGCCAGAATTTAGAGGGAAGACTTTTAGTTTTTCTCCACTGAGGACAATATTTGCCATTGGCTTATGGTAGATGGCCTTGACTATATTGAGAAAGGTTCCTTTCATTTCCATCTTGCTGAGAATTTTGATCAAGAAAGGTGTTGGAGCTTATCAAATGTTTTCTCTGCATCTATTGATATGATCATGTGATTTTTGTTTTTCTTGTTATTGATGTTGTGTATTATGTAGATAGATTTACAGATGTTAAACCAGCCTTGCATTCCTGGGATGAAACCTAGTTGATCATAGTGGATGATCTTCTTGATGAGGCATTGAATCCTATTTGCCAGAATTTTGTTGAGGATATTTGCATCTGTGTTCATCAGTGATATTGGTCTGTAATTTTCTTTTTTCGTAGCATCTCTGTCTGGTTTAGGTATCAAGGTGATGTTTGCTTTATTAAAGCTATTTGGAAGTGTTCCTGTAGTTTTTTGTTTTGTTTTTTTTCAAGAAAGAGACTTGCCAGGATTGGTAGTAGTTCCTCTTGAAAGGTTTGAAAGAATTCATTAGTAAATCCATTGGGCCTGGGCTTTTGTTTTTGGGCAGACATTTGATTACTGTCTTAATTTCTTCAATAGTGATGGGGGTGTTTAGATATGCTACATCCTCTTCATTCAACCGTGGAAGATTATAAGAGTCCAATAATTTATCCGTTTCTTCCAGGTTCTCATTTTTAGTGGCATAGAGTTTCTCAAAGTAGTTTCTGATTACCCTTTGAATCTCTGCCATATCAGTAGTGATCTCTCATTTTTCATTCCTAATATGAGTTATCAAGTTTCTCTCTCTCTTTCTTTTTTAGTTTTGCCAGTGGTCTATCAATCTTGTTTATTTTTTCAAAAAACCAACTTTTTCTTTGGGTTTCCACTTCATTGATTTCTGCTCTCAGCTTTGTTATTTCCTTCTGCCTCCCTATTTTTGGGTCCTTTTGTTGAGCACTTTCTAATTCTATGAGCTGCATCATTAAGCTATTCAGGTATGCTTCTTCTTCTTTCCTGATGTGTGCTTGCAAAGCTATAAATTTTCCTCTCAGTACACCTTTTGCTGTGTCCCATAGGTTCTGATAGTTTGTGTCTCTATTGTCATTTGTTTCCAGGAAAGTTTTGATTTCCTCTTTGATTTCATCTCGGACCCACTATTTATTCAGTATTAGGCTGTTTAACTTCCAGGTATTAAATTTTTTCTTCTGTGTCCCTTTGTATTTCACATATAATTTCAGAGCCTTGTGGTCAGCAAAGGTTGCCTGCAAACTTTCTATCCTCTTGATATTATGGAGATATGTTTTATGTGCTAGCATATATTCTATTCTGGAGAATGTGCTTTGTACATCAGAGAAGAATGTGTATCCAGGTTTCTGGGTGTGGAGTGTCCTATACATATCTACTAGGCCTCTTTCTTTCATTTCTCTATTCAGGTCTAGTATATTCTTGTTGGGTTGACCTGTCTAGTGTTGACAATGCCATGTTGAGGTCTTCCACAATTATTGTGTTGTTATTGATATTATTTTTCAGATTTGTCAATTATTGTATTAAATATTTGGCTGGCTCATCATTTGGTGCATATATGTTTAGGAGAGTTATTTTTTCCTGCTGTACGTATCCCTTGATTGATACAAAATGTCCATCTTTGTCCCTTACTACTTTCCTGTGTATAAAGTTTGCATCATCTGATATTAGTATGGCCACTTCAGCTTTTTTTATGGATGATTTTCTTCCAGCCTTTTATTTTGAGTCTATATTTGTTCTGACTATCAGGTGCGTTTCTTATAGGCAGCATAGGTTGGATTGAGATTTTTGATCCATTTAGCCACTCTGTGTCTCTTAACTGTTACATTTAGTCCATTGACATTGAAAGAATTGTCATGGGATTTAGTGTCATTTTTATATAGAAGTTTGGTGTGTCTGTTGGTCAGTTTTGTCTTACAGTAGGTCTTTCAGTTTTTCTTTTAAGACTGGTTTTGAGTCTGTAAAGTTTATGAGCTGTTGTTTGTCTGTGAAACCATGTATTCCTCCTTTAAACCTGAAAGTGAGTTTTGCTGGGTGCAGTATTCTAGGCGAAGCATTTATTTTATTGAATTTTATCACTATGTCCCACCACTGCCTTCTGGCCTTGAGTGTTGTTGGTGACAGGTCTGTGGCATATCTCAAGGATGTTCTCTTGAATGTAATTTTTCTTTTTGATCTTGCTGCTTTCAAAATTCTGTCTCCTTATGTGGGATTCGTCATTGTGACTAGGATGTGTATTGGGGTGTTTTTTCTGGGGTCTAATTTAGTTGGTAATCTTCGGGCATGCAGGATTTGATCACATGTATTCTTTAGCTCTGGTAGTTTCTCTTTAATGATGTTCTTGACCATTGATTCTTCCTGGAGATTTTCTTCCTGGGTCTTTGGGACTCCAATGATTCTTAAGTTGTTTCTGTTGAGCTTATCATAGACTTTTATTTTCATCTGTTCACATTCTTTGAGTAATTTTTTCATTGTTTAATCATTTGCTTTAAGGCTTTTTTCCCAATCTCTTCTGCTGTATGGAGTTGTTATTCATCTCATCTTTCAGTGTATTAATTGTATCCTCAGCTGCTGTTACACTGATGAAAAGGTCATCTATTTTGTCATTCAATTTGTCTACTGAGTTTTTCAGACCTGCTATTTGACCTGAAATTTTAGTTGGAGTTTTCTGATTTCTATCTTCATATTCTCTTGGTTCTTATTAGTGTTCTCTCCTACTGTTGCAGAAAATTAAAAAAATACTAATTTAGTCTGTACTTGAGAAATACAAAAGACACTCCATCAATTTATGATCAGAAAACAGGTCAAAAATAGCAATGAATAGGGCCAGAGCAATAGCATGGCAGTAAGGCATTTGCCTTGCATGGGACCAACACAGGGCAGACGCTGGTTTGAATCCTGGCATCCCATATGGTTCCCTGAGCCTGCCAGGAGCGACTTCTGAGCCCAGAGCCAGGAGTAAATCCTGAGCACTGCTGGATATGAGTCCAAAACATATATATATATATATATATATATATATATATATATATATATACATGTGTATATATACACACACACATATATATACTAATGAAATAAAATACAGTTGATCTGATATCCATGGACATTAGGAAAAAAGTGCATGTAGATTAGCTAACAGGTATCCAAGGCATCAAGTCTCACATAATAGATAATGGGACTAACTGCTTTCATTATCTATAACACACAAACAATACATACCTCCCCTGAAAGACTTTTTGCATGGCAGATAAATTAAGGGATGCTTGAGAGAATATATACAATGTGACCTATAGCGGGCGCAGCCCCAGCCCTGCTGAAGCCACACTTGCTGCCTCCATCATCCAGAATCACAATTTTACCAATGACCCCACCCCACCACCCCTCTAATATTCCCTTTGGAGACAACAATCTGACCAAAATTCATGTACATCTATTTTGGGACTGATATCACCAGGACTTTTTGAAGTGAGTGTTAGCACATTGCCCCATATCTTCCTTCTTCAGGGAAGTATAGCAACTGAGAACACACCCCATAAAAGCAGAAATATCAGTAATAGTGATTTGAATTGCTGGACAATTTTATTTGTTTGATTCTTTGATCCCTATAGGAGGACACTAATTTAATGGAATGGACAACTAATAACAAGAGTTTACTAAGTCTTCTGCTATTGTATTAATGACTCCATCAGAGATACAATAATTTTCACAAATGTGCTTTGTGCTTGCTACTGTTCTTTTTCTTTCTTTTTTAACTTTATCTTTCTTTGGTTTTATTTCTATTCTTTTTAATAAAATTTCTCTCTTTTATCTGGATTATGGTATGATTATCTGGATTATCTGTATTATGGTCACCCATGTCAACTGTGTGATGTATTTTCTTTAAATACAGTAAAAAAAAAAATAGAAGCTGCCAGGGAGAAGCCCTCTGAGCTGTTTTCCCTGTGAGCACAAGCGCTCATGGAAGGCGGAATTCTAGCATCCACCCTGGCCAGCTCTTTGTAGGGGTTAGACATGTCTTCAGCTAATTATCCAAACTCTGATCAGCATATTCTGGAGTAGTATTTAGTAGAGGGGAGTTCTGAGTCGCTTTCAAGTTGAAAACTAGTATCCTGAAAATGTAGAATACTTATTAATACTGATTACATTACAAGAGCACATTTTCCATTTCTAAATCAGAAAGATTTATGAAGTTGTGTAGTCATGCCTTGTAGCTGATGTTTCCAATGAAGAATAATCTAATTTCCCAGTGCAAATCACACTGATGTGACCTAGAGACATTCTGTTTTGTCACAACAGCATTTAATTTGAACTGAAATTAGCCAGAATTACACCATGTTCCTGGCAAACAGTCTGACCCGAAAAGATCACCATAGTAACATGTGTATTCTATCAACAAGCCATTTTCTATATTTTAAGGACTCCTATCAATAATTCTAAAGTGCATGAAAATGTTTTGTAACACCAATGGATTAGGTATTTGTCATTTAATGTAAGTAGTATGTAGGATTTAAAAAAAATATTTCCTTTTACTTCAGGAAACACCCACTAGCTCAGTAGGCCAGATCACCATTGCAGATGTAGTGAGAGCTTCCAGAGATTTTTTGAATATGACCAAGTGCTGAAATTCATTTTCTTTTTACTGTTTCTTTCATCACCTTCTAAGAAATTATATGTTCATTCCAAGGAGTGAGGTATCAACAGATGATGGAGAGGTCATGTTTAAAAGTTGGCTTTTTTGAGTGAAGCAAAACCGTAGAGGAAACACTGAAAGTTCATATTATTAGGGAGGTTCTAGTTCTCACTTCAGCAGTTGAAATAGAAATATTTTTAATCACAGATACATATGACACAAATATAATTAGCCTTTCACGGGTTTAAAGCATTTCATTTCCTCTATCCATTAGTTTGATGTGTTAAATGGGTAAGAAGTAACCATGGATCCAGGGGTGAATTTGAAAAAAAAGTCATTAAATATATGATAGTGTCTCAAGTTGATTGTGGGTGATTGTAAGGAAAAAGTGGCCAAAGAGAGGAAAAAAGAGGTTGAGAAGGGTAGAAGAGGCGCAATTTCTGTCATTTAAAAGTTAATGTCTATTGTGTAACAATTTTAATTACATTCTAACTATGAAGTTGTTAGAAAAATGAAATTACAAAATTTGTCTTTACATGGAAGGACATGGAAACTATTATGCTGAGTGAAATAAGTCAGAGGGAGAGAGAAAAACACAGAATAGTATCACTCATATGTGGTATTTAGGAAAAATAAAAACCAGTATAATAATCATATGCAGAGATAAAAAGGAGAGCCAGAAGGACCAGCCCATGATATGAAGCTTATCACAGAGTAGTAAGTGTAATTAGAAAAATAACTACACTAACAACTACCATGACAATGATAAGAGAGAAATACAATGCCTTTCTCAAAAACAGGTAGGAAGTGGAGGAGGAGGGAAATGGGGGATAATGGTGGTGAGAAAGTTGCACTGATGAAAGGGGAGTGTGCGTTTTATGGGTGAAACTCAATTGGAAAGATGGTTTTAAAGTGCTTAAAAAGAAATCACATAAAATAAAAATAAATTAATTAATTAAATAATAATAATTACATTTTAAGGGGAAATATGGGTTTTCCAGGAAAAATGTAAGAGTTATGTAAACTTAAGTATGAGGAACACACAGATGCTATTATCACGGAGTAGCAAATAATTTCAAAGAATTCTCACTGGAT
Source organism: Suncus etruscus (assembly GCF_024139225.1). Classification (NCBI taxonomy): domain Eukaryota; kingdom Metazoa; phylum Chordata; class Mammalia; order Eulipotyphla; family Soricidae; genus Suncus; species Suncus etruscus. The sequence continues at coordinate 117,529,073 of NC_064850.1, forward strand.
TGTGCTGAAATACTCTTGCTTGAAGTAGCAGCTCCTTTTGTCAGCCTCATGTCTGAATTCTTTGGGGTGTCTTGGCATACAATAACCTGTAGGCTGATAGGTTATGAGTGAAAATGTATTGTTCCATATAAAAAGATTGCATTTAACTCATTATGAACAGGGCACAATAAACTTTGTGAGCTAGGAACTTTTCAAAGATGTTAGCTTAATTTTGATGATTCATCACTGCTAGTAGATAAATGATGTAGGAAGCAAAATATTACATGGAAAAGTCATTTAATTTTCAGTTTTACTCGAGCTCCTTCTGCACTGCAACTGTGTGTTGGCTTTTGCCTTTAGCACAAACTATGGGTACTTCCTGAGTTCTGTGGCCTTAGTTGAAAAAAACTTTTGTTTGTTTCTCAGTGTTTGTATTTGTTATCTCTCCGCTTCCTTGTGTCTCATTCCATGAAGTTTAGAGCAAGGAGGACAGTGACCCATATTTTATTTCCCTTAGGAAAATTGTTTTTAATTCCTTAATAAACAGTCATTCATAACTTGCGGGAAATTTTGACTGAGATGGAATTATTTTTTTTATTTAATCGATGACAACAGGAAGACTTTCTTGGATACAGTCTTTATTTTCTCCAAAACTATTTAATGAATTGCCATGACATAGTGGGCACATCATAGAGAGACATGAGCAAGCAGGGATCCTGTGCCTTGAGATAGATATTAAATTCTTAGCAACATTTATAATAATAAATCTCAATATCAAAAATGGGGGTGAAATATAATTTAAATTTGGGTGGGAGGAAATGTAATATAAAGATTAATGATTCTCAATGGCAGAAAGGAGAGGCCTGATGATGGTAGTAGGAAGAGCACGTATGAAGGGAAAACAGAGGAGTTTGTACCCCCAAAGAATTATCAAATAGCAGTGACAGAGAAGACCAAGGGTGAACAGGACACAAGCAGGATCCTGCGAATCTTTTTTTTTTAATTTATTTAAACACCTTAATTGTTGCATGAAATAATTAACGATGGGGCTGGATGGCGGTGGATTTTTCTTCGTGCCATTCCAGTCCACATGGCTCTGCAACCTTCATGCAGTTGGCGAGTTCCAGGCCCAGGTGAAATCACTCACTCACAGTCAGGCGTCAGGAAGCAACAACTTTATTCAAGCCCTAGCCACCACGTGTGTGTGGCTTATTCATAACCTTTCAAGCACAGTAATATTTTGCTAGCCATGCATCTTATTTCCGGTTAGCCATCTTCCCTTTAGGCTCCATGCTGGTCAAAGACCAGAACACAGAAACCCAGAAGCCAGAGCGCACAGCAGCCCAAAAAAGGCAAAAAGCCAAAAGGCCCAAATTCCCTTGGTTCAAGCCTTATCTAAAATTTCCCAGACCCCTCCCAGGAATGGGAGGGTTTCAGGTCGCTACACGTAAATCCAGGGTGGAGTAACACTTAATTACATACATGATTGTGTTTGGGTTTCAGTCATGTAAAGAACACCACCCATCACCAGTGCAACATTCCCATCACCAATATCCAAGTCTCCCTTCGCCCCAACCGACCCCCGCCTGTACTCTAGACAGGCTCTCCATTTTCCTCATACATTCTCATTATTAGGACAGTTCAAAATGTAGTTATTTATCCAACTAAACTCATCACTCTTTGTGGTGAGCTTCCTGAGGTGAGCTGGAACTTCCAGCTCTTTTCTCTTTTGTGTCTGAAAATTATTATTGCAAGAATGTCTTTCATTTTTCTTAAAACCCATAGATGAGTGAGAACATTCTGTGTTTTTCTCTCTCTCTCTGACTTATTTCACTCAGCATAATAGATTCCGTGTACATCCATGTATAGGAAAATTTCATGACTTCATCTCTCCTGACAGCTGCATAATATTCCATTGTGTATATGTACCACAGTTTCTTTAGCCATTCGTCTGTTGAAGGGCATCTTGGTTGTTTCCAGAGTCTTGCTAAGGTAAATAGTGCTGCAATGAATATAGGTGTAAGGAAGGGGTTTTTGTATTGTATTTTTGTGTTCCTAGGGTATATTCCTAGGAGTGGTATAGCTGGATCGTATGGGAGCTCGATTTCCAGTTTTTGGAGGAATCTCCATATGGCTTTCCATAAAGGTTGAACTAGACGGCATTCCCACCAGCAGTGGATAAGAGTTCCTTTCTCTCCACATCCCCGCCAACACTGTTGATTCTCATTCTTTGTGATGTGTGCCATTCTCTGGGGTGTGAGGTGGTATCTCATCGTTGTTTTGATTTGCATCTCCCTGATGATTAGTGATGTGGAACATTTTTTCATGTGTCTTTTGGCCATGTGTATTTCTTCTTTGTCAAAGTGTCTGTTCATTTCTTCTCCCCATTATTTGATGGGAATAGATGTTTTTTCTTGTAAAGTTCTGTCAGTGCCTTGTATATTTTGGAGATTAGCCCCTTATCTGATGGGTATTGGGTGAATAGTTTCTCCCACTCAGTGGGTGGCTCTTGTATCCTGGGCACTATTTACTTTGAGGTGCAGAAGCTTCTCAGCTTAATATATTCCCATCTGTTAATCTCTGCTTTCACTTGCTTGGAGAGTGCAGTTTCCTCCTTGAAGATGCCTGTAATGTCCTGGAGTGTTTTGCCTATGTGCTGTTCTATATATCTTATGGTTTTGGGGCTGATATCGAGGTCTTTAATCCATTTGGATTTTACCTTCTTACATGATGTTAGCTGGGGGTCTAAGTTCAATTTTTTGCAAGTGGCTATCCAATTGTGCCAACACCACTTGTTGAAGAGGCTTTCCCTGCTCCATTTAGGATTTCCTGCTCCTTTATCAAAAATTAGGTGGTTGTATGTCTGGGGAACATTTTCTGAGCATTCAAGCCTATTCCACTGATCTGAGGACCTATCCTTATTCCAATACCATGCTGTTTTGATAACTGTTGCTTTGTAGTACAGTTTAAAGTTGGGGAAAGTAATTCCTCCCATATTCTTTTTCCCAATGATTGCTTTAGCTATTCGAGGGTGTTTATTGTTCCAAATAAATTTCAAAAGTGTCTGATCCCCTTCTTTGAAGAATGTCATGGGTATCTTTAGAGGGATGGCATTAAATCTGTATAATGCCTTGGGGAGTATTGCCATTTTGATGATGTTAAACCTGCCAATCCATGAGCAGGGTATGCGTTTCCATTTCCGTGTGTCCTCTCTTATTTCTTGGAGCAGAGTTTTATAGTTTTCTTTGTATAGGTCCTTCACATATTTAGTCAAGTTGATTCCAAGATATTTGAGTTTGTGTGGCACTATTGTGAATGGGGTCGTTTTCTTAATGTCCATTTCATCCTTATTACTATTGGTGTATAGAAAGGCCATTGATTTTTGTCTGTTAATTTTCTAGCCTGCCACCTTGCTATATGAGTCTATTGTTTCTAGAAGCTTTTTGATAGAGTCTTTAGGGTTTTCTAGGTAGAGTATCATGTCATCTGCAAACAGTGAGAGCTTGACTTCTTCCTTTCCTATCTGGATTCCCTTGATATCCTTTTCTTGCCTAATCGCTATAGCAAGTACTTCCAGTGCTATGTTGAATAGGAGTGGTGAAAGAGGACAGCCTTGTCTTGTGCCAGAATTTAGAGGGAAGGCTTTCAGTTTTTCTCCATTGAGGATAATATTTCCACTGGCTTGTGGTAGATGGCCTTCACTATATTGAGAAAGGTTCCCTCCATTCCCATCTTGATGAGAGTTTTGATCAAGAATGGGTGTTGGACCATATCAAATGCTTTCTCTGCATCTATTGATATGATCATGTGGTTTTTATTTTTCTTGTTATTGATGTTGTGTATTATGTTGATAGATTTACGGATGTTAAACCAGCCTTGCATTCCTGGGATGAAACCTACTTGATCGTAGTGGATGATCTTTTTAACGAGGCATTGAATCCTATTTGCCAGGATTTTGTTGAGGATCTTTTCATCTGCATTCATCAGTGATATTCGTCTGTAATTTTCTTTTTTGGTAGCATCTCTGTCTGGTTTAGGTATCAAGGTGATGTTGGCTTCATAAAAGCTATTTGGAAGTGTTTCTGTTTGTTCAATTTCATGAAAGAGTCTTGCCAAGATTGGCAGTAGTTCCTCTTGGAAAGTTTGATAGAATTCATTAGTGAATCCATCTGGACCTGGGCTTTAGTTTTTCGGCAGACATTTGATTACTGTTTTAATTTCATCAATGGTGATGGGGGTGTTTAGATATGCTACATCCTCTTCCTTCAACCGTGGAAGATTATAAGAGTCCAAGAATTTATCCACTTCTTCCAGGTTCTCATTTTTAGTGGTGTAGAGTTTTTCAAAGTAGTTTCTTATTACCCTTTGAATCTCTGTCATATCAGTAGTGATCTCTCCTTTTTCATTCCTGATACGAGTTATCAAGTTTCTCTCTCTCTCTCTTTCTTTGTTAGGCTTGCCTGTGGTCTATCAATCTTGTTTAATTTTTCAAAGAACCAACTTCTGCTTTCGTTGATCTTTCGGATTGTTTTTTGAGTTTCCACTTCGTTGATTTCTGCTCTCAGCTTTGTTATTTCCTTCTGTCTTCCTATTCTTGGGTCCTTTTGTTGAGCATTTTCTAGTTCTATTAGCTGTGTCATTAAGCTTCTCAGGTAAGCTCCTTCTTCCTTCCTGATGTGTGCTTGCAAAGCTATAAATGTTCCTCTCAGTACTGCTTTTGCTGTGTCCCATAAGTTCTGAGAGTTTGTGTCTTTATTGTCATTTGTTTCCAGGAACCTTTTGATTTCCTCCTTGATTTCATCTCAGACCCACTGGTTATTGAGCATGAGGCTGTTTAACTTCCAGGTGTTAAAGTGTTTCTTCTGAGTCCCTTTGGAGTTCACAAATAATTTCAGAGCCTTGTGGTCAGCGAAGGTAGTCTGCAAAATTTCTATCCTCTTGATCTTATGGAGGTATGTTTTATGTGCCAGCATGTAGTCTATCCTGGAGAATGTCCGATGTACATTGAAGAAGAATGTGTATCCAGGTTTCTGGGGATGGAGTGTCCTATATATATCCACTAGGCCTCTTTCTTCCATTTCTCTCCTCAGGTCTAGTATATTCTTGTTGGGTTTCAGTCTGGTTGACCTATCCAGTGTTGACAAAGCTGTGTTAAGGTCCCCCACAATTATTGTGTTGTTGTTGATATTATTTTTCAGATTTGTCAACCGTTGTATTAAATATTTTGCTGGCCCCTCATTCGGTGCATATATGTTTAGGAGAGTGAATTCTTCCTGCTCTACATACCCCTTGATTAATATAAAATGTCCATCTTTGTCCCTTACAACCTTCCTGAGTATAAAGTTTGCATTATCTGATATTAGTATGGCCATTCCAGCTTTTTTATGGGTGTTGTTTGCTTGGATAATTTTTCTCCAGCCTTTTATTTTGAGTCTATGTTTGTTCTGACTATTCAGGTGCGTTTCTTGTAGGCAGCAGAAGGTTGGATTGAGTTTTTTGATCCATTTAGCCACTCTGTGTCTCTTAACTGGTGCATTTAGTCCATTGACGTTGAAAGAAAGAATTGTCCTGGGATTTAACGCCATCTTTATTTTGAAATTTGGTGTGTCTTTTGGGTAGTCTTGTCTTAGATTAGGTCTTTCCGTTTTTCTCTTAAGACTGGTTTTGTGTCTGTGAAGTTTCTGAGCTGTTTTTTGTCTGTGAAACCATGTATTCTTCCGTCAAACCGGAAAGTTTGTTTTGCTGGGTATAGTATTCTGGGTGAAGCATTCATTTCATTCAGTCTTGTCACAATATCCCACCACTGCTTTCTGGCATTGAGTGTTTCTGGTGACAGGTCTGCTGTAAATCTCAGGGAAGCTTGCTTGAACGTGATTTCCCCTATTGATCTTGCTGTTTTCAGAATTCTGTCTCTATCTGTGGGATTAGTCATTGTGAGTAGGATGTGTCTTGGGGTGGTTTTTCTGGGGTCTCTTTTGGTTGGTACTCTTCGGGCATGCAGGATTTGATCACATATATTCTTTAGCTCTGGAAGTTTCTCTTTAATGATGTTCTTGGCCTTTGATTCTTCCTGGAAATTTTCTTCCTGGGTCTCTGGGACTCCAATGATTCTTAAGTTGTTTCTGTTGATCTTATCATAGACTTCTATTTTCATCTGTTCCCATTCTTTGACTAATTTTTCCATTGTCTGCTTTAAGTTTTTTGTCCAATCTCTCCTGCTGTATGGAATTGTTATGTATCTCATCTTCCACAGCACCAAGTCTATTCTCAGCTTCTGATACCCTGTCCCAGAGCTTATCCATTTTGTCATTCACTACGTTTACTGACTTTTTCAGTCCTGTTAGTTGACATGTTATTTCAGTTTGGAGTTTTGTGATTTCTGTCTTCATATTTTCTTGGTTCTTATTAGTGTTCTGTTCAACTCGATCCATGGTTTCTTGGAGTCCGTTGAGCATCTTCCATATTGCTAGTCTAAAGTCCTTATCTGAGAGGTTGATTAGTTGGTTGGTCATTATCTGGTCCTCAGAATTGTCATCTTCATTCTCTATGTCTGATGCTGGCCTGCGTTGTTTCCCCATTGTCACACTTGTATTGTGGGTTTTTCTACGTGTTGTGGTGGTATTCATTGTCTATATGATGCAGGCAGCACACTCCTCTGGCTCCTCCCTTTCTGGATGGGCTGACTTGCCTCTAAGGGAGGGGAGTCCTCCGTGGATGAAGCCTCACACTGGGTCAAATCTTAGGCCCGAGCATGCAACAGAGAAGACAGTCCGTAGAGAAATGTTTGCTTCTGTGATATAGCACCGTTCTTAGTGTGATTTTTCTTTCTTGTTGCAATGGAGTTCTTTCCTTAGAAAGAGTGCATGGCCGCGTAGCAAAGCGGAGCAACCATGCTCCGCTGGAGCCTCTTTTTGCCCCACTCGCAAGAGTTTCACGCTGGGGCCGGGTAGGTGGCGCTGGACGTAAGGTGTCTGCCTTGCAAGCGCTAGCCAAGGATCGGGACCGCGGTTTGATCCCCCGGCGTCCCATATGGTCCCCCCAAGCCAGGGGCGATTTCTGAGCACATAGCCAGGAGTAACCCCTGAGCGTCAAACGGGTGTGGCCAAAAAAAAAAAAAAAAAGAGTTTCACGCAAGAGGAGAGTAGACAGACATAGACAGGTCACACTCACAGTTTTTCACAGTTGGGCCCCACTGGGCCGGTGTACTTTCGCGGATTTTCCCCGCCTGGTGTCACACACAGGGAGCCGGCTTTTGCAAAGCTTTGCCAGTTTTCATGCTCTGTAGTCCCTCCCTGGATCCTGCGAATCTTAACAGGACACATGAATTTTATTCTGTGTGATGAGTCATGGTTGAAGAGTCACAAGAGTGGTAAAATGTGACTTTCAATTATATTTCTGAGAAAAGGGAATCAGGTGGAAGCATGAAGAAGACAAGAGAATCCAATTAGGAGATGAGGGTCCAAGCAAGATGTTATGGTGAAATTGATTGGGGGCATAGCGAGTAAGATGAAAATAAATAGATTCAGATCTGCAGAAAATACATTTTGTCTTTGAGACATGAGGAGACAGTGCATCTGGGAAAAGAGATATCAGAGATCATTGTCTATTTCCATGTGTAGGAAGCCTCTTAGATGTCACCCACTTGTCTCTGCCTCCTGTATTCCCACACTTGGTGATCCTCCTGTGTTCTAACAGAGTTTATCGACATGGTCAGTAGAATACAACACAAGTTATTGCAGTTGACTTTCAAAGCCTGGTCATAAAAGGCAAGGCAGCCTCTGCCTTACTCTCTCTGGGGCACTCTGGGGAGGCAGCTCTCTTCAGACTCCCATGTAGTCAGAAACTACATGGACGAACGAATCAGCCAAATTAAAGAAGAAATGTCAAAGAACATGAGAGATTCCATACAAAAAGAAGTGAAGGATTTAAAAGACAAAGTAGCAAGCCTTACGAGTAGAAACACAGAGTTGGTGAAGCACATCGAAGAACTCGAAGGAAAACTGCAATCAAAAAATGATAAAGAAACCAACAAAGAAATAAAAGGCAAAGCACTGTAAGGAAAAATCCAATATCTAATGAACAAGGACAAAAGAAACAATCTAAGAATTGTGGGTATACCAGAAGGGGAGGAAATAGGGAAGGGGGAAGAACAGGTGGTCAGGGAGATAATAACAGAGAACTTTCCCACCCTCTGGAAAGACAATTCAGGACAAATCCAAGAAGTCAAGAGAGTCCCTAATAAAATAGACCCTAAGAAACCCACACCAAGACACATAATAATCCAAATGGCAAAAAACAAAGAGAAAGAGGAACTCCTGAAAGCAATAAGGGAGAAAAAAACCCTCAAGTACAAAGAAAAGGACATAAGAATCAAACCAGATCTCCCATTTGAAATAATTCAAGCAAGAAGACAGTGGAATGACATATTTAAACGACTGAATGAAAGAAATTTCCAACCCAGGGTCCAATACCCAGCAAAACTATCATTCATATGGGAGGGCAGACTAAAAACATTCTCAAACATGAACGAACTTGAACTATTTGTGCAAACTAAGCCAATCCTAAGCGACTTACTCAGAGACGAATTACACAATCCAAACCCCCGATTGTAACAACAACCACTCCACACAATACAACTGCACAACAGTCCTCTCTATCAATAATTTCCCTAAATGTTAACGGACTAAACTCTCCAATTAAAAGACACATAGTAGAGAACTGGGTTAGGAAAAATAAACCGGACTTCTGCTGTCTGCAAGAAACACACCTACAGTTACAGGATAAGCACAGGCTTAGAATAAAAGGATGGAAAGTAATTATTCAGGCCAATGGAAAACAAAAAAGAGCAGGGACAGCCATTCTTATATCAGACCAAATTGTATTCAACCTCAAGAAAGTGATCAGAGACAAAGAGGGTCACTACTTACTGATCAGGGGAACATTAGATCAAGATACACTAACCCTGGTCAATATCTATGCACCTAATGTAGAGTCACCAAAATATGTGAGGCAACTACTGGCAAACCTGGAGAAACACATGAAGGGAATTGTGATAATAGTAGGGGACCTCAATACTCCACTATCACCACTGGACAGATCCTCCAAACAGAAAAATAGCAAAGAAATAAGAGCTCTAAATGAAAAAATTAGAAGATTTAGGGCTAATAGACTTATATAGAGCCCTCCATCGCCAGAAAGTAGAATATACATTTTTCTCAAACCCACATGGAACCTTCTCCAGAATAGACCATGTCTTAGGATACAAAGCCAACTTATATAAGACCACAAAGGTAAGGATCATTAGAAGTACCCTTTCAGATCACTATGCAACAGAGCTTATAATTGATGTCAAGAAGAAGCAATGGAGGAAAACTAATACCTGGAGATTAAACAACATGCTGCTTAACAACAGCTGGATCAAAGAACAACTCAAGGAAGAAATAAAAAGATTCCTTGAGACGAATGACAATGAAGAGACAACATGTCAAAATTTATGGGACACAGCAAAAGCAGTAATTAGGGGGAAACTCATAGCAATACAGGCCTATGTCAAGAAACAGGAAAATAACAAAACCAACAGTTTAAAAGATCACCTCAAAGAATTGGAACAACAGCAACAGAGAAATCCAACCACAACCAGAAGGCAAGAAATAATAAAAACCAGAGCAGAAATAAACAACATAGAAACTAAGAAAACAATACAAAAAATCAATGAGACCAGGAGTTGGTTTTTCGAAGAAAGAAACAAGATAGATAAACCATTGGCAAAACTCACCAAAAAAAAAGAGGGAAAACACCCAAATCACTAGGATCACGAATGAAAGGGGAGAGATTACAACAGAACCCCAAGAAATACAACATATCATGAGATCATATTATGAACAACTTTATTCAACTAGGCTAGAGAACCCACTAGAAATCGACAGATTCGTGGACAAACACCCTCTTCCAAGACTGGAAAAGGAAGATCTAGAAAGTTTAAACAGTCCAATCACTTCAGAGGAAATTAAAGATGTAATTAAAAAACTCCCTAAGAACAAATTCCCAGGCCCAGATGGATTTACAGGTGAATTCTATCAAACATTTCAAGAAGACTTATTACCACTGTTCCATAGGCTTTTCCAAACCATAGAAAAAACAGGAATCCTACCCAACTTCTTTTATGAGGCTAATATCACACTCATTCCCAAAGAAGGCAAAGACACCACCAAAAAAGAAAACTACAGACCAATCTCACTAATGAACATAGATGCAAAGATACTCAACAAAATCTTAGCAAACCGAATCCAACACTTCATCAAAAAGATCATACATCACGATCAAGTGGGATTCATACCAGGAATGCAAGGTTGGTTCACATATGCAAATCAATAAACATGATACCTCACATCAACAACATGAAAGACAAAAACCACATGATCATATAAATCGATGCCGAGAAGGCGTTTGACAAAATCCAACTAACTCTTCCTTTCTAAAGCCATCAGGGAACCAACATTCTTGCTAAAATTTGTATGAAGGGGCAACTTAAATGCTAGTTTACCAATTGATTGCAGCCTTAGTCTATATTTTGACTGTAAATTCATGGGCACTTTCCAAACCGGAACCACCCAATTGAGCTGATTCTGAGATCTTTACCCAAAGAAACTATGCCATTAAACAATTGGTCTTAATAAACCATTGTGTTTTGTGGGCATTTGTTTCACAGCTCTAGATAAATAATGCCTTTGAGTAATTGGAAGTTCTATTTACTGTTACCAAAGAATAGGTAAAATATATTTGTAAGAAAAGGTCAAGAGTTAATGTTTTGCATCCAGAACTGGTTTTTTTGTTTGTTTGTTTGTTTGTTTTGATGATTGTATAGCTGGCCATAGAAAGAACAAAATAAATTAATATGAAATTCAGAAATGTAATCTGAGCTAGTAATAGCAATTCATAAGTTATAATGTTATAGATTATCATTTAAATGAAATAGGTGATCACGAAGGAAAAGTAGTACATATTAAGAGAGAAGAATATCTAAGAAACCAAGATCTAAATGACTGTATATTTGCACTTCTTGGCACATTTCAGTCCTCCTGGTATCCTTTGTTCCTGTCCTGCAGAGGCAGACACAATCTAGCAAACTCTTTTCAATCCTCATGAAAAGTCCCTGCTATAGTGATCTAAGAAACTACTCAACATCCATGCAAGTGCAACTAGAAGGTCAGACATAGCTATTTATTCATGAGATAACTTCTAGGAGTGAAAGAAAAGTTATGTAAATACATCTCATTTTGACCCACTAGCAGACCAGTCAGAGAGAGAGAGAGATGTATTTCATAGGTCAGAAAAAAAGCCAGTGGTAGAGGAAAATCAGAAAATATAAGTCAAGTACTTATCAAGGTGCAGATGTACTGAGTGGTTTTTTTGGTGACAGTTAATCTAAGAAAATTATATAACTATTTTTCAGTGAATCTTTGCACCATCAGACCTACCTGTGTTAAAAGGTATGCAAAACAATGGTTATTTTTGTTATTTTTCTCACAGACCACGTAACATCAACACATCCATATGACTACAGTCAGTATCAAAGTCCTGTTCCCAGAGCCCACATGTTCTCACTCTAGTTGGCTTATATCACAAACCAAGGCTTACTCCTGCTGACAGAAATCAGATTCACTCTGAATCACTAAACCCCACTCCATGCTAGTGAGGGAGAAATAACTTATGTTCTAGAAGTTCCCTAAGAAGTTTTATATTGTAGAAAAGTGAAGATTTCTTAAAAGAACTTAATTCAGACAAATTAATCATAAGATGTTAAAAACTACAACTATTTTATAGCTACTAAAATGTCACCTAGTAAAAATTGTAGGAAAAGTGTAGCTGAAGAAAACATTTCCACTTTCTTACCAAAGTCTGAAGCCATGTCAGCCTTAGATTTGTTTCTATGCTCCATTTGGGGGTGGGGTGTTTGGGCCACACCTGGTGACACTCAGGGATTACTCCTGGCTATGAAATTCACTCAGAAATTGCTCCTTGCTTGGAAGACCATATGGGATGCCAGGGGATTGAGCCGTGATCCATCCTAGATTAGTGCATGCAAGACAAACATCATACTGCTTGTGCCACTGCTCCGGCCCCTCTATACCCATTGTTTCATAATATATCTAGGCTCAGTCAATCAGTGGCATAACTTGAAGTCTTGGACTATTGTTGCTCACTTAAGTTTTGGGAGTGGAGGCTGCAAAGGAATCAGTTTTCCTTTTATCTGCCTAAATTCTTGACAGGGAAGTCAATCAAGTAGAGATGAATAGGCCCAGGTTATGTCAAAACTAGTTATAGGGTAAGGATTAAATATTCAGCCAGTTAATTTGCCTTTTTTTTTTGTTATCTGGTTGATTTTCTGATTTCACCATACATTCCCCCACCACCTTAATATAGGCCTTGTAAAAAATACATCCACAGCCCAGATCATTCAAAAGAAGAGGCCCTTGTCTCATATGTGGCCAACTGGAGTTGTCAAAAAATCACCAGCATCATATTTGGTCAACAGTGCACCATTGCAAGAGATCTCTGAGCAAAGAACCAAGAATAAACTCTGAGCATAGCTGGGTGTGGTTTTTGTCTAGCACCCCAGTTTCCAAATAATATACAATGCCCAGTCTTGCTGCATTGGAATTATTCAGATAAGGAAGACAAGAAAGGAAAACGTTGGCAATGCCTTTTATTGTGTTTTTTTTGGTGGGGGGGATCACATGTTGAGGTGCTCAAGAGTTGCTCCTGAAACTGATGACAGGAATTGAAAAGGGATATGCCCCGTGTTGGCCAAATGCAAGCAAGCACACTATCCATGTGCTATAGCTCCGGCCCCTGGCATAGTCTTTTAGTAGATTTGCCTTCCTGATTTAGAAACGTAGACTGATAGATGTCATGCACCAATCAGAGTAAAAAAATAGACATAAAGTGATTATTAAGGTCAAGAAGTGAGGAGTAAAAAAGAAAAGAAAAGAAAAGAAGTGAGGAATATGATTAAGGAGTCAGGTCAAGAAGTGAGGAATAGTCCCGACTGGTTCCCAACTGCAAGAGACTGTGAGTGTTGCCTGTGTGTGTTTTTCTACTGTCCTGTGTCCTGAACTTCTCATGAGTGGGCCGAAAAGGGCCCAGAAAAATCGCTCTCCTAGAGGCTCCAGACTATATCCCACCAAGCTTTTCCTGTATAATCAAGATCCCAAGAACACAGACAGAGCATGGGCATAAACTACTCTCGACCATCAGAGATCTGTGAGCCAGTTTCTCTCTTCGTGCATTGTTGGTGACCTGAAAACAGAAGGAGTACACACCTTTCTGTCTTTTTCCACTGCCTTAATAGAATTCCAATAGCCAAAGAATCCAATGCCTTCATTTTTATGGTGCAATATTTACTTCCAAGTGTCCTTTTTAAAAACAACCTTTGGCATTCTTTGAGAAGTAATAATCTCGCCCCAATGCCTTTACCTTGTTACAGCCAGCCCTGAGGTTTTCAGTTATTATATATTAGTATATATATATATATATATATATATATATATATATATTAGTATATGTATATTAGTAATGTGATTGAGACTAATGCACTTAATTCTCTAATCCCAGCGGGGCTCCCTTGAACAGAGAAAAGCTGCTTGGTCCTTGCTAAGGCATCACTTCTCGCTTTCTGGCCTTGCTTGTTCACTGTGCTCCAGAGATGTGGAAACAGGTGAGGTTGGTGGCCTGAGCCTGCTAGAGTGCTCAGACTATTGATATGAGTTCTGACTTTAATGGTTAGAAACTCAGTCATCTTGTAGTGGCATTGGCTATGAGAGTCCTTTCATTAAGGACAGCCAGATGGACCACTACACTCTAAAAAATACTAGAAGAAAAAGAGAGAGAACCAGTCTAAGAGAGAAGGGCCATCAAGCCACTTCTACTCTCTCAGTACGTGACTGGGTACAAGACTTAACCATAGTCAGATTCCAAAACCCTAGCATCAGATAAACAAAATCACAATTAATCTGTTTTAGTGTCTTTGGCATTCTGTAGATTAAGTTTGTTTCTTTCAGTCCAGAAAAGTGAGTTATCAAGGTCAGCAGTCCCTTCATACAAAGTGTCTTCTGTGACCCTGCCCTGGTGGGAAGAACGTTTTTGAGCAATTCAATTAGCTTTCACAGAGCATTCAGCTCAGCATTTGACAAAGTTCCAGATCAGTACTTTCTTTTTTCAGGCAAATGTTAAAAATATAGAAATAGCTAATTCAGGTATACCAGTAGGCTTTGAAAACTTGATTTTTTATCTCAATTTAGAAGCTGGCTTTGGCTATATATATATGATTCAAACTTCTATTATACCTCAAAAGAAAAAGCACTCAAAATGTGAGCCTCTAAAACTTTATACTCCCCTGGCCAGAAGATCCCTGGAATTTTAAAAGGCCATTCATCTCTGAAGCATAGAACAGTGCTCCAAATATACAAAAGTCCACACCATGTGCTTAAAGGCCTGTTGTTTATAAATATCTGTACAAATCCAAGTTGTCTGAGAGGCGTAAGTGGGCAGTCAGTGATGTATTTCCATCTAAGGGGAGTGTGGTTTTATTTTTAGTACTTAGAAACAAGTATATACATATCATTGCCAGTGTAGGATTGGTTCTAGCACATTCTAGTATTCTATGAATATTAAAACTATGGATGTCCAAGTGCCTTATATGCAGTTAGGTAGTATTTGTTTAAAACCTTATCACACTTCTTCTTTGAGGAAGATTTGACCAGAGTTTACAGAACTAATTCACTGCTGTCCTTTTGAGTGAAGTTAGAGAGGAAGTTGCACTTTGGCCATCCCCTTCAAGGAGACCAGGGAAATGCCAATGGAGTTGTTAGATCTACCTTGTTGGGATCATCCTATCAGCCTCCACAGGAAGTCCCTGGAGAAGATGTGCACTGACATGGTTCCAGACAACAAGGGGAGCCTTAAATGAAAGGCCATTGCAGATGTCCACCAAGACATTTGGAACACCACCAGAAAGGTAAAGGTTCCAAGACCTAAGACCACTTCTAGATGTGCATCCACAAGTGCCTTATAAACCTTCACAGTCCACTGGAGATTGTCAACCTAATTATATCCATGAACATCAAGCCAGGCATAGAGGTGGTTACCATCAAGACAATCGTGGACACTGAAGTCACCATTTTAATAAAGCTTATCCCCACTGGAAAAAAAAACCTTTACAATCCTCTTATATTCTTTTCAACACCCAATGAAATGTAAATTCTGTGCGAATTATTGTTATATTAATGAATAAAGCCTCTATGTTGTAGTACAGATACCACCATTATAGCCTAACTACAAAGCATGGATTTTCCACCCTTGGTTCATTGACTCCATGGATGTGAAGTCTTCAGATCCAGAGAAACACCTGTTATCTCCCCTAACCCCCCCCCCCTTTTTATTACAGACATAGATTCTAGAAGAGATCATTTTCCAAGAGTCTCATTTTGTCTATTAGTAATCTGTTGAGGAACTTTTTGGTAAACTTCATATACCAACAGGTTACTCCTTGACTCCTCTGGTATCTATTGTTGCTTTGCCTTACAACAAAGCTGTGCAGAATCCAATCTACAGCATATTTTACATACTTAGACTTTCAGTATAGTAACCAGTGTTTGGTTACAAATTTGACTAATCTCTTGAATTAATAATCCTAAACATATAGATTCTTAATATTTATAATGAGCTTAACACTGTAAAATATTTTTAAACTATATTCTTTGACTTTTCCATTTTCCCCTCTGTAATAAAAAATTTCTTTGTCCTGGCTGTGTCTTTAAAGAGCAGAACACCTGAAACAAAGAGACAGACCACCAGTATTGCATATTAGCTAGTTGGGTAAGTGTAAGGCAGAGTATGAAGAAAGGGCTCCTAGGTGATAATGTAATATTTGTGGAATAGCAAGTAGAAAGAGTGGAACCAAGAATGAAAGATATTAATAAGACTTATTTTGTTTTTGTTTTTGTTTTTGGGTCACACCTGGCAGCGCTCAAGGGTTACTCCTGGCTCAGAAATCACTCCTGGCAGGCTCAGGGAACCATATGGGACGCCGGGATTCGAACCACTGATTTTCTGTATGCAAGGCAAACACCTTACCTCCATGTTATCTCTCCAGCCCCAAGACTTATTTATTGATATGTTTGTCTATTGTGCAACCCTAGACTTCTGACATTAGCATTGCTCTCAGAATGTTACAGGACACACTCAGTTTTTATATCTCACCATTAATTTGTCCACTCAGCAAAGAGAAAGTAACCCAGTTAATTTAAGGGGAAATATTATTAATGCAAAAATATGTGGCTTTTTAAAATAATATCTTTAAGAACCATGATTACAAACATGTTTGTAATGGGTTTCAGTTATAAAATGAACAGCCCCTTTAACCAGTGCAACCTTCCCACCACCATTGCCCCCATCTTCCTCTTCCTCCACCCCTGCATATATTCAAGAAAGGCATTCTATTTCTCTCACTACTATTGTCATGATAGTTGTCAGTGTAATCATTTCTCTAACTGCAGTCACTACTCCTTATGGTAAGCTTCATATCAAAACTTTCAGCCTTCTGTGTAATATTTTGATGTAATTAAAGAGTAGTGATTCACTTACACAGATACAAATATTTGATCTAAGAACTGTTTTGATAATCTTGGTATCACCAAAATTAGAGTCCATCCTGCTCATTCTCATAAATTGATTCACTTTTCAGAAGAACTGTCCATAATGGATGAACACAACATTGTTCCTCTGTAATTCTCTGGTTAATCTAACAGAATCAGGATAAATTTGAAGAGGAGAAACGCAAACCATCTTGAGCCTGCACTACCCAATTTGATCAAAACGAAATGCAACCATCGTGGGTTCGAGTTTGGTGGTCCAAAACATTGGAATGTTTCAAAGACATCTAAAATGTGATGCCAGTGTTGTTTTATTTGGTTTGGGGTTTGTTATCCCTTTATGTTAAACAGGAATCTGGAAAAATGGCACAAAAGACTCACTGTCTATTTCCATGGATGCCTACATACTAAGTAGTCAGTGTTACTGATAAAGGAAAACATCAAATATCTGTGTACAAAGTCCCCACTCACCTACCTCCAAGAACTGGGAGGAAGCCGAGAACTAATCACATCTGATCTTTATTTAGTATCTTACCTCACAGCAGTTCTTCTGTCTGAGCAACTGGATTCAGGCCTCTACTGCACATAAAACAGATAGTCATCTGGACACACACTCCCACCACAAACACACACACACACACACACACACACACACAGAAATCCAGGTGATACCTGTGAGGAATTCATTCTGCATTAAAGGTAACTTCTCTTTTAGGCTGAATCAAGGGTTGAATCTCTCTCTGTCTCTCTCTCTCTCTCTCTCTCTCTCTCTCTCTCTCTCTCTCTCTCTCTCTCTCTCTCTCTTTCTTTCTCTCTCACACACACCTTTAAGTAATTCATAAGAACTTGATGCTGTCTTTGAACACTAGAGATACTAAACACTCTCAGCCAGGTTTAGGGGAGGGGGTGTTAAGTTCAGAATCTAGATTGGCAAATCATACCTTGATGATGCACTAACACATCTTCTTCTAATCAACTATTTTTTAAAATGTTTTATTTTGTTTGTTTACCCCAGATCACAAAACACAGTACAGTCCTGTCTGTCAAGACAGACTTCAAACTGCCTGTGTCTGTTAGAAACGTTTCATTAATAACATATGTTTACCATTGAGAGAAGTAGTCTTCGTGTGCTAAGATTTTGTTTGTCAGTCATTCATTGGAACCCCAGTGTTAATAGCATACAATGGTTTGTGGTTATGCCACAATTTAACCCAGGTTTAAAAATACAAACTAGAGTCCTGGTGGTCTAGAAGGAACAGGGTGAGAGTGAAGGTATTGGCTCAACCTGCTCTGTGGGCTGGTGGCTTGGAATGCTTTACAAACTAATCAAATGTATTGACTATGATCCCAAAGGAAGAAAAAAAAAAGAAAAAAAAGAAAAACACATGCCCGGGAGTGCATCTTGGGTTGAGTGCAGATTGGAGAGGTTCTGAATGTCTAAAGGGGGAAACAAGGCAAAGATTTGACATTCCTTCCCTCAAAAACAAATTAGAAACAGATATCACATAATAGGAGGATTTTTTCCACCAGTCTAATAAGAAAAAGAGATTTTCCTTTATAGTTTCAATTCTACTGCATGTTAAGGATAAGTAAACAGAATTAATATCATAGTAGATTGAATAGGCAGTGAAAATCCTATTAATTCAGTAGTTTGAGGAAAAAGTGAAAGAGAATCAACACATGGAAAAGAAATGGTTTTACACATAATATCAGTTTACCTTCATAGGGCTGTTTGAAATTAGTTAGCATTAAATGTAGCTAGTTTTCCATGTATGTAGAACAGACCTATCACCACAAGAGAAAAATTTTAGTTTGCATAGATTGGTGTGCAATATTTTCATTTAAAATACAACACAAGCAGTGCTTTCAGCCATTATGAATTTTAAAAATGCCTTTGTGTTTAATAAACCACTTCATTATGCAGAAGTGCACTGAACCATAAATAGTTGCTATATGATGTGTTTATGAAATTGCATAGTCGTGGAAATAACACTGATCCTAAACGTTTGTGAAATCTTATATCACATCTACTTATAACCAATTTTCCAGTTGCTTACAATGTATGCTTTAAAAAATATTGGTATTTTGAAATAAAATAAGGTCACATCCAAAGAAAATTGAAACCATAAGAAATGATGGTAGGCCATCCCTGAGTGATTTCTTTACACATTGATGGAAGAGAAATTCAGTATTTTACAACTTTTGAATGGTTTGTTTGACATTCTTTTCATCATTCTTTTCAAGAAAATGAATATATCTATAAAGGAATGTTTGTGACTAAATTTTCAAGTACAAAATACTGAGAAGTACTTAGGAAGGATGAAATAGCATCTAATAACTCACACTTCACATTTTCTTAAGTTAAACCTTACAATTCACATAGTACATAATATAAGTTAATTGTGTATCAGATACATGAACAAAATTAGGCAAAGCAAATTCATCTTTGAAAAGATTTAGCAAAGTATGCAAACACCTAATGACTTATAAACAAATTCTTCCATGTCTGAAAGAGTAAAGTTTTGACCTCTTATTGTGACTATGATTCCTGGTGTTACGTCCTATGACACTTTTATCTGTTTCTGTTTTTATTAGAATTCTGAGTATAGACAACATTTTCTGTAGTGAGCTATGATAAAGAAATAATAAACATGCAAATATTATTAAGGGTAATAATAATAATTATTAAGGATAACACCTAATAAAGGTAGAGGCAGACTTTATAATGAATGCAAAGTCTGGTTACAGGTGGAACACAGTCAAGTAACTTTGATAGGGCTAACTTCTAGAAATCATATACTCTGCTTAAACTTTCATTGAACCATAATATAATCAGATTGAATTCTAATTTCTAGCTGTTTCACTATAAAATAGCATTTTAGGGTTGTAAAGTATTTAATAATGTGGCAAGGAGTTATTTTTTCTTTTTTGGTTTGTTTGGAGACCACGCCCAATGGTGTTCAGGGGTTACTACTGGTTCTGCTCTCAGGAATCATGCCAAGATTCATGGTCTAGAAGATACATATGATATACCAGGGATCAAATCTGGGTCAATTTATGCAAGGCAAGGACCTTACCTACTGTTCTATCTCTCCATACCCAAAAAGTTAGAATTAGAAATCCTAATCTTTATTTATGGATTCACCATAAATCCATATTTATGAATTTTTTCAGTTTAGTGTGGTATAGTATTATTGTTGCCCTGTAGTTTTTGCCTATTAAAAACAGCAGCAATTTATCAAATGGCAGCATTAAAAGAATATATCACAGAGTTAGAAAAATTTGTAATATCTTTATAGATTGCTAATAGCTATTAACTAGAATATGTAAGTAACTTAAAAATCAATAAGAAAAAAATGTAGACAATTTAGTAGAAAAATGGGCTAAAAATTTAGTTCATTAAAAAGCATATTAACAAACAAAATTGTGATTTATAACTTACACAAAATATTGCATATATAAATAAACCTTTTTTATATTAAGTACTACACAACTAAAAAAAATAAAATCTTGTTTTTCACCAGTTTGAATGAAACTGTGGGTGTCATATTAAACAAAGTGAAGTAGAAGGAGAAAGAAAGATTCTGGATGATCTCACTCATATGTAAAATATAAAGAAACAAAGGAATGGAATAAACAATGGTCAAAGAAAACCAAGGAAGGGGTAGACAAGTAAAATCTAGGGACAGTGATGGAGGGAAACTGCCTCCTCTTTGGTGGTAGGTGGTTTCAGTATACAGGTAGGATTACCTTTACGTCTCATTTGCTGGCTTTATAATTTTAAGCATTCTGACCATCTCACCTGGGTCAGCTTTTCAACTATAACAAATGGATTGATGCTCAGTGTCTGTCTATGTGTGTGTGGGCGTATGTGGGCCACCATGATGTCTGTCTAATATACATCTGTAATATACATAATGTCTGTCTATATTGTATATTATCCTTCCCCCTGTTAAATATAGCACTTCCTTCCCCCCTCCTCTTACTACTGTACAAATCCTTTTTGAGCCCTTCACTCTCTCACCTGTTACTTCCCCTCATCTAACCCTTTTTACCTTCAGTTCTTAACTCCTCAGGTGTTGAGTTACACCTTATTTTACCTAAAACAAAGTTCATTCCTGGTTTCTTTGCATGTGTTTGTTTACAACTTGGTTTCACCCAAAACAAAGACTGTCTTATATGTAAACTTGGGCAGGACAGGCTCAGGATAGCTGCCCCATATGGGGATAGTCTCTGCACTCAATGAAACATTATAGAAATTCTGGAAGGCAGCTTGGTGAAAATACCACACAGAAGACTGCCAGACTATACTTGTTTCACCTTCAGCCTGGTCTCGATTATTTCATGTACAGCCCTACTTTAGATTTGTTCACCTGAGGTTGGAGATACTATAGTGAGTGATTTTACAACTGACTCCAGAAAAGTGACCTAGGACCCAAGGACCCAATAAGACTACAACAATGGTGAGTTACTTGACTCTATGATGGATTGTCACCATGACATCCCCCTCAAGCCGGACTGAATGTGCCTTGCCTTTCACTGGAACATCGGTAAACATGGCTTTTGTTCTGAAAAGCTTTGTGTTGCTCTGGTCAATCTACCTACATTTTTTTCACTCTGGTTGTATGTGCCAGGCTCCCTAGAGATTCTCCTGTACACAAGCCACAAGAGGGGAAGAGTGCCTTCCCAGTGGTGATGAGTTCTTGATCTAAAGGTCTTCCCAGGGCTGATAATTTATCGTTGACTGCTGGCACTAAACCAGAGAGACCCCCATCTCCCAAGAATAATGAGCTAGCTACTGTCTCTGCAGACTCAGAGTCTAAAAATGGCTCAACCAGAGATACCCCACACCCCAAGACTGAGTCAGGTAGACAAGTCAGTGCTGGCAATCCAAGTCTTGGGCAATGTCATACGGTTCAATGTCCAGAATGGTTATGAATTTACCAACAGAAATCATACCAAAGAAGATGTCTTTGTTTATTGGACAGCTATTAAGAGAAACAATCCCAGGAAGTTTCTGTGTAACATTGGGGAGTCTGTGGAGTTTGATGTTGTGAAAGGAGAGAGGGGACCAAAAGCTGCTAACGTATCTGGACCTGGCAGAATGCCAGTAAAACATAGCAGATATGCTCCCAATTGACATAGGTTCTGTCTCATCCCCCAGCCTCACTCAGCTGCCTTTCCACCTATGGTGGCAGAGACCTTCTCAGGTGGGACAGAAGCAGGTAGTGGTGGGAAAGAGTTGAAGACTCATGGCAGCATCACAGATGCCAACATCTCCATCTTTCCTCTATCAGAGGCGCCTTTTGTGCGGACCTCGGATCCTTAACCTGCAGCAGCTTATTGAGGAGACCCAAGCAGCCTAACACAGAAGGTGAAAATGGAGGAGGTGAAGGATACAAGACTAGCTGAAGACAAGCTGAGAAGCTGCTTTCAGAACTTCCTGCACCTGGGTTACCTCTAAAAAATTAACTTTTTTCTAGGTTAATCTTTTGACCCTATTGGCATTCGTCTCTATATTGCTGGCTAAATGTGTATTCTACCTGAATTAGATTTTAGCAATACTATTTTGTTTTATGCCCCACTGGAAAAAATATTGTATCCAACTTTAGTGGATTAGTATTAGTTTGCACAGTTCTTGGGAAATCATAATGTTGTTAGATTTTTAATGGTTCTCAGCTAATCTAGTGAAAGCTTCCTAATTACTGTGATGTTTGATGTGTATATTATTTAGCAACTTATTATCAAAATTATGTTGCAAAAATATTCTAATCTTTTTCTCCACAAAAGTGATGGAAATGGAACTTGGATATTATAGACTCTTATTAACAGTGCTCATTATAAGAATGTTTTAGCAAAATTATTTTCAAATTATAATATATATCTGCAGAAATGTTTTTGTGATTTTGTTTAACAAAATTTATAAAAAGAAACTCAGAGGCTGTAGACTTGACTTGTATTATAGTGCTTAATGTAATAATGTTTGAGAATTTTCTAATTAAGTATATCTGCAGAAAGATTCTAATGTTTATGTTCAGAGAAGTCTCTGAAGAAGTGTTGTGAGATATAAGACAAAGATATGAAAAAATCTGATTGTTTTGAGAATGATGTATACAGTTTAAACTTTGATACCATTACAGCAATTTTACTGTGCCTAAGTTCTGATCTGGGTTCCTGCCTCCAGCAGAAAACAATAGAATATGACTTATGTACCCCTCAATTTTTTGAACAAAAGGGGGGCAGTTGTTGGGTTACACCTTATTTTACCTAAAACAAAGTTCATCCTTGGTTTCTTTGAATCTGTTATTTACAACTTGGTTTCACCCAAAACAAAGAATGTGTTATATGTAAACCTGGGTGGGACAAGCTCAGGATAGCTGCCCCACCTAGGAGCGTTCCCTGTGTCAATAAAACATAATAATAGTTATGGCAGGTAGCTTAATAGAAATACCATATAGAAGACTGCCAGACTATATATGTTTCACCCTCAGCCTGGTCTGGATTATTTCATGCTCAATCCTGCTTTAGATTCATTCACCTGGGGTTGAAGATATGGCATGTGGGGGATCTTACACTCAGGAACTGGAATGTTCCCTCCACACCAATCAGCTATTAACCAGCTCCCAAAACTTAAAAACAGACTCCCAGCCTGCCTTGACTTAGCCAACTTAGCCCAGAAGTTGCCACCTCTGCTGCTGCTGATTTGCTCTCAGTGGCCCCTTTTCTTCCACCTCCCTTTTTCTGTGGACTGCTGCTTGCTGCCAGATTCAGTTTTTGAGAAACATCCAGCTTGAGGACATTTCCTGATATGTGACTGCTGGGAGCCATTTTTCAGATTCCACATGCTCATGTTGCAGGCTGAAGCTATGCTCTGAATTTTGTTCCCCACCCCCCAAACTATTTAAAAAGATTTAATGAAAACATGTATAGCTTCTTCAAATATTTCTTTAGATGTATTCCTTAATTGGTATAATTTTTATTGTCTATTTCATTTTGTAGAGGCAGTTTTCTCCATTCCTTGTTATGGAACTGTTTAGTAGGAAATTATAGTAGATCACTTTCTCTGGAGTTCTGAGTTCATGTTAGAACCAGATTATTGGGATTGTTTAGCTTGTTATTTTTACCCCCCCCATATGCATCAGTAGTACCATGTGGCATTGTTCCTTTTTTGCATGGGCACATTAAAATGGGGTAATCTTATGTGTGCAAACAAGTTCTTATCTAATAGAGATAGGAACACATAAATTTTATATTGCTGTGGGGCCTTACACCCTGAACACTTGTCATAGTGATTTGGCTTAGGCTTCAGATCGGACATTGGCCATTCACCCCTGAAGCTTGAATTCCATCTATGGAACCAGTAAAGTTTTCTACATCTGCATGAGGAATCAGACTTCTACCAGGGAAGGCCCTGATGCTGCCCTGACACTGACTTGTTCCAGAATGAGTTCATATGACATCCTGGTGACTTGGAAACAACAACAGCTCATTTCAGGTAGGGTTCTCTGCATTGTCACCTAATGGTGAGATAAAACCAGAAGACGCTCCTCCATGTCACCCTGACTTCACCATAGGATTTGTACTAAAACCAGAATCTCTAACTACAGAAACCTGATTGAAACAACTATGACTGAGAAAAACTTACTCAGACCACAAAGAAAGACTTTGGAGTTAGATATTTAGGATGCTTCATCAGTACGGTCTCCCAGGTTTAGATCAAAGTTTTATCCTCTATATTTCCTCATCTTTTTTGTGCCTATTCAAATAAATAAATAAATAAAACTTGCCACATACACACACCCTTTTTTCCTTTTCTTTTTACTTTTTATCTTTTAAATAGGAGCTTCTGCTTTTTTCATAAAACCTTGGGACATTGATCACTTTGTTTTATCACATATATCTGCATTTTTCTATAAAACTAAGAGAAAGGGAATAAAGAAAAGCTGGGGCCAGGGACAAGTGGTCTCAGGTGCATTAGTGAGGAAAAAATAAGGACAGAACTAAATATCCAAGCCAAAGTCAATGACAATAGAATCAAGAGACCTTAACTTTAACAATCTAAACTTAAATGGGCTTGTTTTTCTGGTAGGTTAGGGGGCAAATGATGGTGGTATAGAATGCACTCTAGGTTCATTGGTAGAGGGAGGTTGACACTAGTTGTGGTAATGGTCCTGATTCACTATAATTCTGAAATTCAACTATGGAGGTCTCTGTAGATCACAATTACTTCAATAAAATAAAAAAAAATTCTAAAAGTCTATATACCAACAGATGATTATCCATTTTTCTTTTGAGTGGAAAATAGAAACCAATTTTCACATCCAAAAAGCAAAAATATAGTGTTGTATTGCCTTCTTTGAAAATACTACATTATTTAAATGGTCTATAAACTTAAAAATTGAATATTGGAAAAATGTGAATTATCTTTGACATTGCTTCTAATCCAAAATTACTGCAGAACTAGTTCAAGATTTCCACTAAATCCGTATCCCTACATTTTTATGAAGCTATTTAAAAAATGGCAGTAAGTAATAGCAAGTGCCAAACTTGCATGACTTACACTAATAAACACTCATTTTCACTTATTAAAAATGTCAATATTCCATCTGGGAGTGGCAGGTAGACTTTAATTCACATGGTGACTCAGAAAACTTCACTCTTGGATACACCAACTCCTGGGCCCCATTGCCATTAAGCTGGGGAAGGAGGAGAACACAGGAAATAGGCCTGCTATTTGAGAAAAATCAACTCTGAAGCAATATTACTCAAAATTTATCATTTAAAACTACTTGTAAGGACTTGTGTTCCATAGCCACCACCATATAAATGGCCCAGATTCACAACTTGATGATTAATGTACAAAGAGATGCCAAGCCAATGAAACTCACAGGCACACCAATCTTTGGGCAAAAACTCTATGGTTCCTTAGAAGCACCCCAATCTCTGCCCTGCCAAAGCCCTGATAGCTGCACTCAGACCTCACAGCCACTGTCATACAAATGGTCCAACTTCACTACTTTATGACTCATCTCTGAAGAGACTCCACCAAGCCAAGGAAACTCACAGATATACTGGTTTTAGAGCTAAAAGCTTTGGGCCTTCTCAGAATGGGGGCAGACAGCTTTTCTCCTCCTCCTGTACTGCTGGAAACTCCAGCAGCCACACCCACACCCCACAGCCACAGCCATATAAACAGCCCAGTTTCACAGCTTCACAACTAGTCTCCGAAGTGATGCCAAACCAAGCTGATGAAATTAATGGATACATGGGTCTTCAGGCTGAACTCTCTGGGGACTCCTTGAAAGGGGGCTGGCTGAGAATTGTCCCAGTTCTACAGATCCTGGAACTCCTGGAGCATGACACTTCATAAGTACCCAAGCATCACCTTCAATTTCCACAATACTGATAACCCAAGTATAAGCGTAGTCAATTAGATGAGAAAATATTCTAGAAGCTCTCTAAGCTCAGTAAGAAAAATAATGACATAGAAGGTTCAAGTTGCACCAACTAGCCCAGTAAATTCTCAGACAATGACTTTAATAACCCTATTGTAAAATATAACAATTTCCACATACTTAACTTTACAGAACTATTTTTTGATAATTTCATTTGCCATTTTGTTGTAACAAGAATTATAAAAATAAATCCTTTTGTGTGTGCCAAGGGGACAGGCTTAAAGGGTGGGTGGAAACCTGAGGACATTGGTATAGGGAGGGGTCACATGATGAGGAGATTGGTGTTGGCACATCAACTGTCTGAAACAATCGTTTCCAATAACTTTGTAAATAAAAAATAAAATAAACTTTGAAAATAAATAACATTTAATTTAATACAAGATTGTTCTGAACTTCAGCACAGTATTTTCTAAACTGTCATTTTTAGCATTGTTGAATACTAATTCATTGTAGAAGGAGAAATAAGGATTTACAGGACAAGTGGCCATCTATACCTAAACTTTCCATATCAACATGGAAGTGTTAGCTTGAAAATAAGTAGACTATGCTTTGAGGGAAATAGAAAGCCTGTCTAGAGTACAGGTGGGGACAGGGTGGGGAGGAGGGATATTTGGGACATTGGTGGTGGGAATATTGCACTGGTGATGGGGGGTGTCCTCTTATATGACTGAAACCCAACCACAATCATGTTTGTAACCAAGGTGTTTAAATAAAAATATTATTAATAAATAAATAAAGATAAGGAAAATGGATGAGGGAAGAGAAGCAGCTCAGATAAAGGGTTTGAGCCTGATCATGGTTTTCTCTTCTAAGAACTTTTCAAACACACACACACACACACACACACACACACACACACACACACACAAAGAGGTCAGCACATTCATGGGTTGGACATTCATAAATACCAGCACTGACTTATTGGCAAAGATCCCATCTCCATGATACATCTTTTGTTTTGTTTTGTTTTGTTTGGGGGCCACAGCCGATGACACTCAGGTGTTACTCCTGACTATGAGCTCAGAAATCGCTCCTGGCTTGGGGGGCTATATGGGATGCTGAGGATTAAACTAAGGTCCATCCTGGGTCAGCTGCATTCAAGGTAAACACCCTACTACTTGCTCTATTGCTCCAGCCCCAATACATATTTTCTAATAAAAAAGTAAAAAAAAATAAACAAATGTACAATTAGAAGAAAAATTTTATTTACAAGGGAGAAAAGACAGAGTCCTGTATTTACTGGCCAGGTAGTAAAGATGTCTTTAGAGATGTGACAAGAGTGGATATCAGAATGAAATGAGAAGTGACTCATGAGAACCTCCAGGATGAAGGGGTGGCAGAAAGCAAAATCCCGGGGTAAGAGGAAGTTGACCTTCCTGAAGAAGAGCAGGGCAGTTGGTTCCATCACAGCATGAAAGCTGCATGTGGCCATTTTTCTACCAACCATACAAGCTATAAAAAAAAAAAAAAGCAAGTGGTGAAGAAAAAAGAATGAGGCTTCTTCTGAGGAACTGAGCACCGGAAGGGAGCCCTGTCCTACCCTTCTCTGTCTTTCCTGAACTCTGGAAGCTCTCCTCAGAGCCCTGGGAAGCGAACCCCAAAGAAACTACATTCAGAAGCTACCCAGCGAGCCAGTGAGTGAGTGAGAAATGGCTGCAGGTGGGGGTTTCCAGGCAGAGTGCTGACTGCTCTACCTGCAGAATCTCCACCGGGCTGTGCTTCTTCTGAGGAACTGAGCACCGGAAGGGAGCCCTGTCCTACCCTTCTCTGTCTTTCCTGAACTCTGGAAGCTCTCCTCAGAGCCCTGGGAAGCGAACCCCAAAGAAACTACATTCGGGAGCTACCCAGCGAGCCAGTGAGTGAGTGAGAAATGGCTGCAGGTGGGGGTTTCCAGGCAGAGTGCTGACTGCTCTACCTGCAGAATCTCCACCGGGCTGTGCTTCTTCTGAGGAACTGAGCACCGGAAGGGAGCCCTGTCCTACCCTTCTCTGTCTTTCCTGAACTCTGGAAGCTCTCCTCAGAGCCCTGGGAAGCAAACCCCAAAGAAACTACATTCAGAAGCTACCCAGCGAGCCAGTGAGTGAGTGAGAAATGGCTGCAGGTGGGGGTTTCCAGGCAGAGTGCTGACTGCTCTACCTGCAGAATCTCCACCGGGCTGTGCTTCTTCTGAGGAACTGAGCACCGGAAGGGAGCCCTGTCCTACCCTTCTCTGTCTTTCCTGAACTCTGGAAGCTCTCCTCAGAGCCCTGGGAAGCAAACCCCAAAGAAACTACATTCGGGAGCTACCCAGCGAGCCAGTGAGTGAGTGAGAAATGGCTGCAGGTGGGGGTTTCCAGGCAGAGTGCTGACTGCTCTACCTGCAGAATCTCCACCGGGCTGTGCTTCTTCTGAGGAACTGAGCACCGGAAGGGAGCCCTGTCCTACCCTTCTCTGTCTTTCCTGAACTCTGGAAGCTCTCCTCAGAGCCCTGGGAAGCAAACCCCAAAGAAACTACATTCGGGAGCTACCCAGCGAGCCAGTGAGTGAGTGAGAAAAGGCTGCAGGTGGGGGTTTCCAGGCAGAGTGCTGACTGATCTACCTGCAGAATCTCCACCGGGCTGTGCTTCTTCTGAGGAACTGAGCACCGGAAGGGAGCCCTGTCCTACACTTCTCTGTCTTTCCTGAACTCTGGAAGCTCTCCTCAGATCCCTGGGAAGCTAACTCCAAAGAAACTACATTCGGGAAGAGATAACAATGCTATCTGGGCAAAAGCCGGCTCCCTGTGTGTGACACCAGGCGGGGAAAATCCGCGAAAGTACACCGGCCCAGTGGGGCCCAACTGTGAAAAACTGTGAGTGTGACCTGTCTATGTCTGTCTACTGTCCTCTTGCGTGAAACTCTTGAGAGTGGGGCAAAAAGAGGCTCCAGCGGAGCATGGTCGCTCCGCTTCGCTACGCGGCCATGCACTCTTTCTAAGGAAAGAACTCCATTGCAACAAGAAGGAAAAATCACACTAAGAACAGCGCTATATCACAGAAGCAAACATTTCTCTCTGGACTGTCTTCTCTGTTGCATGCTCGGGCCTAAGATTTGACCCAGTGTGAGGCTTCATCCACGGAGGACTCCCCTCCCTTAGAGGCAAGTCAGCCCATCCAGAAAGGGAGGAGCCAGAGGAGTGTGCTGCCTACATCATATAGACAATGAATACCACCACAACACGTAGAAAAACCCACAATACAAGTGTGACAATGGGGAAACAACGCAGGCCAGCATCAGACATAGAGAATGAAGATGACAATTCTGAGGACCAGATAATGACTGAACAACTAATCAACCTCTCAGATAAGGACTTTAGACTAGCAATATGGAAGGTGCTCAACAGACTCCAAGAAACCATGGATCGAGTTGAACAGAACACTAATAAGAACCAAGAAAATATGAAGGCAGAAATGACAAAACTCCAAACTGAAATAACATGTCAACTAACAGGACTGAAAAAGTCAGTAAACGAAGTGAATGACAAAATGGATAAGCTCTGGGCCAGGGTATCAGAAGCTGAGAATAGACTTGGTGCTGTGGAAGATGAGATACATAACAATTCCATACAGCAGGAGAGATTGGACAAAAAACTTAAAGCAAATGAGCAGACAATGGAAAAATTAGTCAAAGAATGGGAACAGACAAAAATAGAAGTCTATGATAAGATCAACAGAAACAACTTAAGAATCATTGGAGTCCCAGAGACCCAGGAAGAAAATTTCCAGGAAGAATCAATGGTCAAGAACATCATTAAAGAGAAACTTCCAGAGCTAAAGAATATATGTGATCAAATCCTGCATGCCCGAAGAGTACCAACCAAAAGAGACCCCAGAAAAACCACCCCAAGACACATCCTAGTCACAATGACAAATCCCACAGATAGAGACAGAATTCTGAAAACAGCAAGATCAAAAGGGGAAATCATGTTCAAGCAAGCTTCCCTGAGATTTACAGCAGACCTGTCACCAGAAACACTCAATGCCAGAAAGCAGTGGTAGGATATTGTGACAAGACTGAATGAAATGAATGCTTCACCCAGAATACTATACCCAGCAAAACTCACTTTCCGGTTTGATGGAAGAATACATGGTTTCACAGACAAAAAACAGCTCAGAAACTTCACAGACACAAAACCAGTCTTAAGAGAAAAACTGAAAGACCTAATCTAAGACAAGACTACCCAAAAGACACACCAAATTTTGAAATAAAGATGGCGTTAAATCCCAGGACAATTCTTTCTCTCAATGTCAATGGACTAAATGCACCAGTTAAGAGACACAGAGTGGCTAAATGGATCAAAAAACTCAATCCAACCTTCTGCTGCCTACAAGAAACGCACCTGAATAGTCAGAACAAACATAGACTCAAAATAAAAGGCTGGAGAAAAATTATCCAAGCAAACAACACTCATAAAAAAGCTGGAGTGGCCATAATAATATCAGATAATGCAAACTTTATACTCAGGAAGGTTGTAAGGGATAAAGATGGACATTTTATATTAATCAAGGGGTACGTAGAGCAGGAAGAATTCACTCTCCTAAACATATATGCACCGAATGAGGGACCAGCAAAATATTTAATACAACTGTTGACAAATCTGAAAAATAATATCAACAACAACACAATAATTGTGGGGGACCTTAACACGGCTTTGTCAACACTGGACAGGTCAACCAGACTGAAACCCAACAAGAATATACTAGACCTGAGGAGAGAAATGGAAGAAAGAGGCCTAGTGGATATATATAGGACACTCCATCCCCAGAAACCTGGATACACATTCTTCTCCAATGTACATGGGACATTCTCCAGGATAGACTACATGCTGGCACATAAAACATACCTCCATAAGATCAAGAGGATAGAAATTTTGCAGACTACCTTCGCTGACCACAAGGCTCTGAAATTATTTGTGAACTCCAAAGGGACTCAGAAGAAACACTTTAACACCTGGAAGTTAAACAGCCTCATGCTCAATAACCAGTGGGTCCGAGATGAAATCAAGGAGGAAGTCAAAAGGTTCCTGGAAACAAATGACAATAAAGACACAAACTCTCAGAACTTATGGGACACAGCAAAAGCAGTACTGAGAGGAAAATTTATAGCTTTGCAAGCACACATCAGGAAGGAAGAAGGAGCTTACCTGAGTAGCTTAATGACACAGCTAATAGAACTAGAAAATGCTCAACAAAAGGACCCAAGAATAGGAAGACAGAAGGAAATAACAAAGCTGAGAGCAGAAATCAACGAAGTGGAAACTCAAAAAACAATCCAAAAGATCAACGAAAGCAAAAGTTGGTTCTTTGAAAAAATAAACAAGATTGATAGACCACTGGCAAACCTAACAAAGAAAGAGAGAGAGAGAAACTTGATAACTCGTATCAGGAATGAAAAAGGAGAGATCACTACTGATATGACAGAGATTCAAAGGGTAATCAGAAACTACTTTGAAAAACTCTACGCCACTAAAAATGAGAACCTGGAAGAAATGGATAAATTCTTGGACTCTTATAATCTTCCACGGTTGAAGGAAGAGGATGTAGCATATCTAAACACCCCCATCACCATTGATGAAATTAAAACAGTAATCAAATGTCTGCCGAAAAACAAAAGCCCAGGTCCAGATGGATTCACTAATGAATTCTATCAAACTTTCCAAGAGGAACTACTGCCAATCTTGGCAAGACTCTTTCATGAAATTGAACAAACAGAAACACTTCCAAATAGCTTTTATGAGCCAACATCACCTTGATACCTAAACCAGACAGAGACGCTACCAAAAAAGAAAATTACAGACTAATGTCACTGATGAATGCAGATGCAAAGATCCTCAACAAAATCCTGGCAAATAGGATTCAATGCCTCGTTAAGAAGATCATCCACTACGATCAAGTAGGTTTCATCCCAGGAATGCAAGGCTGGTTTAACATCCGTAAATCTATCAACATAATACACAACATCAATAACAAGAAAAATAAAAACCACATGATCATATCAATAGATGCAGAGAAAGCATTTGATAAGGTCCAACACCCATTCTTGATCAAAACTCTCAGCAAGATGGGAATGGAGGGAACCTTTCTCAATATAGTGAAGGCCATCTACCACAAGCCAGTGGCAAATATTATCCTCAATGGAGAAAAACTGAAAGCCTTCCCTCTAAATTCTGGCACAAGACAAGGCTGTCCTCTCTCACCACTCCTATTCAACATAGCACTGGAAGTACTTGCTATAGCGATTAGGCAAGAAAAGGATATCAAGGGAATCCAGATAGGAAAGGAAGAAGTCAAGCTCTCACTGTTTGCAGATGACATGATACTCTACTTAGAAAACCCTAAAGACTCTATCAAAAAGCTTCTAGAAACAATAGACTCATATAGCAAGGTGGCAGGCTACAAAATTAACACACAAAAATCAATGGCCTTTCTATATACCAATAGTAATAAGGATGAAATGGACATTAAGAAAGCAACCCCATTCACAATAGTGCCACACAAACTCAAATATCTTGGAATCAACTTGACTAAATATGTGAAGGACCTATACAAAGAAAACTATAAAACTCTGCTCCAAGAAATAAGAGAGGACACACGGAAATGGAAACGCATACCCTGCTCATGGATTGGCAGGATTAACATCATCAAAATATCAATACTCCCCAAGGCATTATACAGATTTAATGCCATCCCTCTAAAGATACCCATGACATTCTTCAAAGAAGTGGATCAGACACTTTTGAAATTCATTTGGAACAATAAACACCCTCGAATAGCTAAAGCAATCATTGGGGAAAAGAATATGGGAGGAATTACTTTTCCCAACTTTAAACTGTACTACAAAGCAACAGTTATCAAAACAGCATGGTATTGGAATAAGGATAGGTCCTCAGATCAGTGGAATAGGCTTGAATACTCAGAAAATGTTCCCCAGAGATACAACCATCTAATTTTTGATAAAGGAGCAGGAAATCCTAAATGGAGCAGGGAAAGCCTCTTCAACAAGTGGTGTTGGCACAATTGGATAGCCACTTGCAAAAAATTAAACTTAGACCCCCAGCTAACATCATGTACAAAGGTAAAATCCAAATGGATTAAAGACCTCGATATCAGCCCCAAAACCATAAGATATATAGAACAGCACATAGGCAAAACACTACAGGACATTACAGGCATCTTCAAGGAGGAAACTGCACTCTCCAAGCAAGTGAAAGCAGAGATTAACAGATGGGAATATATTAAGCTGAGAAGCTTCTGCACCTCAAAGGAAATAGTGCCCAGGATACAAGAGCCACCCACTGAATGGGAGAAACTATTCACCCAATACCCATCAGATAAGGGGCTAATCTCCAAAATATACAAGGCACTGACAGAACTCTACAAGAAAAAAACATCTAACCCCATCAAAAAATGGGGAGAAGAGATGAACAGACACTTTGACAAAGAAGATATACACATGGCCAAAAGACACATGAAAAAATGTTCCACATCACTAATCATCAGGGAGATGCAAATCAAAACAACGATGAGATACCACCTCACACCCCAGAGAATGGCACACATCACAAAGAATGAGAATAAACAGTGTTGGCGGGGATGTGGAGAGAAAGGAACTCTTATCCACTGCTGGTGGGAATGCTGTCTAGTTCAACCTTTATGGAAAGCGATATGGAGATTCCTCCAAAAACTGGAAATCGAGCTCCCATACGATCCAGCTATACCACTCCTAGGAATATACCCTAAGAACACAAAAATACAATACAAAAACCCCTTCCTTACACCTATATTCATTGCAGCTCTATTTACCATAGCAAGACTCTGGAAACAACCAAGATGCCCTTCAACAGACGAATGGCTAAAGAAACTGTGGTACATATACACAATGGAATATTATGCAGCTGTCAGGAGAGATGAAGTCATGAAATTTTCCTATACATGGATGTACATGGAATCTATTATGCTGAGTGAAATAAGTCAGAGAGAGAGAGAAAAACGCAGAATGGTCTCACTCATCTATGGGTTTTAAGAAAAATGAAAGACACCCCTGTAATAATAATTTTCAGACACAAAAGAGAAAAGAGTTGGAAGTTCCAGCTCACCTCAGGAAGCTCACCACAAAGAGTGATGAGTTTAGTTAGAGAAATAACTACATTTTGAACTGTCCTAATATTGAGAATGTACGAGGGAAATGTAGAGCCTGTTTAGGGTACAGGCAGGGGTTGGGTGGGGAGGAGGGAGATTTGGGACTTGGGTGATGGGAATGTTGCACTGGTGATGGGTGGTGTTCCTTTTATGACTGAAACCCAAACACAATCATGTATGTAATCAAGGTGTTTAAATAAAAAAAAATATGCAAAAAAAAAAAAGAAAGAAAAGAAAAAAGAATGAGACTTTGGACTGAAAAACTGGCTTCCACTATTTACAGCTAGCATTATTCCTATATTTTTGGCAAATTAGTAACCTATTTAAACCCCCTGATTTTTATTACTAAAATAAGGAAACCTATAAAACTGATTTTTATGTTTATGTCAGAAAGGACACATAACTCATGATAAATT